>NW_022145605.1:31215273-31552773 GCF_000002235.5 Strongylocentrotus purpuratus | reverse complement strand
ACCGAACGTTCAGCTAGAGAGCAATCAAGTTAAACTGTGGTAGGCCTAGTGCATGCCTATATGTAGGCTTTACCTCCAGCGCACTTTTACTAGTATTACGGCGAAACTGGCCAGACTAGCGTGTAAAAAAAATATTCGCGGCCAGGGCAGGGGAGATATCATTAATAATAATTTTACATTAACTATGTTAACTGATTAAGCAGTACCAGCCCAAGCCTCCAAGGCAAGGCCCAATTAGCCAAGGGCACATTTTGGTTAAAATTCAATGTCAATGTTGATATGACAATGCCAAATCCTAAAATGGCAATTGCGACGTAGGAGTTGAGTCTAGGCTCGAGCGCGAGCCTAGAGTCTAGATCTACTACGTTAGTACTTACGTACTCCTAGTACTAGATTTAAATGTTACATGACCCCCTCGTAAGCTCTTTCCATGTTCATGTTATAAATACGAGACTGAGACTTGAATAGTAAAGCCAGGTATGCTTGAATGAATAAACAATTTTGTGCTTGCTAATAATTTAAAGGGAAATCCAACCATGAGAATTGAGATGAAGTGGCTTAATTTCAGCAAATGCAGAAAAATGAAGCAAATACATTTCATGTTTGTTCCCGGTTTTACCAGTAGAATAGCCGGCTGAGAGGACCATCACTAGCACTCCCAGTGGCTGATGTCTAAGTAGGAGTTTGACGTGGAGAGCTTTAAGCATGTTGTTGAGGTACTAATGGATGGGGGGGGGGGGGGTCAACCTAGCATAGGCTGGAGCGGCTTCTTATACACTCGGCTTTATGCTCATAAACGCATGCCTGCTCTTAATTAATTTGCTTTAAAGACAAAGATAAAGCTGATGGTATGGGAAGCGTCCACTACAAATTCCTCCCTCTTTATTGTGCATGATAATTTCATTTTGCCACCAAAGTTGTGGTTGAGCTACTTAAGGTGTACCTTTTGCCTTGGACTTAGAGGATGACAGGCTTTTTGTTTTGTTGGGGGGGGGGGGGTTGCTTATAATGATAGTACTACCGTAGTTGCTTCTGGTATAGCGCACATGTCCGTCACGTTGTGAGGGGGGGGGGGAGTTAGCACTAATTTGGGTTGTTTCATCCCATGTTTGCAAGACTGAGACTTAATTATGCAAGGTCTTCTTAATTGCTTTAGATAATGATGTGCTAATAAGTTAAAGGGATATTCAACCGTGAGATGAAGTGGCTTGTTTGAACAAATGCAGAAAAATTAAACAAATGCTTTTCATATTTTTTCATAGTTTACCAGTAGAATAGACAGCTGGGATACGCAAGAGATGAGGGACCACTAGCACCCCCAGTGGTTGATGTCCATGTAGGAGTTTGTGCAGCTGATGTGGAGAGCTTTTAGCAAATTGACAAGGTATGTGTGGTAAGGAAATTAGCTCCAAAAGAAAAGTTATAGATTGGGAGTTGGGCTGGCGAGGGGGAGGGGTCAATCTTTAGCAAACAAATGAACTATTTTCATTTACATAACAATGATCCATGGACAAAACTATGCTGGGAAGTAATTTTCTAATGTGCGCAAAGTGGTGGGGGTGCTAGGAGGGCCCTCCAAAGATGACGGGTTCCCAAACACTCAATTTTTTTTCATAAACGCATGACTGATCTTGCTTTGAAAGGTTTTAGGCAGTTGATGGTATTGTAAGGCATCAAACACAAGTTCCTCGCTCTTTAATGTGCGTGACAGACATTCATTTTGCCAACATGTCATGTTTGAGCTACTTATGGTGTATCAACTTACAAGATGACAGGCTTCATCTTATATTTTGTATTTTTCTTATTGTCTTTTTTTCATAGGGGGAAGGGGGTGAAGAAGGAGAGTTACACTAATTTGTGTTGTTTCATCACAGAACAAATAAAATAATATGCATTAACCTGATGCCTGTAATTTTTTGAAGAGATGCGATTTTAAAATCATATCATCCCAGTATAGCTTCCTGTACGAGCTGTGTTGGGGGTTTTCTGCATCCATCATGAGTTATCACATATATTCTCCTTTTAACCCAGCATCTTCACCCTCTGCCCTTGAACTGATTGCTTTTCCAATACCACGGTTTGGAGGTCAGACCAAACGACTGACAGACCGACCGACTGAATAGCTAAGTCCCCTCAGTCATCAAAGGTAAGTTTTAACCTAATTTGTTACATTTTATATTGTTTATATATGAAATATTTTTATAATTTTGACTGGCTTTAATGGGAATATGAAATTATATTGCCCAAATATAATCATATTGGCCGGGTCAAAGACGAGGGCAATATGGTTATGTTGAGGGCAATATTGTCTCATATCAACCAAAATGTGAGCCAGTCAATGTTATTATCAATTATCCTCTTCTTATATTTCAAGTATCACATGTATCATGTACAAGTACCCAGATGTGAAACGTATGGTAATATGCTCTTATATAACCCGCTGCTACATCACGCGTGTCTTTATGCGATAATTGCACCATAAATAATAATGAATGATATTATACGCTTGACTAACTTTGAATATTGATCCTTATTGAGTGGTCTTTCTGAAAGTTGATATAATAAAGTTTCTTTCAATCTAGCAGACAAGTACATGCAAGTGCATTCATTGTTACTTACTGGGTTTATAACATTCATCACAAATTTGCTGATAACCTGCAGATTTTATATCTTCTTTAGATATGAACATATCAATTCAATGATTGACAACAAACCCAGTAATACATATGGAACCCTATCATATCATCTTCAGTGGTTGATAAATACTGTATAGATGTCCGCTACATTTTTTATTGAAATGGAATACAATAGTACCATACAGACCATGGAGTATGCTGTCACAATTTTTTTAACAATATACCAATCCTCCCAACCTAAAAGTGTTGAACACAGGAAAGCCATTCATATTTTTAAATAGGAGTTATACCACTCTGATTTCCTACAGGAATTTAGTGCCACAATGTCACGAATTGCATTCTAAGTGAATAAATGGTGCAACAGTATTTATAAAACAATTGCAAATCTGCTTTTCTACTCGGTGCATGCTTCGCTTTTTTTCTGTTAAAAGTAGACCTTAAATTCATATTCTGATTTTCATGTATAGTTACTGTATATTTCAAAATATCAATTTAGGACAGAGTAAAACCACTTTTATTTAATACCCGTTTCTAGGTTTCATTCCTGTTTTATGAAATAAAATTACTATGTCCTCTCTACTTATTATTGAACAGAGTTATTGATAACTTGATTGTAACAATCTTTTGTCAATTACCTCTTAGGATGGACAAAAATACAGAAGTTATTGTAAGGTGGGATCGTGATGGAGAGATCAATTGTGGCAAGAAACGAGATCTTCGATATAACGGAAGGCTTAGGGTGGGTTCAAGAGTCACTATGAGCTAGATGGATGTGGACTGGACGGGGACTGCAACGCTGACAGGAGACTCTGACTCCGAATGTGCCTCCATTTAGAGGTTTTGTGGTCTAGTGGATAAGTCGTTGGACTGTGGATCACAGGATCCATGGTTCAAGTCCCGCCACAGCAGTAATGTCTTTTGGCAAGATATTAATCTACATTTGCCACTCTGCTGTGAGCACCGAAAGCGGCTGCCTAGCAGAGCCAGGGTAATAGTTGGAGCGCCTTGAGCATATTGTTATTATTATTTTGACAGTGACAACCTCCCTCCTTCCTCACTAAGAACAGCACAGACTAAGGTTATCCATCATATGAAAGTTGCATGTAAGAAGTTTTAATCCCATAAACTTACAGTGTTGTATGTTTTTAGAAGGATTTGGCATGTAGGACTAATATTAATTGCTAATAGTTTATATTTCAAAGGGCAATTCAACCTTTGTAACAAGTTGATTTATGTTAAAGCAGAACAAAATGAGTGTAATAGACTGGTGAAAGTTTGAAAGAAATCAGACATAGAATAAGAAATAATGTTTGAAAAGTTAGATTACAACATCTATGTAAATCTCAGATCTGCAATTTTATGAGGCAACAGGAACGTATGCAGCTGACAAATTTGTATGTCATACACAAAAAATATAAATAATTAATGATTTTCTTTTAAGCTCCTCTTCCATTGTGGCAGTAATCAAACGATATTGTAACCCTCCCTCCCCTAATCAGTGGCCTTGTGAATTTGCATTTCAGAATTTTCCAAGATCACCGGTACCCCCTTCTTTATAGAGCTACCATGTTGTATTTTTTGCCATGAGTGTGGGCTACAGTTAAATAAGTTGCAATTTTGATATTCAAACATGATTCATTACACCGGAGTGTTGGCTCAGTCAGTAGAGCGTCCGCCTCACAACTGGGAGGTCGTGGGTTCGAATCCCGGCCGCGTCATACCAAAAGACGTTAAAAGATGGGAGTTGTTGCTACCTTGTTTGGCGTTCAACAATACGGGATAAAGCAATGTCGATCTGGCGCTGCTCAGTGGCTGCCGGGCTCACGATCAATTGGGCAAAAAGAATTTCCGTTTCGGTTTAATAAAATTTTGAGTGAACTATTAGGCTATTATTATTATTATTATTATTATTATTATTATGATTTATCAATTTTTAAGGATTGTACATGTAATTGTGAAATGAACTGTACAAAAACGATTCCAGTTACTGTATATTGCAAAGAAATAAATGTAGTCATAATCAAGACGAAAGTATTAATCTTAAGATTTGATTGCTTTGTGCTATTCAACGTTTATTCTTATTTAGTTAGATTTGTTTATAGGAGAAATGTGTCTGAGAGATTAATGTACTAAAATGATAATGACTTATGTGACAACAAAGAGGGGTAATAAACGACAAAAAGAGAGATAAAGAGAGAGAAAGAAAGAGAAGGAGGGGATGTTCTTGTTTGCATGAGAGAGCTAGAGAGGAGAGAGAGAGAGAGAGAGAGAGAGAAAGAAAGAATTGAGAAGAAGTTGTACATAGTGCTTGGTGTGCCCCCCCCCCCAAACAAAAAGTATACAAATATGCTATTGATCATTGACAAAATATTCAATTAAACTTAAATCACACATGAAGCAGGACAGTATATACAATTTCCATAACAGGCATTCAGAGTCACTAACAAATTATTGCATTTCCTGCATTATGTGAAGGATTCAAGATGAATTTCTGGATAGGGCAGAGTGATGCGAGTCTAACATTGAATATAGTGCTGTGATTTCGAGGAAACAGAATCAGCTAGGTATGACAAATATATTTTTATGGGTGGGGGGGGGGGGGGGGGGGGGGGGGGGGGGGGTACGCAAATGGGCATTGCTTTGCACAGCGCGCACGTCAACTGGGACGGTTCGTAAAAACGAAATTTCACATAACCAACAGGGGAAACGGGGCCGCGTAAGCTGCGGGGCCACTACGTGAAGACGAGCCTAAGCGTGGATGTCAAGTTTTTCGTTTTCACGAACCGTCCTCTGACTGTCCTCTGTGATTGAGGTCTAATTATTGTTTAAATAAACATTATTTCCACGTAAAACTTATATCATTTCATTCTGTAGATAGTGTACTATCAAGATATCCAAAAAAATGAATACCATCACATACTTTTTCCCCGTGAAAACAGCGATTGTAAAAAAGTGAAACTTTAAACGCGTTTATCTCAAAATTTGTTTCTGTACGCTAAAACGCTCTTGGGACACTTCGTGAAAACGGTGACGATATATGCTATGTATTAAAAGAGCTCGCGAGCACGGACATTTATCTTGAACGAACGCTCATTCCGTTATTTATGTTCATAAAGAGATGAACATGGTTTCATATTGTTCGGGAAAAAAATGGGAAATATCATGAAAGGAAAAAATGGCGATTCTATGTTCGCGAAATGCTTAAAAATGAATTTGAGACGATTTGGAGCATTTTTAAATTTTGTGCGCGTTTATCGACCTGAAATTGACCGGACGGATATTGACATTGATAAATATGAATGAGAAATGACTTTCCGCTATGAACATACGATCATGAGTTGATTTTAAGAAAAATGGCGCCTGTATGACGTCATGAAACCTGACGACTCTGAAAATGTTGCGGACACATCTAATGACATGTATCCGGACACCTACCCACTGGACATTCATCCCCGGATAACCACCCCCTGTCAACTACCCCCTAGGATAACTACCCCCAAGACAACTACCCCTAGGACATCTACCCCAGGACAGATATCCCCGGAAAACTACCCCCGGACAACTTCCCCCCTAAGATAGTTGTCCGGGGGTAGTTGTCCTAGAGGATGGTTTTCGTAGGGGGTAGTTGTCTGGAGGGGGGGGGGGGGGGGTAGTTGTCCGGGTGGTAGTTTGTTAAAAAGTTGTTGCAATTATCACAAAATGCACAATCGAGTCATCATGCCGCCTCTCTCTCTCTCTCTCTTCCTTCCACATTCCTCTCTTGTGGAGATAAGTTCGATTACCAAAAAAATTCGTATAACTTTTATGATTAATAGATAAAATGGGTATATACGCAGCAAAAGTGCATTAAAAGTAATTTTAAGAGCATAACAATTAAAAATACTGCGATATATTATTTTGCACTTATGAAATACATAATGATTATGTAATAATCAAGATGATTCTTGGTAACCAACCTGAATATGAGGCGGGTGATGAGGGTCCCTCCTCTCGTGAAGAGGATCCCCGATAAGAGCATACCCGATAAGAACATACTCGATGAAATGGTGTAAATAAGCAACAGTCTCGCATCCTGAGCATCGCATTCGACCGCGGCTTCCTCCACCGAATCATCACCTTCAGTCGTGATCGATGCGGGGGACGCTGTCACCAAGGGCGATGTCGAAACGGTGGTCGTGGCGTTGTCGTTGGGTGGCGGGCATAAATCGCTGTAATAACCGAGGTCCTTGAGCACGTAGACGAGAGACGGCCATCCGAAGATGATCGCGGAGTGGAAGAAGTTTTCGATGGCGGCGAAAACGAGCGCCACCGCCTCTGCCTTACAACACCCCATGATTCGTAGACGATCAAGGGGGAAAGAAGTAATTGAAATGTGCAGTCACAGAATTCGATGAGGCCTGCCAAATAAAAACAAGGGATTTCCATAATTATAATGGGGGACGTAATTAAGGCAGTATATAGGGCCAGTTTGGTGCAGATTGTTCTAAATTTAAAAAAAGGTTACAAAAAAGGCACCTCCCGATTAAGATTTATGGAAATAAACATTCTTTGGATAAAATTCAATATTTCGAAGAAAAAAAATCACAAAAATCAAGTTTAATACTTAAATTTTTGATGTTGATTAATCCCAATTCTGTTCAAATTGGTATCGAAATGTAGATAATTTAAATTTCTTTCATATGACACCAAATTCATGGTGGTTCAAGGTTTCCTTTAATATTATTCACAAAATACTATTTTTCGTCAAAAGGGTCTCTTTTTGGACGCCCCCTCCGATGTAGGGTGTTCGCTACAAATACAAAAAAACATCTCTGAAATATTGTGTATTATAATAAAGTCTTCCGAATGAAAAAGTTGTGCTTTGTGTGGTAGTGGCAGGCAAACCCCTCTTTGTTTATTTTGGCCCTCCGCCTGAATGAAGCGTTTTTACACAGATTCTGGCGCTAAAAGTGTGTAGTTTTCTTTAACGGAACTGATTTTTACGAATCCGCAAATTGCCGAGCTCGGAAGCTTTGCCAACATGCTTAATGATGCTTCCGTGTTTTTACTTCTCGCATTTGCTATTTTTTGCACTTTTTTTTTTACTGAATTAGTTCGCTAAATCGCGCGTTTATGTAGTTAAATGTCTTGCCTTTTGCAATTGACCTTGTCCTTAGTTGGTTTCTCTCTATTTCTCTTTAACACACTTTTTCAAAAAAGAAGGGGGCTCGAGCTGAAGCTGAATGAGTCCTGACATACTTTTGAACGTTGTAACTTGTACCCCCTATATAGTGTAGAGTGATCATCGGCATTTTGTTTTAATCATATAGGCCTAAAACACGAATTAGGGCTAGTTCTGAAATGAAAACGACCCAAATATCAGAGCGTGGGCCTATATGCGGATAAGTGAGTGCCCTGGGTCCACTTCTAACTCGCGTTTTTAACCCTTCTTTTTCCCCTTTTATTTCCTTTCCTTTCCCTTTTTTTTGTTAGAGGGGGGGGGGGGGGGCGCGGGCCCATCGGACCCCCCGTGTATCCGCCCCTGTTTTTACAGAAATGGTAACAATAAAATGGTGAGGTACAGTGCATAACAATTTATGAATCCCTGTGTAATCTACTCGCAAACATGAATTATTTGTATATGACTTTATGACAAGCGCTTTATATTTGCACTCAATATTTGTGTAGATCGTTATTTATATACGTATCCGCTCAATTTAGCGATTTGTTCATGCAAATACAAGTTAAAGGAAACCTCATCCAAAGAATTAATTTTAATTTTTCTAAGTGATTTATTGTATTCTTACCCTTTAGTCTACAAGATTCCCCACCGAATTGTATGAGAGAGGTAAAAAGCAAGAATAATGTACTGTTTCTCAGCAATACATGTTCATCGCCATTTTCAAGATAGCGTGACGTACTATGCGAAGCCGTTTATCAACTAAAATGTATTCAAATTTATGGATGCTTCCTTCCCAGGTGTGAGTGGGGAAGATTTATTTAATTCTCCTGCTATTATCATTTGTACTTCAATAGGCCATTTTTGGTAATGTAATCAAATTTAATGCAAATATCTTTGTAAAGCCATTGAATGTTTGTCCTACCTAGCAACAATTAATATACGTAATTCGCATTCTTACTATTGAAATACAATTATTCGTAACAGAAATTTGTAAAACTCGTAAAAAAAAAACAATAACAAATCACACAAACAAGCATACACGACTAATACAAACAGAAAAGAACGAATTAATTAATTGATTTCCCTCAAATGAAATTGAACGCCCCGAAAGGCTCCTCAGGCCTACCGTCGGTGTTAATTTGAATGCACGAACATCGAAATTTAATGCACACAATTTGAAATCGTACGTACGTTCACGACTTTGTATACACGTAAAAGAGTTGTGTGGCCTCGAAAATAAGTCGAACGTGGATAACAACATTTGGAATTCCCTTAACTGAAATGATTTTGGCGCTCAGTTAATTTGAATGGTCATCTATTGGTTGATCCAAAAGAATTTTAATGCCCAGATTTTAAATCTGAGAGATCGTTATCGATCGAAAGACGACATGCGTGAAATTTAGTTAGTTAGTTTTTTTTTTTTACCTGACTGCTAAGAAAGCATAAATGCTTGTAAGTAAGCAACCAGACGGCCGACGGCTTTAAGTCCTTTCCGAAGGACCTGGTAATGAGGATTATGCCTTACCAAAGGGCACTAGCGCATCAACTTGGTTTCGAACCCGGGTCACCAGATTACGAGACCACTGCTCTACCGACTGAGCTATCGGGTCTCCTTTGAATGCACCGTTACAATACAATTATTCGTAACAGAAATTTGTAAAACTCGTAAAAAACAAACAACAACAAATCACACAAACAAGCATACACGACTAATACAAACAGAAAAGAACGAATTAATTAATTGATTTCCCTCAAATGAAATTGAACGCCCCGAAAGGCTCCTCAGGCCTACCGTCGGTGTTAATTTGAATGCACGAACATCGAAATTTAATGCACACAATTTGAAATCGTACGTACGTTCACGACTTTGTATACACGTAAAAGAGTTGTGTGGCCTCGAAAATAAATCGAACGTGGATAACAACATTTGGAATTCCCTTAACTGAAATGATTTTGGCGCTCAGTTAATTTGAATGGTCATCTATTGGTTGATCCAAAAGAATTTTAATGCCCAGATTTTAAATCTGAGAGATCGTTATCGATCGAAAGACGACATGCGTGAAATTTAGTTAGTTAGTTTTTTTTTTTTACCTGACTGCTAAGAAAGCATAAATGCTTGTAAGTAAGCAACCAGACGGCCGACGGCTTTAGGTCCTTTCCGAAGGACCTGGTAATGAGGATTATGCCTTACCAAAGGGCACTAGCGCATCAACTTGGTTTCGAACCCGGGTCACCAGATTACGAGACCACTGCTCTACCGACTGAGCTATCGGGTCTCCTTTGAATGCACCTTCATCAATTTGAGTGACAACAGTATGAAATCCTATATATCCGTGGTATATTCACCTCTACAACATTGCCCCAGTTCCTCTGTCTCTGCTTGCCTTCTTCAATTTGGTGCTAAAGATCACTTAAGAACTCCTTGTTAATGTACCAGGAGATGAACAATTTGAAATAATTTAATTTCTGTCATCATCTACGCTATAATTCAGGGTTGAAAATGCCCCCTTCCTCTAATCTCCCTTTCTTTCAGGCGCTGAAATAATTACCATACCGACGTAACACATGGGCGAACAGTAGACTGGATATTTTTTTTTGTCTACGATGAGGTCACCCTTTGCTTAAGATGATGATGTTTGCAGTTCTTAAAACGCTTAAAAAAGCGCTCGCCATAACATTGAGATGGGGAGACTTAATGAACAATCAAAGTCCGTATGCTGTACAAACATGGACTATACAGTGCGTCCCAGAAAAAACGAATCCGAGAAGTATCGATGTTTTATCATAACTTAAACACAACCATAATTAATGAATGATACATATTTGGAAAGCTTAGAGTCTCCTCTTTCATGTGATGCTATTCAGATGATGCATTTTTTACGCATGAGGGATTAAAAGCAATTTGAAGGAAGGAAACCAAAAAGACATTTGGCGGGCGGTATCTGAATTTCGAAGAAAAGTTCACATTTCTAGAAAGTTGAGTTTCTGCCCTTTCATATGACACCTCAATCAGGAAAAATGAGCGAGGAATAACAAAGTTCTGTTTGTCTAAAGTAGCCCTTACATTTTCATAATTTTAACAAACGAATTCGTTTTCACTGGGTGCCTGCCGTAGCAAAAAGCAGATTTGACAAAAGACTTAAAGATAAACTCCAGTACTGGTAAAAAAAAAAAAAAAATTCTCACAGAATCAAACGAAACTTACACTGAATGTTCAAGATTACAAATAAATGACATGTGGCAAACAATTTTGGAAGAAAATGTATACTGGCTGAGTAATGAGCATAGAAAGACAAGGAAATCAATGTAGTACTAGCCCCGACACCATGTGTGTTGTCCCATATATAGCTTTCTATGTGAGTGCTTGTTACTTTACCAAGACTCGGTCAAATTTATTATGATTTTGATGACTCCAGAACCTTGCAGTGCACACCAATACTTACATGCTACGTGATCAACTGTTTCTTATCCTTTCCACACCTTTTCTTTCACAATGCAATCGCATTACCAGTACTAAAGTTTATCTTTAACTCCGTTTCGCTGACAATCAGCCATGCATGAAGACTCTCGTCTAAAATAAATAAATAAATAATATGGTTATTTATATAGCGCCGGTATCCGTCAGGTTCTGACGCTCATGGCGCTACGGCTGATTGTCAACGAAACGGAGTTAAGTCTTTTGTTAATTTCGTTTATTGATACGGCAGGCAGCCAGTGAAAACGAATTCGTTTAATAAAATTATGGAAATGCAAGCACTACTTTAAACAAACAGAACTTTGTCATTCCTCGCTCATTTTTTCTGATTGAGGTGCCATATGAAAGGTCAGAAACTCAACTTTCTAGAAATGTGAACTTTTCTTCGAAATTCAGATACCGCCCGCCAAATGTCTTTTTGGTTTCCTTCCTTCAAATTGATTTTAATCACTCATGCGTAAAGTATGCATCATCTGAGTAGCATCACATGAAAGAGGAGACTCTAAGCTTTCCAAATATGTATCATTCATTAATTATAGTTGTGATTAAGTTATGATAGAACATCGATACTTCTCGGTTTCGTTTTTTCTGGGACGCACTGTACAGTCCAACAAATGTAAATAGTCGCTCGAACATTAAATTGAAGGTGGTGGGGGAGGGGAGGTACTCATCGATTAAATCCGCCTACAGTAGTAAATGGGGTATTGGAATTGCTTCATATCTTGGACATCTTTGTAATCGTGTTTAGATAACAATTAAAACACAGTCATGTGATGAAAATAAATATCAACGGAACATTTTATTGGCACGTGTATCATAAAAGATCAATTCAGTCTGTTTTCAGCTGCTGATTTTTTTATTGAACTCCTCCGTTATCAATATGACCGCAGTTAAAACGAAGACATTTCCGCTGTCAATAAAGGAAACAGCAAAGTTATTTAGAACGAGAGGCATTTCGACCCTGTTTACACAAAACTGACGCTCGATAACGGTTCTAGGACAATTACCCCCTGGGCAATCACCCCCCCCGGAAAATGACCCCCCGGAAAACTACCCCCAAAGGACAATTACCCCCTGGAATATTACCCCCCGGAGAATCACCCCCGAGGACAACTACCCCCCAAGGACAATTACCCCCGGAAAATTACCCCCCGGAGAATTACCCCCGGAGGACAATTACCCCCCGAGGACAACTACCCCCCGAGGACAATCACCCCCTAGGACAATTACCCCCCGAGGACAATTACCCCCTAGGACAATTACCCCCGGAAAATTACCCCCGGAGAATTACCCCCCGAGGACAATTACCCCCCGAGGACAACTACCCCCCGAGGACAATCACCCCCTAGGACAATTACCCCCCGAGGACATTTACCCTCTAGGACAATTACCCCCGAGGACAATAACCCCCGAGGACAATTACCCCCCGAGGACAACTACCCCCCGATGAGAATTACCCCCGAGGACAATTCCTCCAATGATAATTATCCCCCGAGGACAACTATCCCCGTGGACAATCAGGATTCAATAGCAAAAGACGATCTGAGACATTGAGAGATGGCTACGAGCCCATAAGATCCCCTGCATGAACCCATATTCTTTCAAACACTATATCACGTTGTCTTCCTCATTACCACACATTTCCCTTTTATTATAATTTATGCAACGCCAGTGCGGTTGCTAATTTCCACGAAGGATGTAAGTTTTAGGTCCAGCGCTTTTCAAAATGCATAGAAATACATTTCTCTGGAGCAGCGTTATTTTAACTTTTTGTTAGTCACGGTACCCTCTTAAGAAATGAAAAGTTTCTCACATATCCCAAAGTCTTTACAGATTATTGATTTGGCATGACTCTGGCTCTCGTCAAGTGCTATGCACATTTAAGAATAAAAAGGAGAAGACATTTTCAAACTGGTAAAAAATTAGTTTGTAATCCACACACTAGAAACTATTTAAAGTACTGTATGCGGGCACCTAGCCGCCAAATGTACATAAGTAAAAAGTGATATATTCGGTCATGATTTTGATACACGAATTTGAGGATATTCGGGCCTCTAGTTGCCCTTATTTACCTTGCTGTCAAAATATTGTCAGCGAGCGAGGAAGGAAGACACTTTAGTATCTTCAACAATTTTATATTCTCATGTAATTACATATTTTAACCGGTTCTGGTATTTGATGTTTTTTACAAAATCAATGTTTTCCAAATCATTCTCTTGCGGCACCCCTGTTGAAAAACGCTATGCTGGCGTTACAAAATCAAACGAGATGAATTACCAGAGAGCGGATATTTATTTTCTTTTGACATGGCACCGTACATATAACTTGAAGGCAATTTCTATTTCAAAATAATTTAACGTACACGAAAACATATTACACTTCAGCATGACAACATAAATAATAGATAACGTGAAGAAAACCTCAATTATGGATCATGGCATGGATGAGGGCCCATTATACATACAAAGACAAATACACGATTAGCTGATTAAAAAAGTTACAGAGGATGCATAAAGAAAATCTTACATCCTAATTTCTTTGTTGTGCCATTGATGGTGAGAGAAGCTGTAACACGTACTCATCTGCGCGCAATGTATTTTTCAATTTCTAAGAAATGTAATTTCTGTTCTTTACTCGGTAGCAAAACTACAAGGGGAATTGGGCAACCTCCACCCCTCCATATCGAATTGAATAATTTGAAAAGACTGAAATGAACTTCATAAATAACAAAGAAAATGAAGGTTTATGCAATTTTCTGTAAATAGCAATTTGGAGAGTTATAAACCGTTATACGTCACAGTGTTATAAATTCCTCGGGGGTGTTTGTCATTGGGGGTAGTTGTCCTCCGGGGGTTGTTGTCCTCGGAGGGGGGGGGGGGGGGGGGGGAGTTGTCCTCGAAGGGGGGAGGGGTAGTTGTCCTCGGGGGTAATTGTCCTCGGGGGTAGTTTTCCTGGGGGGTAGTTGTCCTCGAGGGTAATAATAATAATAATAATAATAACGTTTTATTTACCCAAGGTAGCCACTTCAGTTATGAAACTGCTCTTCCAGCGGGCCCTGCATTACAAAATATGTTATTACTACCCTTCTCGAATCTAATATGCTGAGCGCCTAGCTATATAGAAGGCAGAAGGTCCCGTTTTTATAAGTCTTTTGTATGACTCGGCAGGGGTTAGAACTCACGACCTCCCGGTCATGAGGCGGGCGCTCTAACCACTGAGCCATCATGCCCAGAAGTGTCCATGGGGGGTAATTGTCCTCGGGGGTAGTTGTCCTCGGGGGGTAATTGTCCGCGGGGGGTAGTTGTCCTCGGGGGGTAATTTTCCGGGGGGTAATTGTCCTTGGGGGGTAATTGTCCTCGGGGGGGGGGGGGTAATTGTCCTCGGGGGGTAGTTGTCCTCGGGGGTAATTCTCCGGGGGGTAATTTTCCTTGGGGTTATTCCTTGGGGGGTAATTGTCCTCGGGGGGTAATTCTCCGGGGGGTAATTTTCCGGGGGGTAATCGTCCTGCGGGGGTAGTTTTCTGGGGGGTAATTGCCCGGGGGGTGATTGCCCAGGGGGTAATTGTCCTGATACGACCTTAAACATAGATTGTCATTCACTGATTGGTCAAGACTATATCACATGACAAGGAGCATTTCGATCTATCATTGCGTCGTTCTATCAAACCCTGTGATAGTAGTCCAAAACCCTGTGATAGAACTCCTAAACCCTGCGCGACTTTTGCACACAGCGTACAAGATTCCCCCCATCGCGCAACTCACGCGTTGTCACGGCGCTCTAGCTCAAAATGGTTTCAACGCAGCTAAAAACCAAAGTTGCTGTATTTTCTCGTGGTAAAGTTCGACAAATTCATATAGACGGTATAGAACTATTTAAATTTGATGATGATATTGTAGAGGTTGTTGATGAATACGTCTATCTTAGAACGGATGAGGTATGTAAAACAAATATGGACTGCTCTGTAATCGGATGGTGGTGGGAATTATCACTTCCTCGGTGGTGTTCATACCGGCCATTCTATCACCCCCTCGGCTTCGCCTCGAGGGTGATAGAAGGGCCGGTATGAACACCACCTTGGGAGTGATAGTTCCCACCATCATCCTCATGAGCAGTCAATATTTGTATACTAATTACAACACAACGTGCTTAATTAGCAAAAGGGGAAGTAAACAACTCTGCCATGTTGCCTATGTTATCATAGTTATATTAGAATAGATATTTCCAGTCAGCGGCGAACACCAACAGTCGAGTTTTATAAGTTAAAGCGATACCTTACTGTGTTGGCTATTTGGATAATCGTGACTTTAGAAATTAAAGGGATAGTTGATTTTTGTTGCAGAGGGCGCTACACAAAATAGTTTTTCGGTGAGATAATGAAAAGCTGAGTGTCAAATTTGAAACAACAAAATTTAAATGACAACGTCATCTTTGTTTGATCAAAATCGGCTCAGAGACGGCTGAAATATCCATTAATATAACGATTTCTAATATTTGTGGGGCCCCACAAATATTTGATAATTTGAACCAGCCGTTGAAAAAACGAAATAGCGTCTTTATACGTTTCATTTCAGCCAATTTTATGCCGGTGTTTGGCTTTTTGTTTGCTTTTGCGTGTTGGGTATATGATACACTCAACTAGCCGGCCCGTGTATTGTTATTATTTTTGGAAATGGAGCTGAATTAATATGATCGTAGTGGCTAAATTTCACACATTTTGGGGTCTAAAATTACCTTCATAGCAATTTTAGGTCCTACAAGGGGGAATAATATAGAAATGTCATGAATACGAATATGAGCAATAACCATGCACTTTGAAGGCATTTGTGGACTGAAACAAAACTCAACTATCCCTTTAACCTTTAATCGTTTTTTTTTTTTTTTTTTTGCTAGGGGTCGATTATTCGTGCGTTGTATCGGACTTCCGCTTTCAGTACAAGAGCAACTCAACGTTCATATCTTTGCAGACTGGAGATTATTGATAAATCGTTTCTCTTTGGAAGCAGGTTCATTAATTTCTGCTTCACTGACACTCATAATGAGTTACATCAATAGCGGGTATCTCAAGTAGCAATTAAGAGGCTAAGCTTTCGTCAAGTATTTTCATGTGTTACTAGTACGTAGTACTGAATATTTAACTTGAAAATATGGACGACTTTTCATCCTTCACCACTAGTAGTACCAATGATGACTTCGTGTTTGAAAGCTACCCCCAGCGAATCGTCATCGCCTCCATCCTCTGTCTCGTCACCGTCGTCGGCATCGTTGGGAATAGCCACGTCGTGCTCGCCGTGCTCCTCTGCCAAAAGTTGAGATCTTCCACCAACTGGCTGGTGGTCAACCTCGGTATGGCCGACCTCATCACCTGTCTCTTTCTTCCCTTCAACGTCGTGGCGATGCTGAGCAAGAATGGATGGCCCATCGCCGAATGGATCTGCGCAATGACCGGAGGCGTCACGCTAACCTGCCTGGGAACCAGCATCATCAGCCTTGCTCTAATCGCTCACAATAGGTGGGTCCTCCTCACCAGGCCTCGATACACATTCTACAGTATCTATTCCAGGCGCAACATTGTTGCCATGGTGATATTATCATGGATGTACCCATTATTGCTTGTCATAGTCCCACCGATGGCAGGACTCGGGAAGTTGGGATATTCAGAAAACTACAAGACGTGTCAGCAGGACACCTCCTTGTCGAACTCGGACTACTACAGCCTCATAGCAGCGGTAGGCGTCATCGTCCCGGCATCTATCATCATCGTTGTCATGTACGTGCTCATCTACCGATCCGTTTCGCGTCATAACAAAGCTATGGGGAAAAGATTGGCCGAGTCGAGGGAAGCCGGGACTTCTAGTTTTGACCGAACCAGTCTTGATATGAGCACGAGCTGGACAGAATCCCGGGATCGGCAGAGGAGTGTAGTCACGGATGGTTCGAGAGCAACTTCTGGAGTTGGTATGCGACCTACACTTCCAAACAGCCGGAACATGGATGGTGCACCTACCTTGACAGGTCCAGTCAACCTTGCACCATCGAATGACGAGGGTGATGAAAGTCAACATAACGTTTCGCATGTTCCAGAAACAACTAGGCCATGCAGTGAAGTCTTTGAACCTGGAGTACTTGCCCTGGGTGAAATAGAGCTGTCTAATGTGAATTCCCAAGCTGAGAATACAGTATCAATAAACGACCATCGCATTAGCCAGGAGAACCTAGAAAACTCGTCGACATCATCCAATCACAGAAGGGCTCCCCAGGCATCCACTCATGGCGCCAAGGGCTCGACTAAAAGCGCGCCAAAGATTTCGCGCCACCATATCAACGTCACCAAACGTCTGTCCTTGGTGGTGCTTTCTTTCTTCATCTGTTTCCTCCCATTCGGGATCTGCGTGATGGTGCCTACCAGTGACCCAGCTGTTCCTTGGGCAAACCTTCTGATCATGTTCAACACTTGTATCAACCCCATCCTCTATGCGGGAACTATGCCGATGTTCCGGGAGGTGATGGGATGTATAGCACGGTGCAGGTTCCAGAGCATCCCGGAGCCCGTCGATCTTGTACGGTTCTGCCGTGGACCTACATAGCGAGCCTGGATGCTAATATCTTTGAAGATTACGTGAAAATTGTAGGCTTTAGAAATTATGTTAATGTAATTTTTGACAAACAAATCGAAAATTAACCAAACCTAGAGATTTCAATAATTTTCGTTTTCTACTAATAACATTATGATTAAATATTTTTTAAAAAAATTATTACTTAAAGAATAATTCAATCGAACATGACATCAGTTTGAAGTTATTTCATTATATGTGTGCCTTTTCCTGTTCTTTGATTATAGAATGTGGGTAAAATATTTTCGTTTTATTATTTTGAATGAGACTTGAATATAAGACAGGTTCAGTTTTTCATACTATGTAGTCAATGAATTCCATCCGTCCATTGTAATTCCAAGTTATTACGTTTCGGGCATAATTTGTTTTCATAATGGACTGTTCCTGTAAAGTTAGTTTAACGAAAGCGATTTATATTTGTTTGTATTCATATTTACTCTCTTTTGATTGATTTACCCCTCCGATCTTAGTTATATATCTCACATTCTACTCCGTCTTTCTGTAAACCTTCCCATCTCCCTCTCTCTTGCCCTCTCTTGCTCTACATCCCTCTCTCTCTCTCTCTCTCTCTCTCTCTCCCTTCACATTCTCGTTATTTGTTACCTCAATTTCTATCTCTACTCACCTTTCCCTCTTTCTTCGTTCTTTCAGATCATTTAAGTCATAAATGTCAAAAATAGGAGTAAATTCAAAGTAGGCCTAATAAAATTCATTATTTTATTCATAGAAAATATAGTGAATTAATTTGGTAAAGCTATTTAGAAAAGGTAATGATGTCATGCACATTTTCCACGTATATTTCAATTGGATCAGGTCGGAATAAGGGAACTATTGCTTACATTTGAAAATACGAATATTAAATCTGAAAAGTTTGAATGACTATATTATTCAAATTCTCCTAAAAAAAGTTTATACCATCTGATGATTCTATGAAGAAAAAAAAAATCACATTTTATTTCTGCACGTAACAGATAGCCTGTATGCACGACCTTATGGCATAGTATACTTAATTCATCTACGAAAAACAACCTTTAGTCCTAGAATGAATTTTACGACAATCATTTTTCTTTGTGATTTGATCACGCACCTAAATCAAGTGAAATGTACTTAATTTCTGGAACATTATTGTGTAACATTAACATCAACATAGTATGTAAACATATAGAACATAATTTAGCAGCATTGCGTCTACATTCTCTTTTTAACACAAAGTTAATCAACCTCTTCAAAACACCATATCTGAATATCGAAAATATTTATATAAATAAGGCAAACTTTTGAGCTCATCACAAAAAAGGTTATTCATTAAATGGCATTTGAAATGTCAATGATGCACACATTAAGAAGAAGAATCAATTTGTTTACTACAGTCAACTTTGATAAACAACACACTCAAAATAAATATTTAATAATTTGGCATGATGTTAGAACCGGCATTGTTGTAAGCCCTTAGCTAAACAATAACGACAGTCTCTTTTTTAATATCAGGTTTAGTTTCCATATTCCTCTTTCCCTTTATTCGCACTTATCCGTTTTGTTTAACCATTAATGGCACAATCTTCTCTTTCAATCTTATCATTCTTCTGCGAGGGGTTTACTTCCCCTTCCATTTTCAGCCTCGTGATACCTTTTCTATTTTTTCTTTCCGATTTCCTTTTCCCTGTTTCCATTTTTAAATTTTTGCTTTACATATCACATCTCTACAAACTTTTCACCTCCTCTTATATAGCTTTCATGAACTAACTTATAAATAAATGCAGACACCGCCAGTCGGTGACGCAGACCTGTGTCGGGCAAATAGGGGGACTTTTTGATTTGCACTTTTAGTGGACTGCTACGTCTGACGTCCTTTTAAAGACCGATCGTTCCGTAGGGGGGGGGGGGGGGTAAGGTCACCTTTTTTTGGTCACCCATTACCACAATTTTTTTTTTTGAGGGTTGAGGGTGGGTTTACCTCCAAAACACACCAAACAATTTTTTTTTTTGGGGGGGGGGGGTGGGGGGTCGACCCATAACCCCCCTGGCAGCAAATTACACTTTAGCAGCAGATTATAATCTAGCAGCAGTTTACACTCCAACAGCAGTTTACACTTCAGCAGCAGATCACACTTTAGCAGCAGTTTACAATTTAACCAGTAGCGGATCTAACAAGTAGTATCTCTTATAAAATGACATCCTCTTTCACATAATTACACAATTTAAGGAACAAATATTGAATGATACCTATTGAGAAGCTGTCTTAATTAGAGAGGAGTCAGTTTCGTTACCAGACGTTCAGACTATACATAATCGTAATTACTGATCGTATAGCCGTACGATGAATTTAGGTAGTCTGAACGGGAGGATAGACAAGGGCGATCAAGTAAACCTTGCCACAGGGTGTTCGTTCCTTGCGGGGAGTCGAACCCTAGACCCTCGAATTGAGGGTCAAGTAAATAAACCACTAGTCTACGAGACCTTTCGTAGGTTGTCAGTGTGGTGACGGTCTCGTTGGTGCAACCGGGGTCTTAGTCGAATAAAACGGGGAGAGGGTTAAGCAGCAGTGCCGTTTGTAGTTGGGTCTTCTTCTGGTCTTCTCGATTCCAAGTATCGCTTCTCGCGGTTATTTCCGTAGACATAGATGTATATAGGGTACACCAGACCAACCACGTTGAGAAGCATCATCCCAAAGATCACCTGGAAGGAAAGTAATATTTTGATAACAAAATGACAGATGATATCAAATCTATAGAGCGCATTGATTGTGCAAATAATATTCTACTACACTGCAAGATCCTCTGATGTGCATTACTTACTTTATGGACAACGGACAACGGACAGTGAAAAGAGAAAAGATTTACCTTCATATAGAGATCTAGAAGTTTAATAAGTCGTTTAAAATGTTGCAAGCGGATATGTCGGTTGCAAAACAATATATACGGATAAATAAATTGTGTCAATAATACAAGTAAATGTAGTAGGACGTACATAGAACAAGTAAAAGAAGAATGTAAGCTGTTGAAATGCAGAGCTTGAACCATATTGACCTTCTATAATGAGTAATCTGATTACAACTAATTTTTTTCAAATAAAAAACATTATATTATCTATTTTTTATCAAATTAAGAAACAATAAAGAAAATCTAAGTGAATGGATGATTGGAAATTTCTTCGAAGGATTTTTTTTTTCAGTACAGGGAAAATGGGAGGAGACCTCGCAAGATACGTCACAGAGTTGCCAATTTGTGTTTGATTGATCGTATCTTCAAACAAAATTGCTCTAACGTTCACTTACCTGTTACTCTCATGTTTCTGCTTCTATTAAAAACAACTTAATATCAGCAGGCAACAATCTCCTTTTGACTATCCTCGGGCACTAGTCGGTGGTATTTCTTACTTCCCTTGTCTCTGTATTTTATTTTTTGTTTAACTGCCTGGAAATGAAATCACTAAATAAAATAATAAATATTATAGATATATTTCATCTTACCCATCGGGGATCACCGCCTAATGATTCCTGGATGACAATGAAGAGAGGATACTGTGTAAGGGAGACTAGACCAGCGATGAAGTTTGTAGCTCCGAACACAGTCGGATAAAATCGCATGGGAAAACTATTCAGAAACATAAAATAAATAAAAGACAATAGTAAAATTGATGTCGAAGTCCAAGGTCAAATTCATAGATTTTCAAATAAGTAGACATATAGATTTAATGATGCTTATGAAAACAACTTTAGGTGCACAAAAGCCAGGTTATATTATCCCAAAGTCCAATCGTTCCTTAAAATAATATTGATAAAATGATAATAAACAGGAATAATCGAGGCATCTAGTAATGAGGATAGGACTGGGGGGGGGGGGGGGGGTATTCTATCTTTCGAAAGCACCCCTTTGTCCCTCTCAATTTCTTTATTTCTTCCTTCTCTCTTTCTCTCTCTCTATCGCTCCTTCGATCCCCCTCTCTTTTTGTTCATTTTGCCATTCGATGGGCCGGAGAGGGGAGGGTGCGTCCGCCAGCCCCCCCCCCCCCACCACCACCACCACCTCCTTAGCACTTGTTACATCTCTCATAATTACCATCAAAGATCGATAACAAGTGGAAATCTATGGTATGATCTTCTACCTATAAAGACTTACCTTATTGGTACTATGGCTGCAGATGCAGAATAAAACATGGCTCTGACAGCCGTCAGTGCGACGAAGGTACCGAACTGTACGGGGAGGTTAGGGATCATCAGTAACAAAGACATAACTATGGCTGTACCCGAAGCCACGGCCAGTGGTAGCCAGCTATCTCGCAAGTCCGCATATGGTCCTTTTGTGTCATCTGCTTTTAAAAAAAAAGGAGAGATAAGCACGGTGTGACATGTTAAAGGAGTGAATTATTATGGAAAAAACACTTAAAGAGAAGGTTGACTTCTGGGAGTAGATGAAAAATAATTTGTGAGCGTTATCATTGTATTAGGCAAGGGCGGAAGAACATCAGATACAAAAAAAAATGTTCCCTGAAAAGCATGGCTCTTCAAATGTCTTAATATTCTAAATATAGCATGAACCATCATAAAACTTGGGAATACATTTTCATGTCAAATGTTCGTGTAGTCCCATATAAATTTTACAGTGCTTGCAAAGCTACCATGACTGGGCCAAATTTCTTATCATTTTAATGATTCCAGAACCTTGCAGTACACACCAATACTTATATGCTAGATGATCAACCTTTTCTGATCGATTCCACAACATGAATCCATTTGTCTAACCCAATGTTATATATCTTTGAGAAAAAATATGTCGGGTCACCCCTGAGATATATAAATTGCATGAACTAGTTTGTCAACAATTTTACCTTTCTTCGGAGACTTTTCAGAACGTTGTTTTCGTCGGTCGAAGACATAACCCATAATAGGCGACCCGAACAAACTTCCTATAGTTGCCACAGCTAAGATGTTGGTATAAAAACTTACTATGTAGAAACAAGTAAAAAGAAAGAAAGAACAGCATATTTTAACTTATTCATTACTCTCTCGAAAATACTGAAACTTATGATTAGATATTAATAGGATTTCCGAATGTTTAGAGTGAGCGGTTAATACTAAGTACACGGGCAGATTCAACACCGGTAAGGGGGGGGGGGGGGTCATTTTCTACATGTATAAAAGGGGGTCGGGGCACGTTGCAAGCAACCCATCTACCAGTCAGACACTTCCAGTGCCCTCATCAGGAAGAACAGATTTGATTTGATTTGATTTAGCTTTGAAGCTGATGAGGCCTCCCTGGGTAAACAATATTATTATCATTATTATTAATATTATTATTATTAAACCAGTTACAATCATTAATACACAACTTCGAAAAACCGAGTACATGCAAATGGCTGAAAAACGGGGAAATAACGCACAGTGAATATAGAGCACTTAACGTGCAATATATACAAGACTTTTTATTGATTATGGAGATCCCCTTGGCTATTTATCACCACACTTTCCCGTTTCAATTCAGTCTAAGAATTGGTGACCGGAAATTAGCTTCTGCGACAATTGTTCCAGGGGGGGGGGGGGGGTGGCTCACAAAGACAAAGATCCGAAGTCGAACTCAACTCTAAGTTGGACTTAAATATTATGGAGAGCCATTTGTAGCCTTGAAATAAAATATATTCAAAAGCGAAAATTCAAGTATGTAAGACTTTTTATAAATTCCACATCAAGAACATGAAACCTTCCTGATATAATAGAAAACACGAATGATATGAATCAACATCTTATGCCTTTTAAAAATAAATTTTACAACATATTTTCATAGATGCTAACGGCTTTCCATATTTTTAGAGTCCATCTTAAAGATAACTCTTTAACTTAGGATCTTTGTGAAATAGCCCCTGGCTTTATTTCGTCAGAGGTATAAAGTTGGGGTTGAATTGGGTTTTAGGTTATGTTAAGGGTTATGTTTAGGGTTAGGGCTAGGCATGGTGTCGGGTCTAGGGTTGAATGTATGAATTCGGTCGGTTAGGGTAAGAAAAATGGGCGCGGAACAATAATTGTCGCAAAAAGCAAGCGTCGTACAACCAAAGAACGGGAACCCGTTTCACAAAGTCTTTTTTCAATGACAAGTTACAAAAATCACTGAAAAAAAATCTGCTGATAACCAATCAGAAGCAAGGATTTCAGTTGCTTATAACATAAACTTTCATTTTGTCACTGATGACAAGTTTTGTGTAACGCCTCCCCCAGTACACATGTATATAGTACGTCACCGACCTGTTTCAGTATCGCCATCGGCTAGAAACGTCAACCACGGGTTCATGATCCCGATCACGAAGAAGATCTCCCCTTGAACCGCGATCGTCCAGAACGTCATCAGGAGAAACATGGGCGACCTCAGGACCGACCACGTGGTCGGGAAATCTTCGACTCGCTGGTCTTCGGTCAGCTTATCCCTGGTCGCCCGACGAGCCGCCTTGGAAAGCTCGACGTCGACGCGGACGTCGGCCTCGTTATCGAGCTTCTGACCAGCAATTTTGAGATCGGTTTCGAGAATAGCGTCAAAGTTCCCATCTTGTGCTTAACGCGAAATGAGAAATGGTTTGCGTGAAAATGAATATTCTAAAGTGAATCCTCTAGTAGTTTTGTCAGTGTTAATATTGCACATTACATCACTTTTTTTTGCTCGCATAAATCGTTCTGAATGTATAGTAATGACATGTATCTTCGTCTTCTATCTATTCCTTTATTTATTCATTTTTTATTTTTATTATCATTATTATTATCTTTATTAAAATCATTATTATTATCTTTATTAATATCATTACTATTGATATTGATATTATTACCATTATTGTCATTATCATTATTGTTATTTTCATTATAATTATTATTATTATTATCATCACCACCATCATTATCAAAATGTATATGAATTTCTGCACATAAGTTTATTAATGATCATTGGTTAGTTCAACAAAGTGAATTAACTTTATATGTTACTGCACGTAGCCTATTACTTTACTACCATATAAAGTAAAATCTTAAATGTACCTTGCTCATGATCGTGTTCATATCCTGCGTTATCATGGCACACAACCCTGCCATTCTCCTTCTCATTATCTTTAACATCCTTCGCTAAAATCGATCCCTCCTTCTCTCCAGTCTCCGGTTCTGCAACCGGGGATGCCGCCCTCTTTTCAATAGACACGTCATCCGAGCAAATGTGATTATTCATTATACCATTCTCATTTAAATTTGAATAAAATCCTGACGACATTACACCATCAAATGCGTCATTAACAGTCACGTATTTATTGTTGTTATCCTTCGTCTCTATTGTCGATCCATTTATCGGATTGTCTGGAATTTGGAGGGGCGGCTCCGGGGGTTCATCTTTGTTCTTTGAGCATATTCCATCATCTCGAAGTCGATAGCCTTCAGGTAGGGGCCATGGTATATGGTCGCGAGGAAGGAGGACGGTGTTTATTGTGAAGAAGAGGGTCGAGACGGCCAGGGCGTAGAAAGACGCGCTCATCGATATGCCAGCATCGTACAAGACCTGCAAAAGAGTATTTATAGTAGTAGCAGTAAAAGTAATAATGATACTAATAATGATTTGGTCTTATTTACTCAGCTAGATAACCACGTCAGTAGAAATACTCCTCTTCCTGTGGACCCTGCAATTACCATTACCCCCAGCAATTTCCAAGTAGCCATTTACACCTGGGTGGAGGGTGTCAAAAGCGGATTAATATCTTGCCAAAGGACGCTAAGTGCCGGGCTGGGATTCGAACCCTCAACCCTTAGATTGAGAGTTTAGTTTAGTGAATGAACCAGTACCCCACGACACATCCATACATTTGCTAACATTAACAACCCAACATTAAATGTACAAGTTAGCAGACCCTGAGTACTAATATCTCAATGGCAGAGCTGTGGTCTCATAACAGAAGGTCCCGGGTTCAAAACCAAGTCGATACGCTACTGCCTTTTCTGTAAATCCACATTACCAAGTCACTCGGAGAGGAATTAGGTCCTCTGGTTGCTTACCCACATAGCAGTCTGGTGAAATTAGTAATTATAATTGATCAATCATCAATCAATTAATGTAAAATTGTGTAATTGTAAATACAGAAAAAGAAAGAAATATAAAACTTTAATTCTGATATTAATTAAGTCACCTTAAATTAGTGGGTTGCAAAACTGGTCTACAAAGATGGTTTCAGCAAGTAATAAGTTTCTTGAAAAAGAACACCCAATTAAACTAGCGTAAAATAGCTAGGATTAAAAAAAAAAAAAAAAACAGTCGTAGTTTTGTCGACCTAGAAGAGTTAAAATGCATATTTCAATTTGTATATCTGTATGAGATTGTCTCAACGATAAATGTATCATGAAAATCTGGGGGTGTTTCACAAGGATCCTAAGTTGAACTTATCTCTAAGTTGGATTTAATATTTATGGAAAGCCGTTATCATCTTTAAATATCTTTTGTTAAAGTTATTTTAAAGGCATAAAATGTTGATTCAAATCATTCATATTTTCTACTATCAAGAAGATTTCATGTTCTCGATGTGGAATTTATGAAAAGTTTAAAATATTTTTCGCTTTTGAACATATTTTATTTTAAGGCTACAAATAGTTCTCCATAACTTTTAAGTCCAACTTAGAGTTAAGTTCGACTTAGGATCTTTGTGAAACACCCCTGGTCATATTTTACCTTGATTAACAGTAAAACGCATGCGCTGGAATCGCAGGCCCCGACGATGAGTCCTAGCGATGTTGACTTATACTTCGGAAATAAATTGGATACCTTAAAAGTGAAACAAAAGAAAACAGAAACGTATAATGATAGTGGTATATATGCTTAATACATAATATTTATATGGTGATTCCAATTTTAAAAGAAAATAAGAGATGAGAGAAAGACAATGTTGTATCATATTTCGATATTTGCACCTGTTTTCATGCTTGTATCTGATAATTTCTTCTTCTAAATTTATGCAATGAAGCTTGTGGTAGATTAGCCTTCTGACAATAAAACGAGTAATAAAATGAACTTTTTCTACTACTTCTACTACCACTACTACTAATATTACTGGCAATACCACAAGTACTATACTACTACTACTACTACTACTACTACTACTACTACTACTACTACTACTACTGCCACTACTACTACTACCAATACTTCTAGTACTACCACTACTACTACTACTACTACTACTACTACTACTACTTCTACTACTAATACTGGTAATACCACATCAAATTACTAAAACAGTAACACCTACAACCACTACCATTAATACTTCTTCTGCTTCACTACTACTTTTTCGTCTTCTACTTGTATACAACTAGTACTGCCACTAACACTTCTACTACTAATACTACTACTTCTACTGGCAATACCATATTAATTACTAATAAAACTACTACTACTACTACTACTACTACTACTACTACTACAACTACTACTACTACTACTACTACTACTACTACAACTACTACTACTACTATACTGCTACCCGTGGCGGGTCTAGGATTCACTGGCAGGGGGGGGGGGGGGGGGGTAAAACTTCGAATATTTTGTGACAAGGGAAAACAAATCAGCCTGTGAAAAAAATATTTTCTTCCTCCTCCCCCCTGATTTTTTTCGCCGGGGGAATGGGGGGGGGGGGGGGGGGCTGGACGTGCCCAAGATGTCCCTATAGATCCACCACTGCCTACTTCTAAATCAACATACCTCAAATCCACAAATGCAGATGAAGATCCCTGTAACCGCCATAATAATTGTTCCCGGGAAGAGGAGATCGGGAACAGACGGGGAGCTGAGCGCCATACACAGGTAAGCTATGAATAGGGATACACTACAAAGAAAACGAGAAATTTAATTCGTCACTAAGGACGAATTAGGTGATCTGTCGTGAATTTGATGGAGGTGAATGACCTTTTGACATTAAACAAAAGTGGACACTCTAGGAATCGAACCTACAACCTTTAGCACTGCAGACAAGTGGGTTATCCAATAGATTTTAATATCCCATTGACTACATGCAAATCTGAGAACGGCATAACACGCAAATGAAGAAAAATTCTGACATGTATTGTCGCCTTTAATCGCAATTTTAAACTATAATGACGTCATAAAAATGAAAAATTGTGATCCTAAACTTGTAGAGAATTTTCTCAGCTACAACATATCAACATCTGGAAGGAAATCGATCAATATATACAGAGATACAATAAATTTTCCATAAATTTTTTTTGACGTCGTAATATGCTAATTTCGTATTTTTTTTATATAATTATATTTAATGGCCAAATGAGACATGAAATCATTATCTCCGACTCATACTCTATCTCAAATATGAAAACAAATTGGGGATCCCCAAGCATCCCAAAGAGCTATTATGGAATTTTTATAGGCATGTTTTACCCATATATGCTATTTATTAAAAGACCTCGCGCGCACGGACATTTATCTTGAACGAACACTCATTCGTAATGTTCATAAAGAGATGAACATGGTATCATATTGTTCGGAACAAAAGGGAAATATCAGGATAGAAAACAATGGTGATTTTATGTTGCGTACGGCCATGACAAACGAAAACGCGCGCGAGCACGCGAAATTGCGAAATGCTTAAATATATATATATATATATAATATCTATATATATATTTTTTTTTTTTGGGGGGGGGGGAGATAAAATGGAAATCTATGAAAAATTCATTTAAAGAGCAGAACCATTAAAGATACTGCGATACATTATTTTGCACGTATGAAATGCAATTATGATAATTATATGATCATAATGATGATGTAATAATCAAGATGATTCTGGGTAACCAACCTGAATATGAGACGGGTGATGAGGGTACCTCCTCTTGTAAAGAGAATCCCCGATAAGAGCATACTGCATGGTAACATACTCGATGAAATGGTGTAAATAAGCAACAGTCTGGCATCCTGAGCATCGCATTCGACCACGGCTTCCTCCAACGAATCATCACCTTCAGTCGTCATCGATGCGGGAGACGCTGTCACCAAGGGCGATGTCGACGCGGTGGTCGTGGCGTTGTCGTCGGGTGGTGGGCATAAATCGCTGTAATAACCGAGGTCCTTGAGCACGTAGACGAGAGACGGCCATCCGAAGATGATCGCGGAGTGGAAGAAGTTTTCGACGGCGGCGAAAACGAGCGCCACCGTCTCTGCCTTACAACACCCCATGATCCTTAGACGATCAAGCGAGTAGAAGTAATTGAAACGTGCAGTCACGGAATTCGATGAAGCCTGCCAAATAAAAACAAGTGTTTTCCATAATTATAATGGGGGTGTTATTGGGCAGAATAGGGCCAGTTTGGTGCAGATTGTTCTCCCCCTTTTCCTTTCCTTTCCTTTCCCTTTTTTGAGGGGGGGGGGGGGGGCGCGGCTCCTGTCGCCCCATGTACCCGCGCCTGACTTTTACGGAAATGGTAACAATAAAATGGTGAGGTACAGTATATAACAATTCATGAATCACTGTGTAATCTATTCGCAAACGTGAATTATTTGTATAAGAGTTGCTTTCTTTGTGGGTGACAAGCGCCTCATATTTGCACTCAATATTTTGTAGATCGTTATTTATATATTTATCTTTATATTAGCTCAATTTGGCGATTTGGTCATGCAACTAAATGTTAAAGGAAACCTCACCCCAAGAAATAATGTTTATTCTGAGAGATTTATTGTATTCTTACCCTTTAATCTACAAGAATCCCCACCAAATTGTATAAGAGAGAGAAACAAGCAAGATTAATGTACAGTTTCTCAGCAATAAAAATGGGCATCGCCATTTCCTAAATAGCGTGACTTACTATGCGGGGTCGTTTATTAACTTAACTGTATTTAAATATATGGATGCCTTCTTCTCAGGTGTGTATGGGAAAGATGCATTTAATATACCCTTTGTACTAACAATAGGCCATTGTTGTGATGTAATCAAATTTAATGCACGAATCTTTGTAAGCCATTACATGTTTGTCATACCTAGCAACAATTAATGTAACCAATTCGCATTCTTACTCTTGAAATACAAATATTCGTAACAGAAATTCGTAAAAGTCGTAAAAAACCAACAATATAAAATCACACAAACAAGCACACGCGACTAATACAAACAGGAAAGAACGAATCAATTCATTGATTTCCCTCAAATGAAATTGAACGCCCCGAAAGGCTCCTCAGGCCTACCGTCGGTGTTAATTTGAATGCACGAACATCGAAATTCAATGCACAAAATTTGGAATCGTACGTAAGTTCACGACTTTGTATGCACGTTACATAGTTGTGTGGCCCTGAAAATAAATCGATTGCGGATAACAAAATTTAGAATGCCCTTAACTGAAATCATTTTGACGCTCAGTCAATTTGAATGGTCATCAATTGATTAATCCAAAATAATTTTAATGCCCAGATTTTAGATCTAAAAGACCGATATCGATCGAAAGACGACAGTGCGTGACATTTGAAAGCACCTTCATCGATTTGAGTGATAAAAATATGAAATCCTATATATCCATGGTATATATACCTTTACACCATTGCCTCAGTTCCTCTGTCTCTGCTTGCCTTCTACAACTTGGTGCTAAAGATCACGTAAGCACTCCTTGTAAATGTACCAGGAGATGAACAATTTGAAATAATTTAATTTCTGTCATCATCTACGCTATAATTCAGAGTTCAAAATGCCCCCTTCCTCTAATCTCCCTTTCTTCAGGCGTTGAAATAATTACCATACCGACGTAACACATGGGCGAACAGTAGACTGGATATGTTTGTTTTTTCTACGATGAGGTCACCCCCCTTTGCTTTAAGATAATGATGTTTGCAGTTCTTAAAACGCTTAAAAAAGCGCTCGCCATATCATTGAAAATGGGGAGACTTAATGAACGATCAAAGTCCGTATGCTGTACAAATAGGGACTAAACAGTCTTGACAAATATGAACAGTCGCTTTAACATTGAATTGAAGGGGGCCGGGAGGTTCTCATCGATTAAATCCGCCTACAGTAATAATTGGGGTGTTGGAATTGCTTCATACCCTGAACATCTTTGTAATCGTGTTTAGATAACAATTAAAAGAGAGTCATGTGATGAAAATAAATATCAACGCCCCAAAGGAACATTTTATTGGCACGTGTATCATTAAAGATTAATTCAGTCTGTTTTCAGCCGCTGATTTTTTTTATTGAACTCCCGCTCCGTTATCAATATGACCGCAGTTAAAACGAAGACAGTTCCGCTGTTAAAGGAAACAGCAATTTGGATTGTCATTCAGAACAAGAAGAATTGCGACCCTGTTTACACAAAACTGACGCTTGATAACATGTCCTAAACTTGATCCCAATCACAATGACACTGTTACGACGACTGATCATGGTCACTCGTTGGAGGTTTGAGAAGGTTCAGATTTGGTTATTGGTACGGGGGAAATATATTTTGTGATGTTTTTGTTATTGTTATTGTTATTTTTTTAAATAACAATTTGGAAAAACACATCTGGATCCTGAAAAGGATCGCTATTTAAATCCCCCATATTCGACGAGAAGTAACTGAAAAATTTGGACTAAATCTCTATTCCATTTTATTGTGCGTGGTCCCACATAGCTGTTTCTGTGTTCATCTAGACGAGCATCCAACAGTTTTATCGTTTTGTGAAAACGGCTCCTAACAAGGAAATACTGGGGCGAGAGAAGAGTAGGGCAAGAAACGGTGATTGACATATTTAATTCTTATCGGATCAATTATTGGTTGGTTATTGTTTCCTGCCCATTACCTCTCTCAAACTGGACAATGGTAAAAGATAATTTTCCACAGATGAGTTTACGTTGATAACCAATGTTATATTCTATCGATTTTTAATGAGATGTTCACTGTAAATGCTGAAATTCATTCTTACGAAACAAGAAGTTCAAACAAGTTTCGATTGCCCTCTTTTAAAATAACCTTTCTCTAAAGGAACATTTATTTTAATGGACCATCACTATGGAATCTCCTTCCTAAAGACAGTGCCAGTTGTTTTATTTGATAGATGACATACTTCGAATTAGATGTGTGAGGGGTCGTACGACTTTTTTCACGTTCCTTTTCCCCTATCCATTTTGTTCTCTAGTCTCTTTCTTATTTTTTATATTTGCCCTTTTTTCGCAAAATGAGGAAGAGAGAGAGAGATAGAGAGAGAAGGGGGGCACATGTCCCATGTATTCGGATACTACGTTATCGATCACATGAAAGAGAGAGAGAGAGAGAGAGAGGGAGAGGGAGGGAGAGAGAGAGAGATAGAGAGAGAAGGGGGGGGGCACATGTCCCATGTATTCGTATACTACGTTATCGATCACATGAAAGAGAGAGAGAGAGAGAGAGAGAGAGAGGGAGGGAGGGAGGGAGAGAGAGAGAGAGAAGGGGAGGAGGGGGGGGGGGGGGGCACGTGTCCCATGCATTCGGATGCTACGTTATTAATCATTCGTGATTCCAAATTTGTGACAGCAAGACGATCGCAAAGATTCAAGAAGTAGTACTTCATGGCGATTTCAAGTCTCGGTCGGATGATGCAATATCACGCTCGCATATATTTCAATGTGTGAAATGACCTCAGGTTGATTGTACTTCGGAAGTTTAGAAAATACTCGCAGACAGTGGGGGGGGGGGGGAGGGGGCCTTGCTTGTGGTACGGGAGGGGGGCGAAGATGAGTCATACATTGATGTTTTTTATAAATGGATGAAGACGGGAGATGCCCCTTCTCTCTCCTTTTCCTTCTCTCTCTCTCTCTCTCTCTCTCTCTCTCTTTCTTCTACAACCCACGGTAACAACTCAATACCAATCCTTACACACAAACTGATTATGAATACAACATTTCTTTAAACAAAAAATATAATGGGCAGATATCTGTATATATAATCAGTTACCTGATATTCTTCCATAAATACACGAACGAGTTTCTAAGGCAACAGATAAAAACAATCTCACAAAATCATTCGATTGTTTGGAGCCCTAATGGTGTTGACTCATGATCATGCTAAACAAAGAATAAAGCCCTCGTGGCTCCAAACATACCTCAGTAGTGTAGGATTTCAGATTTCAGGGTCCAGTTTAATACCAACAAAAATTGTGATTAATCGCAATTGATTTCCGATTTATATAAATCGCAATTTAATATATCCATAAGAGATAGGAGACTGCTAATTCATACTCGCGGTTGATATTGAGGACTTGGGATTGTTTTAATAGCAACTATTCATAAGACGGGGCCCTAAACATCTGACGTAGGTTTTAAAGCTACAGTTCTTTATTCCAGTTCCAAATTATTTTGATGGTAGTTGCATAGATTGAAAACCTAGACTATGTTGCAAGTTGCCTTAATTTATTCAAGTTCCAAATTGTTAATGAATTACTTGCGGACTGATTATGGTCTAGGTTGGCAAGCTTTATTACTTTTTTCAATTTCGATTATATTTTTAATTCAGTTTCATGGAATGTTTAAAATGTTGATGGTACATAAGAAATGAACATAATTAATATGCTCGAATATAATTATGTTCAGTCTGTACCTTAATTTATTCAAGTTCCAAATCATGGTGATGTTACTTGCGTACTGATTATGGTCTAGGTTCACAAGCTACATTTTTTTAAAAATTTTAAATATTTTTTTTCAACTACATTTTAAATTCAGTTTTATAAAATTCTTATTATTTCGATGGTACTAAGGACCGAACATAAATAATATGCTCGAATATAATTATGTTCAGTCCGTATGTATCATCAACATTGTAGGAATTTCGTGAAACTGATTTCAAAATACAATTGAAATTTTAACGAAAAAAATTATGGTGTAGGTTTACAAATTATATTATTTTTTTTCGACTCAACACTTTAAATAGGTATATCAAGCTATTACATTTCTTTATTCAAGTAATAAATCATTTCATATTCAATGTCTGCTTTTATAATCTGTCATCGCAACCTAATCAAGGACCGAATAATAGGTCGATGGTCTGATGTATTACTTTGATGATATTACAAACACTACCACAGAAACATGAATGTCATTTAAAGCCCGTCTACACTAGTCTATCCAGGAGGGATTAGACCTCTCTGTAATTTCACTGACATGTGTTTATCTCATCAAATCAGCTATTAACATAAGAAAAAAGGGGATCATGTGAGCAAACGGTCACCGATTATACATGTTTGCTTTATAGAGGGCGCAAGTACACTGTAGCTATTAGTAGTGCAGTGGGGTTTTAACTATTTAGTCCTATGTGCCACACACAAAATAATTTCCCTGTGCCACATTGCGTTTCTCATTACATATTTGTACCCTGAGTATCGAAATTATTCCATTGTTTCCAGTAAATAATGAATTTTACATATTTGTTAAAAGGGCTGACTAGTAGCTAATCGAGATTGGAAGAGGATAATTAAAATCTTTCGTGTTGCTTAAAGTAATCATACTGTTAATTGATGCCAGTTGTTTGGTGGCGATTGGCAACTCCCCCTGCTACTGTATAAATATTTATTCGAAGAAATATAGTTGACCCTATTAGGAGATTCACGATCTGATGTAATGCCTTGAAAATATTTCATTTATTACCACGAAAATATGAATTCTATTTCATTCATGTGACGCTGCTACTATTTAAATATTTGTACATTCTGATCACAATGTCGTTAAACCTGTTTGCACGCAGGTTCGTAAATTGTAATTATGCATACTAAAAAAAAGTTTTTCTTGACGACTCTTTTCCTCCTCACTTTTCATCTTTTTCTTCTTCTTCTTCTTCCTCTTCTTCTTCTTCTCCTTGATCTTCTTCTCCTTCTTCTTCTTCTTCTTCTTCTTCTTCTTCTTCTTCTTCTTCTTCTTCTTCTTCTCCTTCTTCTTCTTCTTCTTCTTATTTCTTTTCTTTACGTGTCCCAAAACGGGAAATTTAAGAGTCACTTTCATTATAATATGTAACAAATTTACAAGAAGAAGAGAAGAGAAGAAGAAGAAGAAGAAGAAGAAGAAGAAGAAGAAGAAGAAGAAGAGGAAGTAGTAGTAGTAGTATTAGTATTAGTAGTAGTAGTCATAAAAGAAGAAGAAGAAGAAGAAGAAGAGGGGGAGAAATTGGAGGTAAAACAAGAGAACCTATAATAAGGACATGTACAACATGGAAAGTGTAGAGTTTGACGACCTTATGATCCAGCGTGACATGACCTAGGTCAAAACACTGGAATTGGGACTTCTGCCTCTATCTCTCTCTCATGTATTCAAACGCTTCAGATAGGTGTCAGTTCTGAACCCGAGCCAGGTATAAACCCTCCCTAGAGTGAATATGTCAATAAATATCTTTTTAATAATTGACAGCCATTTATTTAGATAAATATTAATCTACATCAACCTCAGCACGGGAGGAATGCCCCTTTGGGCTCGTCTGTCCTTCCGTGAAGAAAAGAAAGAAAGAGAAATTTAATACATATAGAACAAATTTTTGTGATGATTTTATGATCATCACATATATACAGACTAGGGGCATTCGGTAGAAGAGAGAGAGAGAGAGAGAAAGAGAGAGAGAGAAAATAAAATATACATGCCAGCATAAAAAATGCGCTCATAAAAAAATGGAATGTAAACTTGATCGTAGGTGTGACACCTCGAATCACCTTCTATTGTTACAAAAGGTCAGTTTGTTGGCTTTATTCCGGTTATCGTTCTTATAGGGCAATGTCGGGCGATGATAAGGTTTAATTGCTTCTCGAGAGAGCTTTGTAATACTCTGAATATATGTCATCAACTAGACTGTGAAGGTCAAAACATATCAGTGAGAATGACAACGCTTGTTTAGGAAAGTCACAGACCCAGTTTTGAGCGTGTGCGGATCTTAGTTCAGGTAAGGATATGTTTTTATGTTTATCTGTTGCAAAACAAAAACAAAATAATTGTAGGAATTTACATCGTGACGGGCACGGTTCTCCCTCGCGGCTAATAAACGTACGGATATCTATCGGGATGACCCGTGTCTGTGTCCATCTCGCTGTCCGTCTGGCCAAAGTGTCCAATTATAATTGCTGATGGTTAGAACTATACTTGGCTTTGATCTCTAGCTCTATAAGCACCTACCGTCAGCTTCTGCTCACTACCAGGACTGTACTGCAAACTTCAGCCGCCGACGGCAACTGAGTGCCCTCCTTCTCGATCCCGTCACAGCAGCAGACATTTGTCATCTGTCCAACAATCAACTACCTCGGTATGTTATCAGTCACCAGTTATCACAATATCTCATTAGCCGTAATAATCATTTTCACTATTGTACATTTCATTTATTTCCCCAATAACAGCAAATAAATTTTACAAAACCTTTCATTCGATAAATTCATTCCAATTAAAATATTAACAAACGAGAAATATACATAATTGTGATATGGTAATCAGAAGATTGTCTCGTTGGGTAATTGTGGAATCTCTCATAAAAAAAATATAAAAAATGATTGCATGAGGCAACTCGTCCAGATTCAGTTGATACATAATGCAACTCAAGACGAAGATTTATAAATCATATATTTTTACAATATTATTGGAATAGAACAAATTGATCAGAATGCGCTTATCTGTTTGTATGACAAATGATTCTCATTGCCCTTTTTTGTAGCAACAATAATTTATCCAGTTGACTTTTGGAGGAGTTGCCCCTTGCTAATTAATCCGAAGTGCTTAGTTAGGTCATTGACCCCTAATGCTGCACACAGTACAGTAATATTGTACATGTCTTATGAATCATCGGCATAGATAATTCAAAGCACAGTTTGCAGAGTTCTTTTCTGATATACAGTGCGTCCCGAAAAAAAACCCCGAGAATTATCGATGTTTTATCAAAATTTAATCACAATTATAATTAAAAGAACTCCATGATGTGATGCTTTAATTGTCTCTGATTGAACCATGGTTTTCGTAGTAGTCGGATCCAACAGGCCAAGCCGGACGGGCGACTTTAATAGTGTGGAAGATATAAGACATCCTGAAGAGCACTGGTGATTTATGAACTATGCTGACTGAACTTGATCCTTAAACCTCCAAAGAACAGTGCAGTATTAAACATCTGTACTGTTTTTTTTCCCCTTCACTTTCTATCTTAAAGAACAAACTTGTAGGTTTATGCTTTTAGATCCAGTTGTTTGTGTCATGTTCTGTCCTATTTCTTCATTCTTACGTCTTGTTGGTTAGATGTAGGCCTTGGTTGGCTTATTTCCCTTATAAGAAATGTATCATTCACATTATGCATACATATGCAAATATACAAATTAGTTATCAAACATACGTCGGTTGGATTTCTTTATTCGAACATAATGGTTCTGTTTGCTCAACACATTTATTTTGTTACAAATCTTAGAAATGCTTTGTTACATTTTGTAGTTTTAGAGATTTTGAGCAGCAGTGAATCTACTTGATCATTGTCCTAGCCTGTTTGGGACTTTCCTTTACAAGGATTGCAGGAAAACCTCGATGTGGCCATACTTGTTCGCAATAGTCCGATATAAGTATGCAAATAAATCCCATATTATTTTGGGTGTATTTTGTGCTTTTATAGGGTGTATCAATAGTATGTAATCAATTTCTTCTAGGACCCGACCCTTAACGTCACGATCCGAAATATATAAATTTGTTAGTAGGTAGTACAAAAGCCATAATGTCTGTCCGACCTACACGTCATGTTAATATGTAATTTTACTCTAATTATTGAAATACATTAACACCCGAATAAAGTCATTCGTAAGGAGGCACTTAACAAAGACGTGTTCATTAAATTTGATGAAATTACGACACTGACACACTGACACCTCCAACAATTCTCTTTTTTGCGACTGGCCCTTTGAACATTTTATCGTCTAGAAACAGCTCGGTTAGCGATTTTCTTCGAAAATACGTGGTTTATTGTCCATATATGAAATGACATGAAAATGAAACCCAACAATTTAAGAGTTGGCGAAATCTTTCAGCGGGAACCATCCTTATCGACAGGGGCAAGTCCACGTATTTATTTGTAATCGATAATTGTGTTAAGAAATTTGCCCTACTAACCGAGTATGAAGTTAAATTGCATTGCTGATGTCACTGCATGTTCATAACTCCATAATAGAACACTAAATTACGAAATACCTCAGGCATTTTCCCTTTTTGTAATGGGTACAATTATACTTTCATATAGTTTATGCCAAATAAAATTGATTCCTCGTTTCACGTCCAACAACAAATGACCACAGTCGCTTTAATAACCTAATCTGTACAGGTACTTGTGGTGGGTACTTTAAAAACACCAACACAATAAAAAGCCCGTCAAACATTTATACCGTTATTTAGTTGTTGTCATCTTTTCACGGCAAATGGCTAATGTGTTTTTATATCCAGGTGTTTCCCTTCATATTCGGTTCGGAAGCGATTTAATCGGGTCATGTAGATAAATTTAAACCATTAGAAATTCTCATTGTTTTATTTGCAAGAAATAAAAATCTGACTCATTCATTCACTCTCCATAACGTCATTTTGAATGGACCTGGTAACATTGTTCAGATGAGAGAAAATGGTGCTAAGGAAACTACTTCAATGCTAGATGTACAATTAAAGATAATCTGAAAGTTTGCCGTGAAAACAGACAAAAAACTGATCTAATCGATTTTGATTCCTCCCAACGATATTATCATAATTTAATTAAATTTTAGGTGAATGTTAATCGTCACAAAGCAATAATTGGCTCTATTTACCATTTCAAACATTTAAGTGTTGACACATTTTTAAAGGTTGGTTTATGTCTTATTTTTCGTGAAAAAACGGTTGGAAATTTTTTTTTAAAAATTGGTCGGGGGAATTTACTGTAGGAGGGTGTCGCACAGTGACGCCTTCAAAGAAAATTATAAATATCTTTGTGGTTTGAAAACATTTTCAGGATTTTTTGCATTGTTAGAGGGTTAGTATAAAGGTAAAACGAATATAATTAATAACATTTCAAACACAAATTACGCAGTTTTCTTTTTAATCAACCGTCAACAATGTTACTGGTCCACTTTCAGTTGCATGTCGCAATACGTTTTCAAAGCATGGATGAACGAATCTTCTCAGCTAGCCACATTAATTTAATGATTAACCCTGCACGCTATATTCTTATCATTGTTGTTTTGCCTGTTTGCGCAGCCAATTCCTGTACACCTGCGAACAACCATAGAATGGTTTTATTTCTTGAGAATTAACCTTGTGATGTAGGACGAAGGTCAAGGTACAAGAAGAATGCAAATCAAATCCTCAGCCAGTAGGCTTATATTTATTTCAAAGTTCCTCTCCTTTATTTAAAGTCAATGGTACGGTGGTAATAAAGTCCCACATTGTCCGTTAATAATAAGGGAGTTTACAGATACAATCTGCGCATGGGCAGATAAAGGTCATTTGTACCAAAAAGGTAAAACCCACAGAGATGAATACTGGATATGCGCTCATGAAAGTTATGTAACATTATTCATTCATGCATCAACGGTACATTCTATGATAGGCAGGTGGAAGTATTCTTTTCAAGAGGGCAAACAAAAGGTATTCATGAAGCACATCTAGGACTTTGGCAGTTATTATTCTAATATGCTCAAAGTGGAACTTCTCCATGTGTAAAAGATCTGTGGATATTTGGGGTCATTTGTACCATGTGCTATCTGTAAACTCCCTTATTGACCACTGTCGCTCTAATAACCTAATCTGTACAGGTACTTGTGGTGGGTACTTTAAAAACACCAACACAATAAAAAGCCCGCCAAACATTTATACCGTTATTTAGTTGTTGTCATCTTTTCACGGCAAATGGCTAATGTGTTTTTATATCCAGGTGTTTCCCTTCATATTCGGTTCGGAAGCGATTTAATCGGGTCATGTAGATAAATTTAAACCATTAGAAATTCTCATTGTTTTATTTGCAAGAAATAAAAATCTGACTCATTCATTCACTCTCCATAACGTCATTTTAAATGGACCCGGTAACATTGTTCAGATGAGAGAAAATGGTGCTAAGGAAATTACTTCAATGCTAAATGTACAATTAAAGATAATCTGAAAGTTTGCCGTGAAAACAGACAAAAAACTGATCTAAATGATTTTTGATTCCTCCCAACGATGTTATCATAATTTAATTAAATTTTAGGTGAATGTTAATCGTCACAAAGCAATAATTGGCTCTATTTACCATTTCAAACATTTAAGTGTTGACACATTTTTAAAGGTTGGTTTATGTCTTATTTTTCGTGGAAAAACGGTTGGAAATTTTTTTTTAAAAATTGGTCGGGGGAATTTACTGTAGGAGGGTGTCGCACAGTGACGCCTTCAAAGAAAATTATAAATATCTTTGTGGTTTGAAAACATTTTCAGGATTTTTTGCATTGTTAGAGGGTTAGTATAAAGGTAGAACGAATATAATTAGTAACATTTCAAACACAAATTACGGAGTTTTTTTTTAATCAACCGTCAACAATGTTACTGGTCCACTTTCAGTTGCATGTCGCAATACGTTTTCAAAGCGTGGATGCATAGATCTTCTCAGCTAGCCACATTAATTTGATGATTAACCCTGCACGCAGCCAATTCCTGTACACCTGCCAACAACCATAGAATATTTTTATTTCTTGAGAATTAACCTTGTGATGTAGGATGAAGGTCAAGGTACAAGAAGGATGCAAATCAAATCCTCAGCCAGTAGGCTTATTTCAAAGTTCATCTCCCTTTAATATTTAAAGTCCAAGGTACGGTGGTAATAGAGTCCCACATTGACCGTTAATTGATACACACATTTCTCACTCAAGTGTGGCGATTAGATTCTCCTCAATACGGAGAAACCCAAATCAAAGCCTGCATGTTATTTCATTGTTAAAGATTATGTTTCTGACTTTTCTGAGCAATATCAATAGACAGAAGCTTAAAACAGTGGTGGATCCAAACTTCCTTTGTGGGGTCAAGTCAAGGCCCCAAGGGAGGGGTTAAAAGCCTGTAAGGTCGTCCAAGCAAAAACAAGTCGGACAATAATAATACAAATAGTCATATGATATTAATAATAGTTATAATAATTATAATGATACTGATGATGACGATGATGTCGATGATAATAATAATAGGGAAAAAATATAAGTAATAATAATAATAATAATAATAATATTTAAGTAGAAGAAGAAGACGATAAGGAAGAAGAAAGAAAGAAAGAAAGAAAAAGAGAAAGAAAGAAAGGGAGGAGAAGAAGAAGATAACCGATTTTTAGTTAACAATTTTTAAAAGTTGCGTACAACTTGAAATTGCAAAAGGATTTTTTCTTAAATCAAGTACAACAACTAGAAACGACAGAATTTGGGGCTTTTTAATCTGGGAATTTGGATCCCAAAATATATTGTCATCCCGTCAAGCCTGTAATAGTTGAATCACCGGGGAATAGTGTGACTGTTTAAATCATTGGCAAGGGTTATCAATTCAACTGTTTAACCCCCAGTGCCCTCAAACGAACGACCCCTCCAGGTTACACCCATTTACCCCATCTCACCCATGAATAAATAATAATAATTAACAACATTTGTATAGCGCTTATCACAAAATATGTCTCTAAGCGCTCAAGAAAAATAGAAAGAGAAGGAATTACAGCCAAATATTAAGTTATACATAATAGATAGTGGACAATCGAGGAGGCTGCATATGCAAATGAAAAAGGCTATTTAACAAAAAAGTAGGTTTTTAACATGGATTTGAATTTGTCTGTTGAATCTGCTTGTTTTATACATTGAGGTAAATTGTTCCAGAGTTGAGGGGATGCTGCATAAAAAGTTCGGGAACCATAAGACTGGGTATTGGTGGCAGGAACTATTAAGAGTGATTTCTTGTTTGCGGGAGGGTAAGTATTCTGATATCAGCCTTTGAAGGTAGACTGGAGCTGTTTTTGTCAAACATTGGAAAGTCAGCAAGAGGATCTTAAAATCAATTCGTTCCCGGACTCTTAGCATGTGAAGCTCCCTAAACAGTGGAGTGATGGACTCACGTGAACGACGCTTTGCAATAAGTCTAGCAGCTGAATTTTGTACTCTCTGCAATTTGTTAATTTGTGTAAACTTGTCCAATAGGAAGTAAGCCTACTGTATAGGAAGTAGTGTATATATCAAAAACATTGACTAATAACACAAATTGCAGTTCTCGTGTGAAACATTTCATTTTATGACAATATGTGAATCACACGATTACCTTTTAAAATATTTTTAATGAGAGTTAGGCAGCATTAAATCATTTTTCTTTTGGTCTTTTTGGTGACCATTCCTAAATTTGGGGCCAATGAAGAGGTCCCTCCCTCTCCCCTAGTTGTGCCCTTTGAATCACCGACCCTGCATTTAAAAGTACATATATAAGCTCTCTATAAATATCGCTCTTTAAATACAAAACTGAATATCTGCTAATGTATAGCTACGGTTTACATACCTACAAAAAGTTGTAGTAAATACGAGGGGCGTAATGATCGACCTAAAAGTGTTTTTTTTTTAATTGTAAAACTTTGAATTCAAGAGCATTTCAGGCTTAAACATCATGAACAGTTAATATTGTGTAGCTTTGACTCATGTGATATTCCCCGTTTCATCTGCCCCTTTCTCATACTTTTTTGGGGAAGGGGGGGGGGGGTTGTCGATCTCCCTTGAGCCCCGACCACGGGATCACCGCCTTGCCAGGCATATAAGCACGTGACTGTGATCACTGTGGCGGTGGGTTTTTTTCAATACGGTATTGGTTGGGCTTGGTTGCCAATAAATAAGACACTCATAATCAATCATTTCAATTGATTTTAGAACCATTGGGACTGTCATCACTGTGATCGACAATGGGATCCCTGAGCATCGTCGTGGTCATCTTCGGGGCCTTAGAAAACCTCATCCATGCCGGCGTCATCTTCGGCTGGCCCTCGCTCGTCTTCGTCCTCAAGGACATTGGTTACTATAGCGACAAGTGCCCCGAAGACCCGACCCCAACAGGTGCAAGCAGGAAGAACGCTACTACCGATGGTAATGATTGTTTGTTTCTCTTTCGATTATTTCAAACAATTTTTGTTTATATGACGTATTCTTTCCTCACGTAGAGCTTGATAAACCATGAATCATAATATTAAAGGAAACTGGGCGAGGTGCGTTGGCTCAGTGGTAGATCAGTGGTCTCCGATAACCTTGAAGTCTCGGGTTCGAAACCAATTCGATGCGATAGTGACCTTTTAATTGGTAAGGCATTATTCCCCGTTACCAATCCCCTCGGAGAGGACTTAAAGCCGTCGGTACCCTGGTTGCTCACTTACAAACATACCCATGCTTTCTTAGCAGTCTTTGTCTAATTTCCTTTTTTCATACATGAGCTGAACGTTCTTATTGCATTACTAGTGGTATGATATAAATATATCACGTTATATCATCTTTAGTTTTACTGTGCTATTGTATACAATGATATGAATTAAAAGAGCTGAATCCATCCAAATAAGAGACTCATTGGGACAAAGGAAAATTCCTCTACTATGATATGATAATTTAATTTCTAACCTTACCACTCGCTACTAGTGCACCTTGGATGATAACCACATCCTACCATTTTCACGACTTCCCCGGAAAGTGAGAAAGCTCACTATAATTTGTCAAACTTTATCAGAACTCAACATTAATGGCATCTTTTAACAATGTTAAATATGAGATGCATGGCCCCACGTGTTATGATTTTTATCAGTGTCTATGATATGGTGTAATATTGAAGCCCTAAAATAATTGCGCTTCAAAATGATCAAGAAGTGCCTCAAAAAAGTAAAAAATCTGTGAGTGACCGGTTTTACCATACTCATTTTCCCCTATAGACTGTAGTGTTATGAAAACCGTTAGGAAAAAGCAAAAATTTGATTTCGATTTCCAATCTTAAGTATATTGATAATCAGACAGGCGATCGGCTTGTAAAAGTCATGGGGTTCCTGACTGACCTAAAGGTTTATAATTACCATTGCAGCGTGAGCTAAATCCAGGATTATTTCAGAATCTGAGACAAAGATACCGAATCCCTAATAACGGTTAAGCCCTTTGATCCTTCAGGTGTTTACAATACTTCGGTGACGATGACCATCTCGACGACGACGACGTCGGACGAAGTATTTTGCGAGGAGCAGGATGCCGCTCTGGTCTTGGTATACACGGTAGCTACGGTCATCCTCCCCCTCAGCTTGCTACCAGCTGGATACCTCCTTCTCATCACTGGTGGCAGAAACTCAAGAATTGTTTTCAGGTATTCCCTTCTTTTTTTTTTAATTGATCTTCATTTCATACATCATAAAAACATCATTAAAAAACATATAAAATGCAAAACATAGCGTACAAGTTAAAGAGAAACATTTACAATACAATACAACAACAACAATAAAAATGTCATATGAATGTGGAGACAGCTAGGAAAGCCAGGCTGTATTGTTGCTGCTACCGAGAGACCACTTGTTATGGTTGATGACAGGCAGGGGTGATATGTTTCACCCTTCCCCGAACTTTGTACACAGATACCCCCTTTTGATAATTTATACATCATAATGTTGACCAGGGGTTCTCGAACATTTTCCTTGACGGTCCGGCTGTGATTTTTAATGAAAGATGAAAGGACCGAAACAATTGGCATGTTTAGTTGACTGAATCAGTTATTTCCATACATATAAGTTTGCTATATTATACATATACGTGTCTTTACAGTTTACATGTATCTTAATTTCAAGAGTTAAGACAGTCAAACTTTTTTTTTCCGGCAACATGGCGTGGAAACACGCAAGTCTTTTTAGATTATGACTATGTTCTATCCTTGTTTTATGTATTCCCCGGACCTGTGAAGTAAGTGGGAAGAACACCTCTCTCGGTTGATAATACACATCATTAACGTTCTTATTTTCTTACATTTTGTTGCTTTTCTGAATATTTTAATGAGTTATATTTGGCATGGATATTCATACATTTGCACGTACACTTCAACCGAACACCATGACGAAACTACAACGGGGGAGAAAAGTCTCATAACTCCAGCACAATATATATAGTAAACAGAGATAATTGAAGATATATAGCTCATCGTTTGACTATGACATTTATTGTTCATTGTCAGTACCGCTTCGCACGAAACAAGGATTCAGGGCGTTAACTTCGTTATTTCGGAGACATTTTGCTTGGAATGTACAGAAATTGCAGTAGAAAACAACGAAAACATGAAGTTCTTATACATTATAGTCGATCAGTTCTTGAATCGGAACACATACCCCCCCCCCACACACACACAAGCACACACCCTAAGGTGGAATAGGGGGGGGGGGGGGTAGCGCACAACTGGTCCGTTCCCCCTGCTGAAACCAAACTGACATACCTCCATTACACCGAAATATAATTTTGTAATTTACTTCTGCTCACTAAAAAGAGCCTGAAAAACCCTAATGAATGTTGTGCCCCCTCTTTAAAGAAGAACCGCGCACCCACCCTACAGTGCGTCCCAGAAAAAACGAAACCGAGAGTTATCAATGTTTTATCATAACTTAATCACAATTATAATTAATAAATGACACATATTTGGAAAGCTTAGACCCTCCTCTTTTATTTGATGCAACTCATATAATGCATATTTCACGCCTGAGTGATTTAAATGAATTTGGAGAGAGGAAACAAAAAAAAATCATTTGGCGGACGGTATTTGAATTTCAAAGAGAAAATCACATTTCTAGAAAGTTGAGTTTCTGCCCTTTCATATGACACCTCAATCAGGAAAAATGAGCTAGGAATAACAAAGTTCTGTTTGTTTAAAGTAGTGCTTGCATTTCCATAATTTTATTAAACGAATTCGTTTTCACTGGCTTCCTGCCGTAGCAACAACGAAATTAACAAAAGACTTAACTCCGTTTCGTTAACAATCAGCTGTAGACGAAAGACTTCATGCATGGAAGATTGTCTACGAAACGGAGTTAAGTCCTTTGTCAATTCTGCTTTTTTCACTCATGCGCGAAATATGCATCATGTGAGTTACATCAAATGAAAGAGGAAGATCTAAGCTTTCCAAATAAGTGTCATTTATTAATTATAAATGTGACTAAGGTATGATAAAACATCGATAGTTCTCGGTTTCGTTTTTTTCTGGGATGCACTGTATACACATTGGCAACGCCCTATGTAGGATAAGAATCTCATGAGAATTGAATTCAAAAGTATGTTTGTTTTTATCATTTTTATTTTCAAACCAAGCACGTCATTCATTTTCCGCAGCGTTGTAGATTTACTTTGTTTCCCGTATTGTCATGATGCATGAGTCTTCCAAACAAGTAAAATAAAAAAAGAAATCTGTTTGTATAGTATGTGCAGACGTAATTTGCTTTTTACTTTTACAAAACCTTATCATGCATGTTTTCCTCAATGCATACGATTCTGGTCTTTGAATCACACTTAATTAAAATTGTTAGACTGCCTGGTACCTCCTCACCGATAACGGTCATTCATATATTCATAATAACAAATAATGAAAAGAGGAAAGCGATTGAATCATCCATATTGGAAAGATTTTGCCCAAGATATCTCTTCTGCTTTATAGAGAAAAGAAGAATGTCGCGGTTTTCGTACTAATCACTGAAAACTGAATTGACAAGAATTGTTATGGCTGCCATCAGGAAGCCTTTAAGGTTGGCGTTTCATTTTGAAAATGTCTATTTCTTCATGTTTTAACTCAGTTGTGGTTTTCATTGATTGATTGATTAACTTATTGATTGAAAGATGAGAAGGGGAAGGATTAAGGATTAGATATAAAAGATGGTAGAGAACAAGAATAAGAAGATGGAGGGGGAGAAGAAGAAGGGGGAAAATAGTATCAAACCATTCTACTACTACTACTCCTAATAGGAGAAGAAGGAAAGGAGGTGAAGAAATGGAAGAAGTTAAAAAAAGGAGGAAGTAGCCGGGGAATGATAACATTTGATCACATCATGTGCTCATTCAGTTGTTTATATTTAAAATATGAATATTCCTCACTTAACAATGATTACAGAAAAAAAATAACGCCGAATCTATTTTATTTGTTTCATCAATTTGTTTGCAAGTAGGGAATATGTAATTAGTTATGATCTACCCGACTGTGTATTATGTGTACTTGTCCATATCTAAGTTTGTTGAAATGATTTTTAATACATGTAAAACTTGCAATGTAATTTAGCTTTCGGGCTACCATTTTGAAGTTGTCTAATAAAAAACCATTCTACTACTACCACTACTAATAGGAGAAGAAGGAAAGGAGGTGAAGAAATGGAAGAAGTTAAAAAAAGGAGGAAGTAGGGAATGATAACATTTGATCACATCATGTGCTCATTCAGTTGTTTTATTGACCTTTAAAGTATACAAATATTGTCTGGATTAATCTTCTTCTTCTTCCATTTGATTACATCCCTCTTTGCAGAGTATTGTCGTACTATACTGGGGTGCGCATATTGACCACTACACTGGGGTTTCCCCCTACTCTTATTATAATAATAATAATAATAATAATAATAATATTTAATTTTTATATAGCGCTTAATACAAATGTCTCTAAGCGCTTTACAAATATACTATTACCCCGGTCATTGGAATAGTGCGGTGCAGTGGGTTCTCGACGTGCAAAGGTAGTGACTCTTCTTTACACGGGGCCTCTATTTTATGTCCTATCCGAGGGACAGACTTATCTAAGAGGTAATTTATCTTTGGTAATTCCCCCCTTTTTTAACAGTGTGATGATGATATGTGGCTACGCGTGTTTAGCTCTGAGTTCGCCTGATATACCAAGTCTACTCTACCCTGCATCAATCTTACTAGGGGCAGCAGGACTCATCATTATACTCGCAAGCTTCGAGGTGAGTAACACCCGCACACGACGGGCGTCAATTAAATGCCTGACGTAGGACTGCGCCAATTAATTGCCTGACCTAGCATTGCGTCAGCGATTAGCGCGGACCTTGACGCGGTCCTATATGCGTGATATCGTACACCAAATGAATGTAGAAATAAATAATACGATCATCGGTTTGCATTAACATGATTAAAGGTATTACAAAGTTTTGGGAAATTTCGAAAAATGGGTGGATAGTGATTCTTTACAATTTTAATATATTTGGATGCCCCTGTGGATTTATTAAAAACACCAGAAATTTTAGCCCCTAAAACACTTCTGCTTTTGAGAAAAATTGAATATAAAGATTTACCGGTGCTCCCGGTAAATTTTGATAAATTTCAAATAGCTCTTACGGCCGTACAATGGTAGCTGCGACCATGAAAATCTCAGAGTATGTAGTTGTGGTATATAATTTCCGAACGAGAATAGCTAATCAGTCAATTTTAGTCAATAAACATTGTTTTATAGCTTAATTAATATCTTGACCTTGAGAGGGAGCTATTCAACATAAAGTGTTTATTATTTACAATTTCATAACTTTAGAGTCGATTTCGACCGCGACAACGATCACTGAATATTGTAGGATCGTATATGCTTCCAATATGTTCATTTGAACCAAATTCATGAACTCATACCAAAACTTTGTATTACCTTTAATGGCGCATGCTCCAGTTGTCTTTACAGGCTTGGTAAGCGCAGATGATAAAATTCTACGCAGCGAATAGACGCATCGTGCAAAGGTTATGAGCAAAACTATATCGAATACATTTTCATGTGTGCATGGCAAATTGGGTTTAGCCGGGGGCGGGGAGTCGTCGGTCTCGTTGACTGCCGTTAAAGGTTTGATTACGACACTTGCTCCTGCGACCATTGCTCCGCTTCAATTGCATAGACTTATCAAATTTTCTTTATTTCACCCATGGATCCAACACTACATGTAAAACATGTATACCTAACAATTGCCATTTGCGAAGTTGCAATTAAACTCATACTTAAATAAACCGTGGCAGTTTCTTTTTTGCATCGGTCACCGCGTAATATCCGAACTAGCCTTTAGATATGAAAAACATTAAGTAGACTTTGTACATAACCGCATTATATAATTATATCTCTCTCTGCAGATTGCCAATCTATTTCCAACTCAAAAGTCAACCGTCATTGGGGTGATGAACGGCTGCTATGATACTTCAACGCTGATCTTCCTTCTAATAAAGGTAAGGTATTTTTCATACCACCGTTTACGACCATCCTTTAAAAAAGGGGGACTTATACATCAGTCCCCCCTCAAAACAGACTCCATACCGACTTTGGGGAGTGTTTCACAAAGACTAAGATCGACTTTAAGTTGGACGTAACTATGACAGGCCATTCTTGATACTGGTTGCTCTCACCATTGGTCTCTTAATTATGATATTTAGTCAATAGTTTTTTCTTCAATAATGAACTAATCAACACATGTAAATTATGTAGATTTGTCACGGTGACCATGATTTGTACGTCCCTTGAGAGACCAATGCCAGTAAATGGTTTACAATAATTTATTGTCATCATTACTGATTTTGTTATTATGATTTTTTATTTTTTTTATTATTGTCATTATTATTACCGAATTATTATTATTACTATTAATATAATTACTATCATATTTTAGATTGCGTATGAGAACGGGATTTCGTTAGAAGTTTCCTCCCTGGTGCTCGCATGTTCCACAGTCTTCTTCGGTGTCAACATATGCCTTCTTCCCCGCTATCATATTCCATGGCCCCTCCCCGACGACTACAGCCTGCATTGCGCCTGCTCTCCAGATCCCGATGTCGAACGAGAAACAACGAGAAACAACGAGAAAGAGATGGTCCTGAGGTCAAGTGAAGGAAATTTTCAGTCGAACTATAAATCGTGCGACGTAGGCACGCAGACAATCGAGTGCGATAATCTGGGGTTCGAAGACGAGGAGGTGTACAAAGGTACGGTGATGAACAATAGAATTGAATACATGTAAAGATGAAGTCATGCTTACTTATATTAATGAACGCTCTAGGAATTTTATTTCAATTGTTTTGATTATTATTTGTATATTGCAGTGACGGAGGATTATCCAAATTGAACAATTTGTTATGAATATATCGACAACTATATACAGATAATTGATGAAGAAGAGAGGTTTCGTCCTTTAAATCGACGAGTTTTAATTTGGTCACGTCACCTTAAGCCAACACGTGGACTTTATATCGGAAATATATATGTATATTGAGGGATGTTATGCTACATGGATATATTAGCATCGGCTTTTATAGTGATATTCTTTTTTCCCCATTTTCTAATGACTTTAATTTTCGAATTTAAATATGGCCTTGTTTTGAAGCCGTGTCTTGAGTTTTAAAGCCATGTCAACAAATCATCAATGACATTCCAACTCCATTAAAAAAAAACATTATTAAATAAACGATTTAACAAACACAAGAGACCATTCCTTTTATTCGCAGTAAAAAAGAGGGTGTCGTTGTCTTTGGCGGAAGGCAGCAGCAAGGATACATCCAAACAAAAGTGGACCAAGGAAAGCACCTTGGGAAACCCCCTGGAGAGTATCAATGAGAAGACCCTGGCTAAACGCCGCGAGAGCGTCCACGAGCACAGTGCTGAGCAGAGGAGGGACGAGTTATACCCGACATTCTTCTCGTGTTTGAAGAGTCCGATGTTTTTCTTCATGTCGTTTTGGGCCATCGTCATCCAACTCCAGCTCCTCTTCGTGTTGGGGATCATGAACCCGTGGCTGACGTGGCTTGCCGATGGCGATCTCGACGAAGGTAGGTTAATCTACGATTTGTCTTACATGGTCTTATACAATGAAGACAATAAAGATGGTGTTGTCGATAATAATAATGATAACGATGTTGATGATGATGATAATGATGATGATGATGATGATGATGATGGCTATTATCATAATCACTAAGTCATAAGATGTTTAGACAGAGAAGGAGAGGTGAACTTTTGATAGCGTTCATTATTTTATTTCAAGACCGACAGTGACCGAATCTGGTTATGCTACATCGCTAATGATCATCACGATGTTGATAATTATTATTTGATGAAGACGAGGAGTAGGCGGAGGGTGTAGCTATAGTGACGAATGTGGAGATGGTAATTATGATGATTGCAATAAATCGTGGCAGTGATGATGATGATGACAATTACACCGAAGATAAAAGCATCGAAAAGATATGCAATCATACTGTAACTTATTCTGCATCAATTTCATTTTATTTCTAAAACTGCTCTAATGGTTCAAGTATTTTTAAACTGTCTATATCGGACGGCCAATGAGCTATGCCTTGACATATCCTACATTTAGAAGATGGATTAAGTTTATCGAGGTAAAAGGCTCTTACAATTATGAATATGGAAATTTATAAATCGATGAAAACCATCTTTTTCCTGATTCTTCTTCAGTGAGTCATTACACCAATGTTCTAGCTCTCATGAGCTTCGTGAGTATGATTGGAGGCCCACTTGGCGGTCTGCTTTTAGACCGAAGAAAACTCACCTTGTGTTCGTCAGAAACAGTCTCAGGTAAACTCTCTTCTCAACTAATTCAGTTTATATTTTGTTGGAGACAATTAATGCAAGTCGTTGTCCTGCGGAAATAGGGACTTTTAGATTTGAGTGGACTGACACGTGTGACGTCCATTCACGGCAGTGCATTAACAGGACGTCAATCGTAGCATAGACCTATTGTCTTCGTGCGAATCTAAAAGTCCCTAATGTCGTGGTTAAGTGGTTCATTCGCCTGACCTTCAATCCAAGGGTCGAGGGTTTGAATCCCAGCCCGATAATTCCATGTTTGCCACTCCACACCCAGGAATTATGGGTATCTGGTCACTGCTGGGGTGGTTTACAAAGATCCTTAAGTCGAACTTAACCTTAAGTTGGATTTTAACATTATGGAGAGCCATTTGTAGCCTTGAAATGATATATATTCAAAAGCAAAAATGCAAGTATTTTAGACTTTTCATAAATTCCTCATTAAGCACATGAAATCTCCTTGATAATAGAAAATATGATTGATTTTAAACAAAATTTTATGCTTTTTATAATGTCTTTTACAAAATATTTCCAAAGATGCTAGCGGCTTTCCATAATGGTTAAGTCCAAATTAGAGATAAGTTCAACTTAGGATCTTTGTGAAGCGCCCCCTGGGGTAAAAGTAATCGCACGACCAGAGCAGTATTAATACTGATGTAGCTACCCAATTATTACTTTTTTAAATGTTTTTAAAGCTAATGAATAAGACAATATTTAACTGTTTTATACCATGCTTGCATTTGAAAAGAAAGTAGATGGAGATATAACACAAGTCCTGTTCGAAAAATATCCCTTATCAGTACAGTGGAACGGGAATGATGATGAAAAGTAGAAAGGGTTAACAAAACAAAAAAAGTACACATTTCTGAAATACATGAAGAAAATTAAGGAACGAAATAATGATGTTTCGGAGGAGCTAATTTACAAAATCTTTTCATTTTCATTTCATTTTTGTAAAACCTTCTCTATTAGCTAATAGCATGTATATATTCATGTACAAATGTGACGCCTCGGCAGCTGTAAAACTTAATTCATGAGCAAGCAATTATTTAAAAAAATTAAATAAACAAAATAAATAAATAAATATATACACAAATATCAAAATAAACAACTTCTATACTAGCATGTAATAGTTTTTTGTTTATAAAGTGAAAGAATAAGCATTGATCCTTTGCCATGTGACCTCAATTTAACCAATCGTGTCGGGCTCGTCATTTTGTTTTGTATGTGAGCTACAATAGGCTATTATCCATTAATAATTGACACGATTTATTACTATCATCAATATTCCCTCACTAGTTCTCGCCATCCTTACAAATTGTTGTATCTATACTCTTTTTCATCTGGTTCTAGAACCTGAGTATGGGCCATACACCGACCTACGAAACAGCTGGTTGGCAGTGACTTGCACTACTCTGATGTCACTAGCCTACACGGCGTGCATGCTGGTTCCGATCCTCCCTCTCCAGTATTTGACCTTTGCACTCTTGACATTGTGCAGGTCAATGTTGTACAGTGTGTCGGCAGGGGTTATTCCACTCACGTGCGTATCTCAGTAAAATGTCATTCCATTTAAGATATAATTCGTACGGTATCGTTGTAATCTATTTCTCGATTTTTAAAATGAAAAAATGCTTGGAATCATAAGAAAATTTGCCTCTATAACAAAGAATTACATAGGATGTTAATGTTTCAATTTAATTATTTTATTTTGAAGTCAGAATTTTGAAGTTAAAAATCAATTGATGATCAAAATAATCAAAAGTTCACTGTCATAATTTTATTTTCCTGCTAGATAGATGTTTTATTGGAGGGCGTCCAATATATTGCAATCGCTTGCTATCACAGAAAGTATTGAAAGGGCTGAGACGATTTGTATGAAATTAAACTCTTCATAATTATTCGCTTTCAGATTGGTAACGAACACTATGATACACATTTTTTAAAGTATGAAATTCTTATATCATGTTTTTCATGTCGATTGCAGGTTTCCGATGAGATATTATGGTATCGTTTATGGTATGACATACTTATTGATCGGTGTCTGTGGCTTTCTTCAGTATCCGCTCTTCATCCTCATCCAAAATGTGCTCTTTGGTGATCCTGCATATGTGAGTATATATATATACCTCTGACAAAGACCAATCACGTACCTATACCTAGACATCACACCCTCGTTTGTACCACTTTAATGTCGACGCGACCGATGCTATAGACCGCCAACGGTCCGAACAAAAATTTGCATTCCCGCAAATGGCCATGAGTGTGTTGGTTGTTGGTCGGTTTCGAGTCGGCCAAGAAAGACAACAGACCGACAACGGTCAGAACAAAATGTTTCATTACTGCGAAAGGCCATGAGTTTGTTGATATTGGTCAGTTTGGAGTCGGTCAAGATCGACACCAGACTTGACAATAGACCGAACAACAACAAAAATCATCAAATTATCAAATGAGGTATAAAGCCGGCAACACCAAGAACAGACTGATATCCATGACAGGTATCCAAAATTGGCCAAGATTTTGTCAAGTATCAGTCAGTTTGATGGTGTGACAGACCCGGCCCCCCCCCCACTCAGTGTTATTTAGGGTACGCATATGCTCGTACCCTCTTTTTGAAAGCACCCCCTATCTGAGGACTGCCAACATTTCCAAACCACCCTTTCGCGGGCTTTTCACAGGCTTTTCCTGCCTTGCAGACCCCCCTAAATCAGGAAAAATGCTCAATGTACCCCCCTAAATTCGGAATATTTTCTCAGGAGTCCAAAGAGATGAGAGAAAAAAAGAAAAACACCCCCTTTTTAAAGAAATCTCAGGGTGGAAAGTCAAATACACCCCTTTTTTTACAATTCTCGGGCCGGACTTTGTCGCACGAAAAAGCCCTTTACCGGACATTTTGGCAACACGCATGCGGTCATTCCGACCTCTGAGTGGGGGGGGGGGGGGGGGGGGCGGGGTGACAGAGGAATCATTTTCTTGATGTGTATTACTCTTGAAAACGTACGTCCTGGATGCATCGTTATACTTAGCGATGTTATGATGAATTGATGATAGTCTCACACATTTATCCAGATACAAAAAGTGTGGTAGCCGAGTCGTACTTATTCTGAATCCAGTCCGACCAGGCCAGCCCTTTTAATATAATTAAGATTAATAACTTATCAATAACTAGCTACCGTTATACCTTCTAAATTACCATCAATTATTTTCCTAACATTTATTTCCTATTTCTTCGTTTTGAATCTTCGGGTTAAAGTTGGAAAATCGTGTAGTGCAGGATGTAGTCGGCGGATATACTTCGAAAATAGAATACAGGCAATTACTCGAAAACAACCCACAATGAATATAGTGCCCTCATTGTTCATTGCGTGGCAGTGTGACAAGAGGAAAATATCCCGAATTCAACCTACTGTACATGTTTGGAAAAAAATAATGCGTAGGATATATTCATTTCACATGTATGTCATTTGGAAGGATATTTGCATGACATATCCTTCATGTATTTTTTTAGAAACTTGAACCAAATTTTAATTTACAATACAAAAAAAATTGTATTGACAGTAGGTTGATTTTGAAAGATTTGTTTTGTTGTTGATTGGGCTAAATGGCATTTCAGTCATAATTAACTATTTATCCATTTTGTACAATCTGCCTTGCTTGAGGGCGGTATATACACTGAGCGTTATTCGCTGTTTTTCAAGAATTTGCATGTACCCTGTTTTTCTACTTTTTTGTCTGACTGATCTAGGCCTACTGACTCCTTAACATGTGTGGTATAACCAGAATAGCTATGTATCAATGTACATTCATCATATCGACAGGCTCCTGGATAACCGGTATTATTTAAGTTTGATTGATTCTTCTTTGCAGGTTTTGATCGGATTCATAGTGGCCAATCTCCTCACCTTCTCCTATCCTGCTTACATCATCTACCACGTCAAGAACAAGGTGGCAACGAATCATGGATGAAACATAGAACCTTATAGAACACGAGAATAGCTTCACGTTCTTATAGAAGTCATAAACGTAACATAACCTTTTTTAAAAGAGTGTAGCAGCTGGGCAAAGAACATTGCAGTCACAGAACTTTACCACGTTGCCTTACACCACCTTATGCTACTCACAAACGTAACAGGGCATGTTTAAAAAGTTTGATCAGAGGTCTGCATCGCCTGAAATATCATTATACAAGATTGCAAAGACTAAGGGCAGTTTCAATTCCTCATTTTTATTCTCTGTAGAAATCATGTAGTACATCAGTCATTCATAAAATTACGTTCGCATGTTCCAACATTATATGTCGCAAAAAGAATGGGGTGGGGGAAATGTTAGGGTCTTTGAGACCGCTTTCATTGACATCACTATCTTTGGGAACAGTTTGTTCTCCGCCTTTAGAGCTATATAGACGTAACATAAAAAGTGCCTTTTTAAAGAGCTCTGCAGAGGTTCGGTAACAGTCGGGTGATACGGCGTTTGTTCCGGCGACAATTGATCCGGTCTTTATCAAGTCAAAGGTATAGAGGCAGGCTTGGGGTAACAGTTAGGTTTCAGGTTAAGTTTAGGTTAGAGGTCATGGTTGGGTTTAGTGTTGGGTCAAAGGTTGAATTCGGTCAGTGTATGAATTACCGTTGAGAAATAGTCACAGGAGCAAGTGGCGTAAAACCGGAACTGTCTTCGATATAAATATGATTATCTACAGAACCTCTTAAATAGTTAGGTCAACTCGGTTCCGATGGGTAATATCATGGACCTAGGTCCGTGGTAATACCCCCCGATTCATGGCTATATATATGGTGACTCACCGTAACCTTTCAACCAAAATGGCCACACTCTGAGCTAAGATGCTTCCGCTTTATACTCTGACAACTCGACTGAAATATATATGATTATCTAGCTAGGTTCATATTTTTCTTAGTTTTATTTCATGAGTTTTATATAATGACATTTATGTTTCTTTTTATTGTGGTTGATATAGAGATTTAAAAAGATGAAGCCAATTTTGTAATACCGGCTATGAAGCTTTATTTCGAGTAAAATGTCACAAAAGTCACTCTCACAAAGTCAAAGTCACAAAGCTGAGTGGGTTATTCAGCCATTCACTATATTCTCTATTATATTGTATTGCTTTATATATCGTGAATCGGAAAATAAATACCATGCCATACTGGTAATTGATATTTCCATAAAGTTAAAGCGTAGTTTATGCTTGCCAAATTTATAACAAAAATATCGAAAACGTGTTGAAAACGCCTTGAAAACTAGTTACCCTTGAAAGAGCCAACAATATACAATTAACACCTAGGTTGTTCATAACCCTTGTAAATTTGATGCTTGTTGTGTTTTGTGTTACTCAAGAATGAAAGGTGAATTAGTTCAATAAGCTATTAATAAATCAGATCCTCGTAAAATATAAAATGGGACAAACACATTTTAACTTACTTAAAAGATTACAAAACTAGGTATAAAAGGGTATGAGTGATTTAGTGTTAACTGTATACACACAGGGCAACGTTGCAGGTATAAAACAAAACTGACTTGATACGGACATTGTCCCAACCTCTCATGAAAAAACCCGGTGAATATTACTCAGCAAATATATATCTTCTGTCATATAATATGGCACATATTATGTGTATCTATTTTTATATATTTATCAATAAATTTGTAAAATGATGACACTGTTATGTATTGGGTTTCTGGTAGCCTTCATTTTATATTGTCTGCAGAACATAAAATTATATTTGAACTATGCTTTTTTATGAGATATTAAAGTTACTGGTTATTGTATATCATTTTGTATTTGTCGTAGCTTTCGGGAGTGTCAAAATTGGGAAAGCTCGAAGATAAGATCGCTAATCACGATCGCATTCCATCATTGGTTATTAGAACTTCCTCTTTTTAACTAAATGATGACAATATTTTATACCTAATGGGTGGAAAAATAGTTCGTCAGCAAATCAAGTGGATAAGTTTACAATGAAGTTGATACGATGCTGAAATTCACTTTGCCGTTTGCCGTTTTACATTGATTTTTCCCACTGATAAGAAGTTCTCATGTTTTAGATGCTGACTGATAGTGATGACATTAATCCATATTCGAAATAGGATCAGGGCTACGTTCATGGCTTTTTCTATACACTAAACATCAGATATGGGAGGGTTCGGGGAGAGAGGTAGGGTGAACAGAAGACCTAAAAATAATATGTAGCAATTGCCAATGTCATATGACGTGATTGTATAGAGAATGATATAATATATACAATTTTGAATCCTCGTGGTCATTATCATGGAAAAGTGTTGAGAATTGATTCAGAGAAGAAGAGGGGAAAGAAGAAGAGGACGGAGAAGACGAATGAGAAGAAGAAGAAGGAGAAGAAAAGGAAGAAGAAGAAGACGAAAAAAAAAACGAGGAAAAAGAGAGAAAGAGAGAGAGAGAGAGAGAGAGAGAGAGGGAGAGAAGAGACAGAAGGAGAAATATATAAATAAGAATAGAGAGAATGTCATTGCATTGAGAAGGTTGATGATATGAGCAAGAAATATCATTTTCATTATACGTTCTGGCCGTTCTCTCTTCCTAATCGGTCTTTCACTAATAGTCTCTCGATCTCCCTATTCTTTCTTATATTCTAAAATCTCTATCTCACGCTAGCGACATTTCTTTTCTTTGCCCCTTATTTCTTATCTATATTTTACCAATTCTCTATCGACCTCTCTATTCTTTTGTATTTCTAAGATCGCTTTCTCACGCTAGCTACATTTCTTAATATCTTTGCCCCTTATTTTTTGTTTTCTTATCCTTACTCTCTTTATTATATGACTCTAAATTATTTCTGACTCCATCAGTGCCATCACCCTTCTTTTCATGTACTAACATTCTAACATTATCAATTACCGATATTCGGATAAAAGAAAAAAAATCTATCAATTCAGTGACATATTTATTTTTCGATCTTTATATCATACATAAGATAAATTATATTTACACTGCATTGTAAATTGATTTATATGATATGTTAACAAACAGAATAGTGATTAGTTACATTGCATTATAAATTGATTGATATGTTTATAAGCAGACTATTGATGAACATCAATGAAGTTTAATAAATACAATACAATCGAATACGTGGAGAACAAGGCAGATATACATTTTGTTAGTATTTACAAACAAGGCATTTTCTTCTTACTACTGCACGCGTTCATGCTACAGCCTACATGGTTAACATTAGTTCAATATAATACGCCTAAACAATGATAAGTGATTTGGAATGACCTACAATCATTTCACATTATGATGAAACATGTAATTATATTCCTTTTTAATCTAGCAGGTAGTTAGGGGAGGGCCAAGTAACTGGATTAGTACATGGAAATAGAATTAAAACATAAGCGTTCGAATGTACAAGGGCTGTGACATTAAGTTTGACAATTCATGACTTATAAAACATTATAACTTGTACTAACAGAATATTGCAATATTACTAACGCTTATGCAGGTTACGGAGGGAAAAAGTGTAAAGATGAAAAATTAACTGTGCAAAAAGTGAATGCAAAATAAACAATACAATCTTTGAATGGAATTACCGCCCCCCCCCCACCCCCCTCCTCCAACAGAAACAAAAACCCAAGTAACTCACTGCAATGTGTCACTGTCCATTTTGCAATTGCTAATTTGTATCACTTCGCTCTCACATTGCGTGTCAAAAACGGCATCAGTCACTGGCCATCTAACTATACTCGTTGCACACGAGGCGTTATTTGCCTGACGTAGGATTGCGTCAGTGACTGGTCAGGCAAACAATGGCTCGTGTGCGCACACTTTAGAGTGTCAATGTCCGCGGTATGTTTCTAATAATTCATGCAAAATTGAACAGAGCAAACGATGCTTTGAATTATAGACGCATGTGTTTATCATTTGCTTGACGTATAATTGCGCTAAAGACTGGTGTGATCATCGACGCTACATGACAAATTTATTTCGTTCAACAAATAAATGCAAAATTTAAACATTGCAACCAACGCTGTTAGGTATTGGCGTATGTGCTTATTCCCGTCTTTGGTATGTTTGACGCAGGTAATAACTCAATCGAAATAACGCAATGGCCGTTAGTAAAAAAAAAAGTGCGAGAGATATTAATCGAGTAGCACCGTCACGGGTTTAGATTCCCCCGCCTCGTGGGCCAGTAGGCGGATTCGGTCGGGGATTCTTGGGTGGACCAGCAGGGGGCTGCGCTTGAGATAAACCTAAATGAACAAACAAAATAACACCACATAAACAAAGATTTAAAGGGTACTCTCCTGCAGTGAAGATAAGGTAGTTCATTATTGAGGTCACATTTGATGGTTTACTTGCTTTGGTCTAATTTTTTTCTCCAAATTTTGGACATTCCTTTTTCCTCATATTTCTGCTTCAATTCAAAGAATCATATCACCAAATTTGATTTTTCCTTTAAGTGCATGTAAATCATCTCCATTATCATTTCTTTTCCTTTCATTGTAACGCCCACAAAAAAGAACGACAATGTTATACTTACGCCAGCATTGATCAATGACTTTTGGTCCACGGGGGCTGCACGCAAGTTCCATAGCATCACAAGGCCCTCGAATAGGGACGACGCTGGCGCCCTGGGCGTAGCACAGCATTCCGTTTCGTGCCATCCTGAAGAGTTTTAGCATGTATCTATCACGGCTTATATCCTTATCCTTGTCATAAACTTCTTCTAGGACGTTCCAGTTGCATACACCATATCCCTCATCCATCTTCTCCCAAGTAAATAACCCACAATACCGCGTGAGACGAGCAGTGGGATTATGCATCGGTCCTGTAAATTAAAGAGGATTGCAAACGCTAACCGAACAAGGGATGACAATACACACGCTCATGAAATAAATGACGTCCTATATGAAAAGCCGCCAAGAGCAGCCAAGCGCCAATTCGGATTTCGCGAAACATACATATCAAACATAAGCCATGTTATTTCATTTCAAATTTGACCTCTCCGAGGCTTTCAACAACACAAGTCCTAGCTAGGCAACATCATCAATGCACATTGCACATGGACTGGGAATTACTTTATCATACAGAACACGATTCGTATCCGCAAAGAACTTTGATTCAGGTGTTCCCCAAGGATCTATCCTCTACCCTATACTATTTGTTAAACCGTCGAGTATTTTAGCATTAATTCGCATTATTCCTTCACAGCTTGAAAATCATAAATAAACGAAATTCTTGAATGATTTAAAGGCTGTCCAGGCCCTGGACAGACAGCCTTTAAATCATTCAAGAATTTCGTTTATACTCCAGGGATCATTGACCGGGGCGAAGCCGTGTGAGAATTAAAAGGTTTTAAAACATTTTTAGTTTTAATATATCTGATTCTTTTATACGAGTCATCCACCGTAGGGAAATATTTGTATGCCCGGTCAAGCAATTAACTATTTTCATCTCTAATTTGTCTAACTGGCGATTCCGTGCGATCTTTTATACTAAGAACTATTAGCCATTGTCATATCAAGATAAATATATATATATGAAGTGCAAACACATACAAAAACAAATACATTGTATGAACAAATATATATAAACGTCATACAAACTTAATATCGCTCAACCATAGTCAAGCATCATGAACAAAGCAAAATTAGTACGAGAAATACTTTGGGAATAAACTTAGAAAAGATTATGCAATTTCAAAGTGTTTTACCTTGCTTGTGTGTTGGGCTGTCAGTGTGTTTATTCAGTTGATGTGATATATGTGAACGTGTAATACGTGTATATATATATATATATATATATATATATATATATATATATATACACACTGTAGTTGCACGGAATCTACAACTTACGTGAAAAGGGGAATAAAGAAAGAAAACACCTACCCGGGCCATATCTGCCGTATTTGACGTACATGCCAAACAATCCGTTTCCTTGTGTAACACTGATCCCAACAGATAGACAGAATGCCACGATCATCATCTTCTGAAATTAAGTTATGTGATTGACAGCACAAAATTATTACCATTATTAATTGTTTTTGCAGCCTTAAATCTTGCTTTAATAACTTTTAATATGTAAGACAGACAAAATCCAAAAATCCAAAAGCAATAATCACATTTCTTACTTCAACGACAATCATTATCAGTTTGATTTAAAATCGTATTCGATTCGTTTAGTGAAAATATAAAGTTTAGATAGTATTTAACAGAATTCGTTCTTAGATCAATATTTGGGTTTCGGGCATTTTCTTTCTTGTATACACCTTGAAAAAGTTGTAATACGTAATCTTAATATGATTTGAAACTGCTCGATTCTGTGTACTAACGTACGTACAGCCTTAGTTGTTCGACTTTCAATTCTTACGAAAATACATGAAGTGATTAATTTCAAATGTAAAAAAAATTGTTAAATTTCGCAACTGAATCAGACAGAGCAATTTTTGTCAATTAATGTACTCTCCTCCTCTTACTTAGCCATCGTAACTCAATAAATATCTTGTACTTCTCAATATGGTTCAACATAAATTAAATTGCTTTAATATTATTGTTTAAATCATGAATTTACAACTATATCAGTAGGCTGGAAATATATGTCCGATGTTATGATAAGACACTTTGAAATTTGCAGCGTAGAGTACCTCCCCCTCCCCAAAATTAACAAATAATTGACATGTCCATAATCAACTTTAACGCTACTTAGCGTGACAGGAAGTTATCAATTTTTAAATTGCTTGAAGGGTTGAGAGACCAAATTAGTGCAGGAAAATGTGAACAAAATTAAATCGTTTCCAGTTTATATACGACACTTTTTACTGCGACGATTGCTCCGCGATTATTTTCTACACTAATCGAATTCCTAACTTCAATACAAGGACCAACACTAAACCTAACCTAAAACTCATTTGCAATCCTAACCCAAACCCTGTACTTTTCGACGACATAAATTCCGGAGCAATCGTTGCAGGAGAAAATTTCGGAGCATCGAAAGAAAATGTTTGCTTTAAAATTATCGCACTTACCGTTGCAGCCATTTTGTAGTTGTAGGTGTGCAAAGTATTTCGAATCGGAAGTTTTTTTAAAAGTTTTTTGATGTTAATACAGTTGTTACCAAAACTCGACTGGTGCTCCCCGCCCAGTGTCGGTATTTATACCATGTATATACCATTGCACTAGGGGCGAAATTTTATCCATGGGGTATGTATTTGAGAAACCATCTCCGCTTACCCCCAGGGGTGCAGAAGCTTGCCCCTGGGTGCATGAGTTGGGTGTAAAGTTAGCACCCCAGCAACATTGGCTCCAAATACATCTTGAGCCCTTGCCAAACTTTACGCAATTTTGATCATTTAGAAGTCATCAAAGTTCACGTAAAATTCATTACAGGAAGAGGCAGTGGCATAACTACTGGGAGGCACTGAACACGTGCCCCCTTCCCCCCAAAAGAAAACGAGTCATGAAAAAAGGGATAGAAAAGAGAAAAAGAGCAAGGAAGAAGGGGAAAAGGATAAAAACTGCATCACTCGTCCTCTTGAAACTACTCACGCTAATTGATAAGTGATGTTAGAGGAAAAATCCTTCTGGATGGGTTAGATAATAACATTAAATTTAGTGGAGTCCCACTAATTGGCTAATTTCTTGGGTAGTCATCAAAATGTACAAAATGATGTCGGAATCTAATACATCATATGTGGAGTTCCACAGGGATCACTTTGCTCTTTTGTTCTTTAACTACCTTTTGTTCCTAAACTCGTCGTCGTTTTATTTTAATATCCAAATGGTAAAAAACACACAATTATTCTTCATGTTCTTACCAATGTTACCCCTGTATGCCATGTAGCCAATGGAAATATAATGATATTCTACAAATAAAAATATCTGCAAGTCATTCGACTATCTGTAAAATATCAGAAGTGTGATATTATATGTCATATTCATCAATAAAAATGGACACATTTCTCAGTTTACATGAAACAAGAATAAAAGTAAGCAATGCAGAAATTGTCAGTTTAAAAGAAGGAATATCTGGGTTTTAACAAACGAAATTGATAACCGATTATCTAGGAAAATGTACATTCATGAAGTATAAAATTGCAGAAAAGAGAGTATTATTACAATCATGGAATCAATTTCCTGTTTCCTAAAAAAATTATCCAAATTTAATAGTACTTTCTGGTTCTCCCTTATGTATCGTATTGCAGTCGTGCGTCTCGAACTCGTGGTGTAATTCCTTTCTCATTTTAATCCCGTCTTTATTCGTCAGATCTTCTCCTATCTCTGCTCCGCGCTCTCTCCTTCTTTCTGTCTCTGTCTCTACACGCACGTTAGTCTCCCCTTCTCTATTATTTTCTCCCTCTTATCTCACCACTCTCTCCCTCTCTCTCTCTCTCCCACTCTCTCCCTGCCCCTCTCTCTTATATCTCCTATCTCTCTCCCTGTTTCTCTCTCTTCCTCTTGTCTGTCTCTCGGCTCTCGGCTATCTGTCTTTTTCTTTCTTTCTCTCTCTCTCTCTCTCTCCCTTTCCCTCTCTCTCAATTATTTATCTACATTTCGGGTATTATATGTCTTTCTCGAATTATTAAAGCCATTTCTCTCTTTATTATCTATTTCCAACGTCTTCTTTCTTTCGACATAGTCAAATTCAAGGAAATACACATCGTGTAGGAAGATTGACGCATTAACTTATTACATAAGAAAAGACGAAAAACGGTTTCAATTAGATTTAGTACACATATGTTCATTTTCGATTTATTCATTCATGAAAGAAAAAAACAAGCATATTGGAATTTTTAAAACTTAGAACTACAACAAATAATAATTTCATTCATCATTGCAACGTGCTATATTAAAATAAATTTCAAATATCACGATTGTCATATTCTAAACCGAATTGTTAAATGTGGAAATTGAACTTACTTATCATCACGATAACGTAACATACAGATACAAATTATTACTACATTTTTTTTTTTTTTAATGGTTTACATGTTTAAAAGAACGTGTCAGTGTCTGACGCACTCCTACGTCAAAAAGAGACGGGCATAATGTATTTCAAAAAGTCATTGCAAAAGTAGTACCTTACAACAACAAATATTAACGCATGGTATTATTTGCACATGCTATAATTTTCCCCACAGGTTTGATTAGCGTAGGTAATAGTGAAACCGGATTATGCAACATGCATTACTCCTGATGCCCACGATGCGACATGTTTTCTGATATAGGGCTACGTCAGGAACCATATGAGAGTTTAATGCCTGTTATACACGAAGAAACATTTCGATTACCGCGCTAAACAAAATCGTGAAAGTGCTTAACCCATACGCCTGTACTTCAGCGTTTTATTTTTATGGTTACATTTTCATTCACGTTATGTAGATCTCTATCTCATTTGGCGCATCCAGGATCGCATTGGTCGTTGACGCAGTCATACGTCAGTAAAATGACGCAGTCATCCGTCAGTAAAATTACGCATCATGTTTTAACGGGCATATTAGTTTAATAGTTTAAGAGAAGGTGGGTGAGAGACTTTCGTTGAGTAGCTTCGTCAAGGTTTTAAATGCCGCGGCCACGGGGCGTTGCAGGAGGCTCCGGTCGAGGAGTTGGTGCGGCAGGGGCGGCTGGTGGCTTGGTTTGGGACAACCCTAAAAGTATTCAGAAACAGAAAGAAGAACAACGATTGAATGTTCATTCTAAAGCAATCAGAAGAACACATGCATCACAGTTTACAACATGAAGCTGGAGTAGAAGGATTGCAAGTTGTGACATGAATATGCGATTTTCTTTAACAAGTCAATTAATTTTTTGTTAAAGCCTTGAGATTTTTTTGATTTTTTTTATTAATGGAAGCAATGAATGACTGTATCATACTTACCCCAGCATTGAATTGAAATTGAACGCTAATTCTAAGGTCATCAGAAGAACACATGCATCACAGGTTACACAAGGAAGTAGGAGCAAATGATTGTAAGTTTTGGCATGAATATGCGATTTTCTTGTTTTTTGTTGTTAATGGAAGCAATGAATGACTATATTATACTCACTCCAGCATTGATCAATGATTTTGGGGGCGTGGGGACGGCACGCGAGTTCCAACGCTTCACAGGGTCCATGGACGTTGACTACTCGGGCACCTTCGGCGTAGCACAACATCCCGTTCCGTGCCATCCTGAAGAGTTCTAGCATGTATCTATCACGGTTGATGTCCTTACTCTTGTCCCATATTTGTTCCAGGACCTTCCAGGTGCACATACCATATCCCTCATCCATCTTCTCATAGGCGAATAACCCACAGTACTGCGTGAGCCGGGTGCTCGGATTATGCCTTGGTCCTGTATACGGAAGTGGATTATAAACATCAATCGAGCAAAGGATTTTAGTGTAACCCACACGCTCATGTAGACAAAGAATCGTACGAAATGCCCGTTAAACACAGGGCTTTATTTCTTTGACGTAAGAATGCGCTAGCGACTGTCAAGGTTTTAAGTGCCTTATGCACCAGAGATGTTATTTCGAATGCGTTATTGCCTACGTTACTCCATTTTTATGAAAAAAATACATGCATGTACGCGAAGGTTATTCTACGTAATGGTCAGTTTGTTCATTTTCTTGTCTCTTTGTGTAAGTATCCCACTTACACTACATCGCGCGTTAAAGTTGCTGACGGAAACGTACATCAGTAAAGAAACGCCTCAAGCGCAGCCGTCATGACGCGCTAAGTGAGAATGACGTAGCACAAAAATGTAATGCAAAGTAAACAGTGAAAGTATTGCGATTAATTACTGGCGCTCGGACTATTAAATTGCCTTCTAATGCTCGAATAGCGAAGATAATGACGCAATCAAAATGACGGAAGTGTGCAGCTATTGCCATTAATGACATTCAATGAATTTGTTCAACAAGGCATCATTTGCCTCACGTACATTCATATGATTTTCATCCACTCCTGCGGACTTTATTGGGTCCGCTGCCCCAAGATTTTTGTATTTTGTATCTATTAACATTTATTTCTTTCTCAACAGTACAATATGAAACACAATGTAAATATACATGATATATGTAACAATTATTTCAACATAGAGTATACAGTAATTAATTCAGATACGGAAGGAGGCGAAAACCCGGATCACTGGAGAACAGGAAAACCTCTGGATAATACTGAAATAACGAAAAAGAGCCGAGAAATTGCACGGGCATGGACGAAAGCTGGCCGCCTAAATTGTAATTTTATTAGAAGCTTAAACCAAGATTTTCATAAATAAGGACAATATAATTACTCACCTCCATGACCCCCGTAGCCTCCGTATCCGCCGTATCTTTGTGACGCACAGGCACATATCAAAGCAGATACACAGACTGCCAGGAGCATCATCTTCTGAAATTACAAGACAAACGAAAATTCATGTCATCGTTCAACATACTACATTTTTTGTTAGTATTTTCCAGCCTTTTTTTAAAAAGAGATGCGATCAAACTTGCGGCAATTTTGGTTCATCTTCCCACCTCGTGTTTCTGCAGGAAAAGCTAAACTGGGAATCGTTTTATTTCACATTTTGTAATAACAATATTATTTGTTTGAATATGTGTTTAATTATTTGATCGTCTGGCATAGGATAATATGATAGCATGATAACACGATAAAAACACTGTACACTGAACGTAAGCTGTTGTCCTAGATTGAATTCCAGATAACAAGCGCAACTTTTCTTGAGGCGGCCGGAAATCAATCATCAATTGTTGCTCATTGCTCTCTTCTAATGAGAAGAAAATGTTAATACATTAAAAATGAATCCCTCTCAGCAAAAACAGTATATATACAAACAGAAGCTACTTCCAAGAAATCATAATGGGTATAATGATCACACTTACCGTCATAGTCATTTTTGTAGTTTTAGATTGACTCGAAATTAGAAAGAAACAATCTTGAAAACTGCTGGATGATGCCAAACTTTTACCAACTGGCAATCGCCCACCCCGTATCAGTATTTATACTCTCTTGCTCTCTTGGTTCAAAATATGATCCATTCATGTGTCATTTAACAATGAGCTCCTCTTACAACTCCTCACAAATATGCCAAAAATACATCTTGGAATATAACACCCAGCCATGATCAAATTATGATATTGAAGAATATCATATTTGAGATAGAAGTCTTAAAGGCACGATACGATTCTTCCTATTTTTGGAGAAAACTCAGAATACATTTGGAAGAATATTCTAAAATGAGAAAATGGAAGATTTCTTTAAAAAGAAGAAGCTTGCTATCAAACCAAACACTTATCACCCTATTGCGTTTCTGTGCGAATAAAATACACGGTGAAAAGAAAAAAAAATGAATTATAAAAAAGAGATTTACTGAGTTCAAACGGATGTGTCATCATTGTCGAACCGGACTACCTGTTCTAACCGGTCATCCAACATTGTTTGGGAGAATTGCTCCGGGCGGTACTTCGTCGACGGTAAAGGGTTTATAAAGTTAGGATTTCAATTGGGTTTTATGTTAGGTGTAGTGTTAGGATTAGATATAGTGTTGGTTCCAGATTTTTTGTATAGCTTAGTTAAAGATAATCTATTGTAGTCGAGACAAATAAGATACATGTTTAGTACCCATGCACGTCGGCCCAAGCCTTCAAGTAGTGTCTTCATCTCCGGTTACCCCCTGTAAAAGTCAAGAGTAGAAATGTAGTATATTGTCTTGGCAAACGGATGTTGGTACCGTGGTAGGGATTTGAACCACTTACCTTAGGACCCACACTTTGCTGATTGTTCAGCAAAACCACGTCAGCATTCAGAAATCACACACAATGCACCGCTTGACCATTACAAACTATATGGGGGAAATGAGGGTTGTACAGTCCATGTCCTTAAGAGCGAACTAAAAAAAATGACATGAATATTTTTCCTCAGGAGTTCTGATAAGAACCATAAACAAAAGGAAACAAAACAAGCATATCAATTGAAATAATTAATACGGTACTGTTACATGTGCAACTTGAAAAATACAACACCAAAAGGCGTATATACACACACATACATGTATATAATACATGAATATTATACTTGTGCGGAATGAAATAAGAGAATGATGGTGAGTGGCTTCACCAATGTTCCCCTTTGCTGACCTCTGTTTTCTTTTAATATTTTCAATATACATATTAATAAATGAAATTATATATGTTAAGGGCTGGCATTTATCCAACATGTATTTTTGGCAATCAGGGGTTGTAATTAGAGATCTTCTCTCAATTACAAATGTCAGTGGATTGTACTTCGTCCGATGACCAAAAGGTATAAGTATAGTGATATTGGACGAAAGATCATCATTTCAATTCGAGTAACAAGTGTATCGTCAACCAGGAACTTTAAAAATAATTTTGTCCAGACTCTCAGCTGACCAAAAGCTACAGGATGGCGGCAACGGTAAGTTCGTTTTTTTTTCCAGCAGATTTGTTTTCTTCTAGTAGTTTCAATTTTGTACGCAGGGATTCATCTATTTTTTGCACATTTACATCTGATTTAGATTTCAACACCCGAAGCAATCCAGGAAATACAATTGATTAACTGTAAGTCATTTCGAGTCAAGGACAAATCAAGATGCTTCTTTTCAATAATCTGGATTTCCGGGGCTCCGTTGTGAAGATAAAAGGTTCCTGTTGGCTAATATGTTCTTACGTTTTCTTAAAGTACACAGCGGATAGACTTTTGAAGAGTATTCAAGTCTAGGAATGATTGGATTTAAACTAACAATCTGTTCGAATTATATAGAGTATTCTTTTAAATAAGAAACATTCGTTGCAATCTGAAGAGGAGGCTGGAATAATTTTATTTTTTTGTTGAAGAAAATTGTAGTATCTGATTTCTTTGTATTGGAATAATTATTGCATCCGTTGGAAACTTATACAACTTTTTTGGGAGTTGATACCCGTGATGTACAAAATGTCTATCATAAATTTAACAATTCTGACCATAGAGTATATCAGTCATTATTCATAAGTAATTAAAAGTGCGCAATTCATTATTCAAAATGTCTAAATCAACATCTATGAATAATGAATACTGTTAAATAGCTGTTTGTAAATAATTACAGCGTGCAAATCTTTATTCATTAATTGTTATTTATTTTCTGTTGGTATAACATAAATATAATTTTATATATGAGCGTATATAACGTTTTTGTTAATGTTACAGTGAATAATAAATATTACTGTCCATAGATGTCTTTTCTTTTTTAAATACACTTTATTAAGTTTACAATCGGCGCCTCATACTAAACAATGTAAAACATGATATAAATTGTTACCTTAAAAATGACATGAGTGTACGTGTATCTTTATATCATATGATTTCAGAAGCTGCTGCTCTTGGGACTCTGTCTTTCTGTTATGATCTCTGTCTCTGTTTCACAAAGATTCCCGATGTATGGTGGCGGAGGCGGAGGAAGATTTGGGGGTGAGTATTTCTGCCTTTTACTGTCAGTAAATTAAACTGAAGCCTCTTTTACACATGACGCGGTTAACCACAAAACAAACGTTGCCGCGGAAAAATGACTTGTTACAGATTAATGTGATTCACATTAAATTAACACGTAATGACTAAGTAAGCACGCTTAATGTCTCTTTCTTTGCCTCGTCGTCTTTATTCATCTATTTCTCAGAATTAATTTATGTATTTATTCAATTGTTTACATATTCATGTATTTGTTCTTCTATATATTCTATTCAACCCTCTATCTGTCTATTGATCCATTCATTTATTGAATAACTTATGTTATTTTAAGTTAAGCAGCTTTATTGCAGCATGTCTCTACAATGGTAGTTAATCTAAGGTTACAGGTAATCTCTTTTAAGTGGTTTTTTTTTTCCTCCTCGGGAGTTGTAGTCAGGAGGAATTTACGTAAGGCTAACTATCTACTTGTCATAGAGTAAGTGACCTAGAGGATATTTCTCCGGTGTTTTTTTTTGTCGGGAATCTGTCATCATTATTTTTATCATTATTATTATTATGATAATAAATAGAGGCTCAAATTAATGCATTGCTCTTCTTCAATTTATAGGTATAACACCCGGGGCCCGTCTTGCTAACTATTGCGGGATGTATAATAAGGAGAAGGTGGATGAGGGATATACGTGCAACTGGAATGTTCTGAAAAAAATATTTGAGAAGGATAAGGAAATCAACCATGACGAATCTATGAGACAGCTCTTCCGAATGGCGAGGAACGGAATGTTGTGCTACACCGAAGGTGCTCGAATCGTGAACGTTAGAGGGCCTTGTCATGCCATGGAAGTTTCATGCCATCACTTCGCCCATAGTAGCGCAATTGATAACTGCTGGAGTAAGTATAGTACTTTATAATTTGATTTTATTTCGTGAAAATGAAACACTAAAGTCCGGATTTTACTAAAACTAAAGTCCGTCGGAGGGTTAAGGGTTCTGTCAATTTCGGTCCGTATTCTACTAATTCACTAAAATCGACGCTAGGTATAAAATCATGGTTAACTAAAGGAGAATTAGACCTTGGACAAATTTCCATTTCGTACCCAATTTTTTTACATAAGTTTAAACCAAGCGCCGGGTCTAAATTTAAGAAGATTATGAGCCAATGGGTTTTAACAAAGAAAAGTAGTTTCTAAGTCTAGGCTTTTAATTTTAGACCCTGGGTTGGTCTTAACTAAATTAGCAGAAGACGGATCTATCATCTAGGATTTTTTTAAACATCTTGATTAATTGTGAAATAACATTTAGCAACTGTGGCAGGGATAACGATCATTTCTCCAATTTCGTATTGTAAATTGCCATGCAGTAGCTTTTCTCAAGGCTTTACATTTTTGCCTAACCCGTTTTCCTTTCTTCTTCTGAATCTTCTAGGAGTGTCACAAGCAAATCCACCTGCGACTGCTCGACCAAACCCACCTCAAGCTCCAGGTGGCCGCGGTATCTAAACACATGACGGTGCTATTCTAGTCCGCCGAACTTAAATTGTAATGCCCGGTACGCCGCACGAGTCCTCATTTTGCTGACGCATCATTGCGTCAGCGACAATTTGCGTTCTTGACGTGCCATGTTAGATTGAGATACTACAAATTGTGAACGCAAAATGAACATTGCAAACAAAACGTTGAAGTGCTGGCGTATGGCTTAATTCTTTTATTGGCTTGACTTGCTCAGGTAATAACGCATCATAAATGACGCCTGTTCTATGACAGGCATTAAACTCTCAAATAAAGCACGTATAATGGACTGCGTCAGTCACTGACGCAGTTCTTTATCAGCAGAATAACGCCTAACGTGCAACGGGGAGTCATATACATTGTATATTACCTTCACTAATCAAGCCTTTGAAAGCAATAAGCGCATTCGCCATTAACTCAAAGTTTGCGCTGTTGAGCTTGCGTTAATTTTTTGTCACTGACAACGTCGAAATGATGCGTCAAAGGGCATATTGCACATTGGCCAAGAATCACCACTTACTGACGGAGGACTACTTCAACCACTGGCACTTGCAAACCATGTAAACCTCAAGAATTTCATTTTTTTTTTTTTTTTTAATGTTCACATAATCATGATTAAAAAGTAATTTTCATTTCTAAATTCAAAATAGTCAGGATCTTTATGTTAACAAAAATCCTCATCTTTTTGTAGAAAAGATATAGATATCAATAATAAATGTTTGTGTACTGAATCAAAAGAGTCTGATTTTTGTCTGTTCTTGAATTCATTAAATTATACAGGAATTCAATATCTATTGCCTTGGACATACCAAGCAACCAGCAATAGACGTTATGATGCAAAGGTAGAGAGCTAATAAAGAGAGAAAGGAGGAAAGGTGGAGAGAGAGAAAGAGAGAGAGAGAGAGAGAGAAACAAAACGTGATAAAAATGGAAAAGAGAAGATAGAGAGAGAGAGAGAGAGAGAGAGGGGGGGCAGAGATAAATAGATGGGGAGAAAAACAGAGTTTGACGAAGAGCTTATTTACATGTGAAAAGAGACATGAATAGTGAGCGGAAATAGTGAGAGGAGTAAAAGTAAATCCCCCAAAAAGGGGGGAAAAGAGGTGAGAAAGAAAGAGAAAAAGCTTAGAGAGATAGAGCGAGGGAAGAGAGAGAGAGAGAGAGAGAGAGAGAGAGAGAAGAGAGAGAGAGAGAGAGAGAGAGAGAGAGAGAGAGAAGATAAATAGAGGGACATGATTTGATATCATATATAATATGTAATGTATAAATAAATACATACATACATGTATTACCTAAGCAAACCAAACAAACAACATACACACACCACGCACACACGCACATGCACATGCGTTTCTGGTGTAAATCGGGGACCCATATTCAATATGCGCACATAGTTATCTTTAAATCGAGGACACATTTGTACGTAGGAATATAACAACCTGAGTATGATTTAAATATGTCTTGCATAAACTTGGAACTATATTTGTAATGCGAATGGAGCACAATTATGAAAGGAAATCAACTTTTGGACAATTTACAGGGTTCTCGAACCGAGGGCATCATCTTGTTGCGAGTGGTCCTCTTAGCTCGTATAGTTTTATTTCAACAAGGAGATAGAGCTACTTGCTTCCGTGAACAAATTGAGTGTATTTCTCGATTTGTACAGTAGACGAGGGCAACCAAGCCCATCCCCTGGCACACACCCTTATGAATATGTTGCATGTTTAAAAGCTTGTTTAATAGTAGGCAACCAAAAGATATGTATAATGTATGTTTGTATGTACATTTCCCCTGATCAATTTGCGTTTTTTCTCTCGTTAGGTGCCCCTCTCTTTATCTCTCTCTCTCTCTCTCTCTCTGTCCCCCCTCTCTCTCTCTTCCTTTCTCTCTCTCTCCCTCTCTCCCTCTTTCTCTGTCTCTCTCTCTCTTCATATGCCTATTAACACATTTCCTCTGTTTGATTATACATATTCTCATTCTCTTACTCGCTCTCATATTGTGCTCATCCCTCCACCCATCCCCCTTTCTCTCTTTTTCTCTCTTTTGATTATTTTCATTTTCGCCTTCATTTTATTCTATTTTAACACGAGGCCCTTACATTTTTGTAGAATTTCATGTATTTCCTATTGGTAATTTTAGAAACAAAAGGAAAAAAGTTCGCATTTACTAATAGTTTATATATTAGTTTATTTTGTATTACTATATTATACAAATGTAACTTAAATTGCGATCATTATTACGTAACACACATAAATGTATATACAAAAAAAACATCTCATAGTATAAATACATTTTTAAGAGATTTCATGGGACACGTCAAAGACCTTACCACATGGCTGACGCAAAAGATGCCTGTTGTGCTATAATATGCCCTATATGAACAGTGCAAACATTATGATAAATTATTGGCGCATGCTTTAATTAACTATGCAGGCTTCTTTAGCGCAGAAAATGATGCAATCGTGTGTAAGCTTCATTATGCCGTTTTGCATAGGTGGTGTGAGTTTCTTCTTAATTGGGACTGCGTCAATGACTAGCACAGCCTTTGACACGCTATGTGAGGGTTGAAGGTCGGCTGCACCCGGTGCGTCATTTTACTGACGGAGCTCTACGTCAGTGAAATGAACTCTCGTGTTGCAATTGGCATGATAGCTCGGGAAGGGTGGCTGGTGAGACTTCCGTTGAGTAGCGCCGTCACGGGTTTAGATTCCCCAGCCTCCTGGGCCAGCGGCAGGCGGGTTCGGTTGGGGAGTCGCTGCGGGACCGGCGGGTGGCGGGTTGGGTGGAGGTGGAGCTACCCCTAGAGAGATTCAGAAACAATTAAACAATAATTAGAGTATTAATCGTAATGTCTTCAGGAAATGTTATAGCCCATGGAGTTATACAAAATGAAATTGAATTTGTCATGTGCGTGTGTGTGTATGTGTCAGTGGCTTTTACAGACGTGCGTCAATTAGATACTTTTTGTTACGTCTTGGGGTTGACTTTTAACGTCATCATCCGAAAGACGTGACTCAATTTCAAACCGGGGTCCTTGACAGGGAAGATGAGGAAGCTGACGATTAAAACACCTCGCATTTCCATAAAAATAATAGTACAATATGACGTTACATAACGATACAATATTCTTTTACAAACAAAATATATCGGCAAGACGTGCATTTAAGTCTTTTTTTTGTGTGCTCGTTTTGCTTTGATTACTTTCTCTGGCAGCTTAGCAGAGTATGCCACACACAATAAAGCATTTGAGCACTCAAGTGAAAAGACTATTAAAAAAGAAAAATATAGATAAACGACAATTTCTTACTTATACTCCAGCAGTTGTCAACGGTTCTGGGGGCGTAGGGGCGACAGGCAAGTTCCATAGCATCACAAGCTCCTCTCACGTTCACGACGCGGGGACCTTCGGCATAGCACAACATCCCATGTCGTGCACGTCTGAAGAGTTGCCTCATGTACCCGTCGTGGTAAAGATCCTTATCCTTGTCATATACTTCTTTGAGGACCTTCATGTTACATGCTCCATATCCCTCATCTATCTTCTCCCAGGTAAACAAGCCACAGTACTGTGTGAGACGGCCGTTGGGATTAAAGCCTGGTCCTGAAAATTAAAAATAGACTCTTCACTCATCCATTCACTCATCAATTCGTTAATTCATTAGCACATGTTGAAATAAGCACGCCCCCCCCCCCTCCACGAGGTGCTGTTCCACTACTCCAAAAGGCGGTATTTATTACCGAACATAATTGTTTCCATTTTTGTTTAAATATGGCTTGGCAAAAGCTACGCTTGTATCTTGCATGTCCAACTATCTTTTCGGGGTCAAGATTGTTTTATCTTAAATATGCATAACACTACTAGTACTACTAGGAATACTACTAAGACAACTACCAAAGGCAAAGGAAAACTAACCCTATTGCAACTGGTTCCAGTCAACTACCGCGGACAATTCCCCCGGAACCTTACCCCTCACACTTACCGTGTAAGCTAACCACTTATAGAAACCTCCAGACAACTTCAACCAGGCAATTCAACCTTGAAAGAATATTTGCCTCGACTGCTGTTGCACAAATAAAAATTAAATAAAACTATTTATGAAGCAATGTCCATTTCGTATGAAGAGAAAGCACTCACCTCCATATCTGCCGTATCTGCCGTATCTGCCGTACATTCCATATCCATGTGAAACAGAGGCACAAATCAGAACACACAGACAGAATGCCACGAGAATCTTCTGTAACTAGGTGATATAAAGATAATATATAACAGACAAACATGGTCGCCGTTTATGTTATTTTTAAGTTTTAAAAGCATTAGCAATATTCAGTTTTGCTCAAATGATTTCATTGCGCTAGAAAAAAAAAAGACGAGCGAAAGAACATAAATAAAGATCCTAATACTAGGATCATTGTCATTTATTTCTTCAAAGAGCTTACAATCAAATTTATGCTCATTGATGTTAATCTTGAGAAATACAAATGATTTGTGTGGGTTAGTTTGATAAACTGTTGAACAAAGTGCTAATAACTTACATGAACGCAGAGTAAAAATGGCGAAAGTTTTGGGTCATGCTTTTTCTTAAAAAATATATAATTGTTTCACTGAATTTTTGCTTTCGTAATCTTTTTCTCCTACTTGATTACTTTAATATTCAGTATGTTTGAAGATGTAATTTAAGCATATGAGAGTTCTTTTGATAAAACCGGGCAGTATCGCATTGTTAAATGCCAGCTGTCCGTGATTACACAAAATTCAGAAAGTTCATGAACACCCACCATTAGAAAGAATCGTAAAAGTTTGCGTGAGGCGAATTATCCCATTATAACAAAACAATTAGACATTGCAATCTGTCTTGGGGTTATAGCAAATAATTTCCAGCTGATCTTCAGATATACCTGAACGCTATTTCGAAACGTTTCTTTGTTTAATATTAAACAATTGACCACTCTTTATATGTATGCAGTATAGCAACAAGACAACATGGAAATAACAGTTATCATGAACTTTTTTTCACTACTAATTCTAGGTAGTTAAAGAATAAAGATTCAAACGCGTCTACCAGGAATAATCAATTTCTTTCCAAGATAAAGGGAATAAATAAATCTATTTCCAGCTCATATCCAGCTTCCTGAAAGAAAAGAATGCTACGAAATTATCAACTTACGGTTACAGCCATCCTGTCGCTTCGTACCAGCTGAGAATTTAAGAAAGGAGATTTTCTGAAAAGTTGGAAGTCGAAACAGTTGCTACCAGCAGTCGAGTGACGATCCCCGTCCGAATGGAGGCTCTTATACAATGCACCAAGCGCGTAATATAACCCATGTACCTGTAATTGAGAAACGTTCTCCACCTAGAACCCTGGATGCAGAGTCCCAACGATACATTTTGCCAACTTCGCTCACATTAATGTGATCATTATTTTGAAGGCCATCAAAGATTACTCATGCCAGGAAATTGCAGATCTTGTTGCTTTGAAAAAGGTCTACCTAAAACATTGAAATAATCTAAATGAGAAAAACACGAAAAGGTTGGTGACAGGTCAAATTCTCGAGAAATCAACACTTCTTTTATTTCATTCATAGTTTCCCTCAATAAGAACTTAATAGGAGACTTATGACATCCTCGATGAATCTTTGAATAATAATAATAATAATAATGATCATAGTAATAAAATTTACGATACTAATAATAATAATAATAATGATAATAATAATAACAATAATAATAATAATAATAATAACAATAACGAAGCTACATTTCTATTAAGGCTTTCTCAAGACATCTAAAAAAGTATAACCATTCCGAGTCCAGATGCTTTTTATATAATGCGCTAACAACATTAAGTTCCTACATGTACATGCTACCCATTTGCTAAACCAGGGGGTGTTTCACAAAGATACTAAGTCCAACTTCTCTAAGTTGGACTTAAAATTATGGAAAGACATTAGCATCTTTGAAAACATTTTGTAAAAGTTATTTTAATAGGCATAAAATGTTGATTCAAATCATTCATATTTTCTATTAATTATCAAGGAGATTTCATGTTCTTGATGTGTAATTTATGAAAAGTCTAAAATACTTGAATTTTGTATTTGAATATATTTTATTTTAAGGCTACAAATGGCTCTCCATAATATTTAAGTCCAACTTAGAGTTAAGTTCTAATTAGGATCTTTGTGAAACACCCATGGGTGGATAGTGGCAAATGTAAAATAGTGTCTTGCCTAAGGGTGTAAATACTGCAACAGGTCTCGAACCCCGAACCTTGTGATCTAGAGATCAGTGACGCATCCAATAGACTACGATTTTGAAAACCATTAGCGTGATAACGCTTTCGCTTTTAATAGAGCCCCCCCCCCCCCCCTCGTCCTCCTATCCCCATGCCTGTCCGAATAATGCGTTTCTGAACGTCTCTTCATATCGAGGAATGAATAGAACTAAAACTTGATAAAAGAGAGAACACTGAGTTTAAACGTAAAGCATTAAGTAAAGTATTGTCGGTCTTTGCGTTCGGACCATTATCATACATGTACTTTTAAACACTTGACGAATTCATGTTTATTCTGTGTTTTTGAAAACCAGTATTGATTAAACAAACAAAAAATAACATAGAGGTGTAATATAGCCTATATAGGGTGAAGCCGCCGTCCGCCGTATATCTCTTTTTTTTAATTCAAACATTCATATCCTTCCTCTCTCTCTCTCTCTCTCTCTCTCTCTCTCTCTATCTCTCTGTTTCTCAGACACTCTTGAACATATATTTCCCTATTTATATCTCTTTCTCTTTCTCTCTCTCTCTCTTTAATGATGCAATGGTTCTTTTCCTCCCCCACCCCCATTCACTCAATCCTTTTCCCCCTCTCAAGTTCTCAAATGTATAATACTTTAATATCCTCCCTTCCTGTTCACATTTCCCTTCCTTTCTCTCTCTTTCTGTATACATCCCTCTCCCTATCTAAAAAAAACTAAGCCGTCTCATCCTCTATTAATAATACACATAATCAAAATCTGAAAATTTTCAGAGGAACAAGGACAAACGATCTCTCTCTCTCTCTCTCTCTCTCTATCTATCTCCCTCTCTCTCTCTTTCTTTCCCTCTGTCTTGACTCTTGATTATGTATCATCGTCTCCCCTCTCAATCTATCTATCTCTATACGACTCCCAATATGTATATATTAGTTTGCCTTTTCCCTTCTCTATTCATTTTCATCTCTTCTCTCCCCCCTCTCTCTCTCCCTCTCTATCTCGCTCTCTCTCTCTTTCTCTCGCTCTCACTCACTCTACACATCACTCTCTTCTTCTCACCCATCTCTCTGTTATATATTTACATTTCTCATCACCTAATAAGTTACGTTGAAGATACGTTTATTTCGGTAGACATATATTTCACACAAAGATAAAACTGTATTTAACATTTCACTATTTATTTACAAACATGATCTTTTCAATTCAACATCGCACAAAAGTGAGAAAAAACACGAAAATTATATACATTGCATTGAATTATTGGCGTCTACGCAATCGATGTGACATCTCGTGTTTCTAAGAATGGGATTGGGAGATGTTTGTCGAGTAGAAGGCGTCACAGATTTACAGATGACCCGGGGGGTTCGGTGGAGGAGCCTGAGGATTCTGAGGAGCCTGGGGGCGGCCAGGTGGTTTGGCTGCACCGGTCACCCCTACAAAGATTAATAAACAGAACAAAACAAATAGATGATAAAGATTTGTCTGACTAATTTGAATAACAGTTTTAATAGATATTTACAAAATAATCAGAGAATGGCTGTAAATTGCTTAACAATAATACAGTTACAATCAAAATTTGTCTCTTTTTACGTTAATTATTATTTACAAATATTTTTTGGGGGAGGGAGCAATTTTGCCTTGGAAAACATTTTTGGAATAAACCATAAGCAATGACAAACACTTCATTTGGTGAATATGTAGTTAAAAACTTCTGGGATAAATTCAGTTCAGTTTAGTTCATTTTGTTTTATTATCGTATCGCAGCCGCAGCTGAATTACATGACAATTTACGTTCAAATTAAAAATAACATCACATTTAATTGTTATTATACTCACTCCAGCAGTGGTCGACTGGTTTGGGGTCACGGCTACTGCACGAGAGTTCCATTGCCTCACAAGGTCCCGACACTTCGATTGCTTGACCAGTCTGGGCGTAGCACAGCATTCCGTTTCGGGCCCACCGGTAGAGCCGTCTCATGTATTGGTAAGGGAAAATATTGACCTTCTCGTCCAAATCGGCAACTTTATCCAGAACATTTTTGTTGCACCTGGGGGCTTTTTCGCGTATCTTCACGTTGTCGAAAATTGCACAAGCTTCTGTAAAGCGGGTGCTAGGCTTAGGTCTTGGTCCTGTTTATTGATATTAAAATGATTTACAGTAAAAATGAGGATAACGATTAATATGATAATTATAATAACAATAATTACAATAACAAGAAGGAGAAGAACCATAATATTAGAAATCATTATACTGATAATGACACTCATAATGATAATAGTTTTTATATAATGATAATTATACCATATTGATAATAATAATAACAATAATAATAATAGTAATAGCAATAATAATAATAAAACAGAAGAAGAAGAGGGAGGAGAAGAAGGAGAATACCCTGCACAATCATCGTCTAGACAATACACTCCCCCTCCCGACAATCGCTCCTTGCACCTCCCAATCAGATAACTACCTGTTACATCAACTAACCATCGGACCCCTCTTCCTCCTCCTCTTTTCTACAAATACCCCGACCAATATTATAGAAATATTTACCAAACGAATGATAATAATATTCTGGGTTTATATAGCGCTCATGACATCGATCATGTCTCTTAAGCGCTTTAGAGATATCATTTCCCCGGTCATCGGATTCACACTTGCCCGCACACACTGTATGCACATTCTCCACTCCCTGGGGAGCATTCAAGTCAGGCACCATTTTACAGACACTAACAATGCGCAAACAACAATGACTTTCGCATCCTATCCTGTAATTATTCAATGCATGATTTGAGGGTGGCAAATGAGGGCTAGTCTCTTGCCAATCGACGTTAGTGCCGGGTTGGGATTCGAACCATCAACCCTTGGATCGAGAAGGAAGTGAATAGAACCACTATACCACGACACCTCTAACATTGTCAGTCTATGGATTGAGATGAAATACCTACCGTTCCATCTTCGTGAAGCACAGGCACAGATCATTACAGATAGACAGAGCGCCGTGAGCAGCATCTTCTGAAATTACAAAGATAAACGCAAAATGATATTAATGGATGATGTTATAATTTTTGCATGAATCTATTCTAAGGCGATAGAAAGAAATAAATCAGCGAGTGAAGATCCAAAAGTAATTTTGTTTTCGAATTTATTTCCACAAACGATGATGTTGATTGTTGTCTAGAAAATTGACCTTCACATTTATTTATTCATTAACATAAGATCCTGATATGGATGGTTTTATCAGATGACTGCGACAATATGGTTTCTTCTTGATCGAAAGAATTTCCTCTCGGAACCTTCCGAGAAGGTCAATTGCTATGACTCTTTATAAAAGTCAATACAGTTCTGAGAATATACAAACTTTATCTATCAAGAGTAAATCATATCGAAACATTCATATTTTCTGTAAGAAGGAAGAAAAGTAATTCCAACTTTATCGGCAACAGCGTATATGTAAAAGACACCATCAGCATGAACATTATTCGACGTTGAACTTAGATAGTCAAACAAAATGAGCCACTCCAGTTGTGCATTAGGCGACAGGAAACTATTAATTTGTTGATCGCTCGAAGTGATGAGAAGTCACATTAAAATCCTTTCCAGCACATGAGTACAACTATAAAACAGCTCACTAAACGAAAACTTTAACACTTACTGTTGTACCCATTTTGTAGTGTGGAATCCGCAGAGACGGGAGAAAAGAAAAAAATATTGTAGATGTTGATGCGGTTATTACTCGAGCTCAAATGATGATTCTGCTGTCCAGCGTCGTGATTTATATCATGTGCTGGGCGAGAAATATAATCCATTGCAAAAATATGTAATTGAGAAATATGTAATTGATATACTGTATCTGCTTATCGCTCTGGACATGCATATAATGCAAAACAAATATTCTGAGCTCATCCACATTTTGGTCAAATTATGATTCATTGGAAAGTTGTGCGGCACAATAATGTAGGCTAAAGACTAATTAACTGGATGAGCACTGCCCAACACTCTATTGGAAGTATTGTTTAACAAAGTTAAATATGAGATGCATGGCCCTACGTGTTATCAGTGTCTGTGATATGGTGTGATATTGAAGCCCTAAAAAAATTGCGCTTAAAAATGATTATGAAGTGCCTCAAAAAAGTAAAAATCTTTGATTGACCGGTTTTACCATACTCATTTTTCCCAATAGTCTGTAGTGTTAGAAAAAACCGTTAGGAAAACGCAAACTTTGATTTCGATTTCCAATCATTAATATCTTGATAATCAGACGGGCGATCGGCTTGTAAAATTCATGGGATTCCTGACTGACCTAGAGGTTTATAATTATGATTGCAGCATGAGCTAATTCCAGGATTATATTTCACAATCTGAGGCAATGTTACCGAGTCACTTTAAGTCTAAACTTCACCTAAAATCTCTATCCAAACATAACCCTAACATTATACCTGTGATGAAATAAAACCCAGAAAGAGTGTACTCTTTAAACAAAATATTTAAACAAATATTAAACAAAAAGGTATAATATCAGGAGAATTATTTAGAATTCCATGAGAAAAAACAATATTACCTATATTACCACTTCTAACCACTCAGTCAAAACTCTTCGAATTTGTGTATTACAAGTATTTTTATGATTGGCATATTTACAATGAATTATAACAGCACCTCAAATCAAGTGCACAGTTTTTTTTCTTCAAACTATGGGGCTAAGGGAATATTAATGGCATATCCTATAGAATGGAAAAAGCAACGTAATTTAAAATCAAATAGCATTAAAACAAATATTAAACAAATATTTTGCTTATCCAGGATTTGGTGAAGCTAATGTACACCTCCCCGATTGCAGGAATATAAAAAGATCAAAGTAATTTATAATTGGTCTACAATAACCGTTGCTAGTCAGACAGAATTCATAATTCATAAATTATAATTGAGGGGGCAGTGACGTCATTTGTTTTGTGACATTGGTAATAGAAGGTGAATGGCGTGCGCCGAGAGAACAAGGGCATAGGGTAAGAGAAGGATGTGGGAGGGGTCTGTCATCTTTTTGTTTTCTTTTTGTTTTTTGTCTGTCTGCATTTTTGACTGCGTCTGGGAATAATTTCACTCGCTCGTGTTTAAAGATAAACTTGAGTTGTGGTAAAAAAAAAAAAAAATGAATTCTCACAGAATCTAACGAAGCTTACACTGAATGTTCAAGATTACAAACAAATGTCATGTGCCAAATAATTTTGGAAGAAAATGTATACTGGCTGAGTAATGAGCATAGAAAGATAAGGAAATCAGGGTAGTACTAGCCCCGACACCATGTGTGTTGTCCCATATACATCTTTCTGTGTAAGTGATTGTTACTTTACCAAGACTCTGCCAAATTTATGATGATTTTGATGACTCCAGAACCTTGCATTACACACCATTACTTACATGCTATATGATCAACTTTTCTGATTCATTCCACACCTTTTCTTTCACAATGCAATCGCATTACCAGAACTCAAGTTTATCTTTAACAAAGTCACTCTGATTGATTTAGCACCATTTCTTTCGTTGAGTGTAAGTCAATTCGTACGCATTGTCTACTCTGTTCACATTGATGTTTATTTAAAATGTATTGTAATTTACGGTTTTTTTTATTTGCTATTTTTTTGTTTAATATGTTAATGTTTGTCATTGTTTTTTTGTAGACTTCGGTGGAAAGCGCTTTATAAGCACCGTTTATTATAATCATTATTATTAATATGACGAGGATTAAATATGCCCGAATTGCGTTTTGTTTGATTTTGTTTTGATCATTCATTTGCCCCCCCCCCCCTCCCCTCAATCCACCAGGCTCATGGATCTGACCACTGGATGATAATGTCTGGGCATGTACAAATCATTAGAGTACGACCAATATTATACTTCTATATAGGCAATGCTGACTTGAAATATTCATCGTGATTGCCAGTATTTCGTGATCCTCCTTGCATATTCATTTTAAATTTGAAAAAAATGTCAATTGTCCTTCATACTTTTATGAATATTTTATCAAGATTACTTTAACGTTTCAATAGCGCTACTTCATACACATTTTGGCCTTTAAAACAAATGTTGCTGTAAATCTAAGAGTTTCTATCAATGTTTCATTTTTTTATCATGGTTTCTAGAGGGGAGACAATGAAACAGAATTCCTGTATTTGAAGTGACACTTTAATATGATATAATTTTGCTTCTCAGACGGTTTTAATGAATACCAACGTCGTCATGCAGATCGCATATCAAATTCATTTTGGGGATAATTATTCATATATAACGTTTCTCAATTTAATCATGGCATCATCTGTTTCCAACCTTCTTATCCCATTTTGAAATCATATCTCATCTTATCATCTTAAATCTAACAAACCGAGTCGAAGACAAGTATCTGTACGATTGATTTCTGAGCATGTGTTTGTTCATTATTCCTAATGAAATAACTCTTGGCTGGCTGTTAGAACAGAATTGGAAAAAAGGAATAAATCTCATAACGCAACATATTCTATATATTACATCGATGGTGAAATGCGAGCATACGAATATGCAATATCAACCAAATCGTCAGCTCACTTACATCTCTCCCCGTATTGAGTTCTTTATTTGGGTAAAGCTCACAGTGTTAGTGCGGTGGATTCGATGACGTTTGAGATAACGATCATGACAATTGTTTTAGATATAGAATTTCTTTTAATTCGATCAATGACAGTCGAATCATATCCTTTATTGAATTAAACAATGAGTATGAATGTTGAAAGTGTAATTAAATATTTTAAGGTTTTAAGCCAACCGCAGACGAAACGACCTTTCGGCGATCCGAATTTCAAAGAAATGGCAATTACATTAGATACAATATATATATCTAGAAAAACATCATCTTCCTGATGTACGTTATAAATATTGAAATGAGCGCTAAAAACGTTAGTCAGAATAAAAACCGAATCAGCTTTATATTGTAGACAACGTATTACTGGTATGACGTCACTATGATTCTAAAGCAATTTAGATATTCCTTCTCTGAGAAAGTTTGAAATCCTTTGAAACTATAATTTTATCAATCATAATGTCTATTAAAATCAACGATCATTAAGATTTTATAGGTATGAATTTTGATATCAAATAATATTGCAAATTCTTCCAAAATCAAATTATGATTGCCAGCAAACAAGTGTGTCATAGAGTATTGACTTCAGCCATGATACACATGTAACTGTTTTTCTTGTCTATCTTGGGGGTCTGCGTCAGGTAACCTTTACCTTAGTATGAATAAAGTAGTTTTTGCGACGTTATATACATATAGCAACCTCTGGTTATACCTTATTTTAAACTGGGTTTCCGACATAGGCCTAACTCTCGAAATTTGTCTCCTTGTTTTCTTTCGTAAAACACGCAGGGTAAGGATAAGGGTTGCAATTGGGTTTTAATTCATAGATTTAAGGTTTAAAGGGTTAAGGTAAGTATAGTTTTTGGTTCAAGGTTGAAGTTATACGAATTTCACAATTGACCGCGGAACATCAATCGCCGGGACGCGTCTGTCATCGAACCTCTAGACAAGTTTCTGACGCATCGGTCTACGGTACCATATTGTATCCTCTGACAAACGTTCAAACAAGAATAATGTTTGAAACCAACGTCATATGATTGAAAACAATACATCCCTGCAATCGTCATGTAACCTAAATCCTGAACAAAGTATCATGTACAGGCCGTGTTAAGCTAGACAACCATCGCCCTTCCCAATCACTTGAGACTAGAAGATTAACATTCGAGACAGGGCCTACCTTGCGTTTCGTGTCGAAAGGATTTGATATCAATTATGTCAGAAAGAATTAGCGTTCGGAATCAAAAGCAACGTTTCTGATATCAAATAAGATTAGGCTGGCTTTCCCTTAATGATTTAAATGGTTTAGTTAACAAGTTGTGTTGTTTATTCAAACTTGACACCGACATATATTATCTAGAGAAGGGGAGAGGTGGGTTGGGGTGGGGGGGGGGGGGCAGAATCTTTGGAAACCATAGCATAATTTTCTTTCAAAAGTCACATAATCACGTCCTCAAAGATTTATTCAGGTAAAGAATGGTAGAAGCATTTTTGGTGTGATCCCCCTCTCTCTCTCTCTCTGCCTTTCGGTCTTTTGTTTACGTCTCTTCTAATTTATTCTTATCTTCATCCACTCTCCCTCTCTCTTCCTCCCCCTCCCTCCCTCTTGCCCTCCCCCTCCTCTCTCTTTCTCTCTCTCTCTCTGTCCATTTCTCGCCCTCTCTCTTCCTTCCCCCATTGTTTTTCCCCCTCTTTTCCTCTATCCCCATATAAATTAACCCTTCCTTCAACGCAAATGATGTAAAATGTTCATTATCATTTAGGTAATTAATTTATTCAATCGATTGTTCATTTTACAAAGTATGACATTACTCCGAGCACTTTGAAAAACGTGAAAATGATTTGATGCGAATTACTTGGTAAACATTTTTATAAATGTTAAAGGAGAACCGATGCAGTGAAAACAATAGTATTAAAAAATACATAGATATAAATAAAAACAAAGACGAAACCGATAATGCCACAATATGCAGTAAAAATAAGCAGACAAGAACTTAAAGCAATTTAACAAAATATACAAACGAACCTAAATTTCCTAAACAAAGACGAAACAGAACATTTATAATGCCCCCTTTTTACACAGTTCAAATATTAACAAAAAACAAATAATATAACTAACTCCAAAATATACAAACATACCAATGTTCATCAAAAAGATACTTAACTTTTTCCAAATAATCAAAAATTAAATAAAACACGTATATTAGTTTTGGCAATTACTGAAAATATATGCGACACCATTGCACACTATAGTTCGTTAAATTTGGAAATGCCGGTTTGTGTTACAAACGATTAACGTAGATAAGCTCTGGATTATGAAGATTTCCGTCTCCATGGTGATTATTATGATGAGTGACAGGTTGAACACCGTCTCCCATTGGTTGGATCTAAGGGACGAGGGCGTGTCAGTCTAGATGTTTACTGTAGCTGGCTGGGTCATTGGGGCCTCTGTGACCGGTGAGGGGGTGATTGCGCTAGCCTGCTTCCTTAGCGCTGCAAGCAAAATTGGGAATGGATGAGAATATATTTTTAGTTTTAAAACAAAATTGTTATGTTCAATTGGTACTTTTGCAGTATTCTAGATGGACAGCGGGATTTCATAAATATTTATGCAGTTATTATTTGTTTTCTTCTCTCGGTCCCTCAGTCCCTCATCTTACCCTTTCGCTTTCCCATTCTCTACCTCTACTTAACCTCTCTCCCCGCTTTCTCTCTTTCATTTTCTCATTATCTATTCAAACCCTTTTCTAAATCTTTCTTTCCCCACCCCCCTCCACTCGCCTTTTCATTTTGAACTTGTGTGCACACGAGTCTTGGTTTGTATGCGTCACTCCCTTACCCCCCCCCTCTCTCTCTCTCTCTCTCTCTCTCCCCCCCCCCCCCTCCCTCTCTCTCTCTCTCTCTCTCTCTCTCTCTCTCTCTCTTTCTCTATCTATCTCTCTATATATATTCCGGTGCATTTCAACAGCCCAAAGACAAAACAAAGGGGAAAAATCATCTTAAAGTATGCAAGTACTCACGTCCGCAACGGTCGACGACTTTGGGTTCGAAGGCTTGGCAGACAAGCCCCATGGCAGCGCAGTCACCCTTCACTACATTAATCGTTGAACCTTCGAGGTAGCAGAGCCCGCCATCATTGGCCAAATCGAGAAAGTCCTCCACCAGGTCGCCGTCGTATCCGGGAAAGTTGAGCTCTTCCGCGTGGTCGTGGACCTGGTCAATGATCTCCGAGTCACACACGGTGGTCCCTTCTTCGCGCATCTCGGCAAAATAGCCCAGGCAATTCTTGAGGAGGTGGTCGTTAATGCTCATTACTGCAACAACAAAAAACAGAATGAAAATAATGATGATAATAACAAGAATCCCCCTATGAAGCCTCATCAGCATTCCCTTTCAATACTTGTATCTAAACTTCTTGTAATAATAATAATAATAATAGTAATAGTAATTAATCATCATTGTAAAAGAATAGGTCTACCACCGTTTTTTCTGTTTATTTACTCTTTTGTATTATTTTTCTTCGATGACAGGGGTCGAAATAGGAAAAATTGGAATAAATAAATATTTAATCTCTCCTTAATTGTTGTGATATTGATTAATATCTGACAAATAAGCCTCCTCATTCGACGAAACTAAATATGTCTTATACATAGAAATAAACAACATGAGGCGGTAGTATTAATAATGATATTCACAACTACATTATTTTGGCGAGGGCGGGGGAATGTCGTGTGAATTAATCACGATATTAACCATACTGCATAATTACTCATTGTTATCCATTTTTCCCCCTTCAACTTACGAGGAGCAGCTTCTGAAACACTGACCATACTGACGTAGGTGACAGCAAACAGGCATAATGCGATGGTGAGGTTCAACTAACAGGGAGATATAGAAATAGGAATTGTTTCATACATATCTCGTAACATTAAAAGAACAATACACCCTTCTCATCAGACATGTATCGATATCTACATGTTCATTTATCTTCAATAAGCAAATAATGACGGCTGCTATTTCTGTACAATTTGTTATAAATATGTTTGATAAGATTTTCGAAAAATATTTGGCATGCATATTTTTTGCAGTCAAAAACAGACTTTTAATTGAAACTCGGACTCAAAGGTAAATACGTTAGTGCCAAACTAATTCAAGATTAGCTTTAAAATACATGTATGTATTCAAGTAGAAAACTTCTCCGTTTAAAAAACAGGAACGGCCTTCCGAAAGATACACACAATAAATGAGCCGTGTCATTGAGATATTAAAGTAGCCATCAGTTTGTTTTTTGATCCTCTATTTCTTCATTCAAAAATGTTTTTATTAATATATATTTGTACACAAGACCGGTGATGTAAATGTTACAATGTATTGTATTCTTGGTAAAAAAAATATAAACATAAGAAGAGGTAAATATTAGTCCCAGTCGACGCAATAACAAGAAAATTGCAAAGCAATTAATCAAGACAATCAAACACGACATCAATAATGCAACATATGGTGAACATAAAGAATTGAGAACATAATCAAACTAAGAGAGCGAACATTTTTACCTAAACAAAGGTATAGGTTGAATAATGAAATAATTGAGTAATACATACCGATTTGGCCATGACGAATATTTTACCAGAGTTTTGTATTAATATACAGATGAATTTCAAGTACAGGTTGTTCGCGTCTGGATGCTTACTGTCAACTGTGGTAAGAAATCCCATATTTATAGTCTTTCCCAGAATTAAAAAATGTGAATAAATTCTGAACATAATATATGTTAAAATGGCAAACAATGAAACAAAATTTGAATGATGGATTAGTAAGAATGAAAAATGCCTAAACCAATGCCAACATGTATTGTTTCATTTAGATGCAGTGCGGATCATTCCAAGGCCAAATATTTCTTGAGCGATTCATAAATATTTGAAAAGCACCATTGTTCCTTCAAGTGGGCTGACGGGTCAATATATTCAACAATGTTCAATGGATTTTCTTTAAAGATTATCACTACAAATAAAAACTTTAACTAAAAACTAAAGCCATACAAGTACGTCATTATAGAGGCCCCTATATCATATATTGTATAGGCATATTACGCCTTTCATATTGTAATCTCATTTTGAATACCTCCGTTTTTTCTCCCTCTCTATGTGTGTGTGTGTCTCTCTCTCTTCCTCACTCTGTGTCTCTATTTCTCTGTCTGTCTGTCTGTCTATCTCCCTCCCTTCCTCTCCCTGTCTCTCTACCCCCTCTATCTCTCTCTATCTCTCGCTCTCTATGTGTGTGTGTGTGTGTGTCTCTCTCTCTCTTCCTCACTCTGTGTCTCTCTTTCTCTGTCTGTCTGTCTGTCTATCTCCCTCCCTCTCCCCCTCTCTCTCTATCTCCCCCTCTCTCTCTATCTCTCGCTCTCTGTGTGTATACAATACATTTCCCCTCTCTTTCTCTCTCTCTCTCTCTGTCTGTGTCTTCACAATCATTCTTTTCATCCTTTCTCTATCTCTTTCCACTAAGTCTATTAAACTTGTTCTTATTTTAAGTTTTCCCGTTTGTATTGTTGCCAACAAGCCTCTTCCTCCCTACCCTCATCTTCCTTGACTTTGTTCCGTTCTCTATCAGATATTCATCTATATGATAATACAAAACTCTTGTTTTTTCGTATTTTATTCACCTAGTGCCCCCCCCCCCCCACCCCCGATACCGGAACCCCTTCTATGGCGAACCCATGCTATGCCATTGCACATTATTCTACTATTAACTTTTAAATGGGATATTGTGCACCTGTTTCGTTCCTCTTTCGTTGAAACCATTTGCTAACATATGAAAATAATATTTTAGTCACAAACAACGGGGGTAAAAATAGTTTATTGTCAAGAATTCATTCATTGATCGATTAAAAAAACCTTGCATTAAACCGTAAACGCCTAAAAATCCCACGTCCTCCAGTGCCCACGTCGCTGCAGCCCCCTCAATTCGTACGGGCTTAAAAATCAAGTGATCGCTATTGAAGGGATCTGTGTGGGAACGAGCCATCCTTTGTCGGGGCCCCTTTTCTATAATACTCTTCCACACTAACATAAAAATAATCTTAAAAGGTTACATGTTATCTGTCTACTTTTTTAGAAAATCAACCTCCTCTTTCAGGCTGTATGCCAGACTGACGGCGATGAGTGATTAGATTGACGTAAACTTATGAGGTTTACAATGGTTCAAACTTGTTTCTAGAATTTGGCTCAACGTCAACGGCTTACATCTTGTTTTAATATATTTTTTTTTACTGCGCTTAGTATATTAATATTGTACATACATTCAGTCTGAAATATCGCAAACAAATTTCATTCGACTAAATTTCAAGCAAAATCATTTCGTACTTGTATATGTTTTTTTTTGGTATCCATAACACATTCTGTTCCTCTGTTATTTACTAATAATTAAAGATAATCGGAGAAAATATATGATGTTATTTTATTTCAAGAAAATCATTATGCTTTTTAAAATGACTCTTACTCTTAGACTTTTAAATTGGCTGTGCCGTACTCAGTGATCAAACCACACGGAAATATTTTCAGATGGAACAAATTGCGATTAACAATAACTAAGTTTGTTTGTCACTAAGAGAGAGAGAGGGAGAAAGAGAGAGAGATAGATAGAGAGAGAGAGAGAGAGAGAGAGAGAGAGAGAGAGAGAGAGAGGGGAGGGAGGGGAGAACGAGAGTGAGAGCGATAGAGGATACAGACCAATGTTTCCGTAATCTCCTCCGAATCCTTTTGTTTTAAGTTTTTGTTTTCATGATCGGTTTTTAATCTAATTTATTAGTTATTCACTCTTGCTTGATTTTATTATTGTCTCATTTATTTGTTCCTAATACAATCTTATGATTTTCACTCACCTTTCTCCTTAATTTCCTATATCCCATTGTTACACAAATCATTTTGCCCATCTTTTTCTTGTTTGAACGTCTCCTCTCCTGTTCCCCTTTCCCCCGTCCCCCTCTCGCTCTCTCTCTCTCTCTCTCTCTCTCCTCGCTCTCTCTCTCTCTCTCTCTCTCTCTCTGTCTCTCTCTTTCTCTTGTGCTCTTTCTTTATCCCTCTCTCTCACGTTATCCCCCCTCTCTCCCCAACCCTCTCTGTTTCATTTTCATAACGGAAACCGGTGCAGCTATATTCAAACTATAATGAATTACCCGATTAGATAACTATATTAAATCATACATCAATTTGAATCATCTGTTTTCATAGTGATATTATCATCATTTTAATGCCAATTACAGTGAAGAACATAACAAAATATACAAACAAAAATCTTTTTAAACAACCAACTGCATATTGCAGATGATAGTATCAAGGGTAAGGAATAAAATCTTGTTATCCGATTTTAAACTGCTTACAAAATTCAAAATCAAAGATCTATATCATTTAGAGGACATTGCTGTAAACGAAATGATTGAAATAAAATTGGACCCCAACTATTAAAAGTGCAGCTTCCTTGCATGGTAACGTTATTAATCTCTTTCTATCGTCGCCATGGTGATATGATACAGTATGACTCGACGAAGGCATGAATGAATTCGTCGTCGAAAGCGTTAATTTACTGGAAGGCGTGAGCGCGTCCGCCGACGGTGGGGACCTCGACCTCTGGCTTCTCTGGTGCCTCGGTGGGGGTATCGGTGGTGGTTGGGGTAGCGGTGGTGGCGGCTGCTTGGGCCTTCTTGAGCTCTGTTTAATGCGAGAAGGGAGAAGAAAATAGCGGCGATTACAAAATGAATTAAGGTTATGGGCAAGTCCAAGATATGTGGTAATTTGGTGTCCCGTGCGTTATTGTAGAGTTCTGAACATTAACACCAAACGTGTCTTTTCTTTTTATATTTGGTCTGATAAGAACTCTAGTAGGCTTACTAAACTAATTCAATCATGAGATATATACGTGTACTTAATTCTTAAATGCCGTTTGTGACGTACGGGAACATTAGCTGCACTTGCATATGGTAGTGTATGGATAGAGGTAGTAAAATTAAGTCAAGTATTCTTTCATGGGAGGAGTCCTGAAAAGGATTGGTGAACCAGATTATGAATGCAAAGAGAGATCGATGCTTGACGTTCCAAACAGGTTGACTGTTCGTCATCATGATAAAACAGTCATCAGCGGACGACTAGTCAACCTGCTTGGTTCTGCGGGCCTCCTCAATTTTTATTTTTAGCGTGATAAAGTATGAAAATAAAAATCACTCACTGGAACAGAAATCGATGACCTTGGGTTCAACGTCATTGCAGGCAAGCTCCATGGCTGCGCATTCACCCTTCACGACGCGGAGAGCAGCACCTTCCATGTAGCACATACCGCCACCATTGGCCATGTCGAGGTAGTTCTCGACCAGGTCACCGTCGTAGCCGGCGATGTCGAACTGCTCGGCGTAGTCGTGGACGTGGTCAATGACCTCGGAGTTGCAACGGTAGCCCTCGCCGCGCTTCTTCTCCGCGAAACCGGAGCAGGATTTAATCAGGTGATCGTTGACGCTCATCACTGAAAAATAGATAGATATATAGATTATGATGTTTATAATATTATAATTAACAATGTTAATAATGATACTACTATTACTACTAATAGTAGTAATAATAGTAGTGATACTGATATAATAATAATAATTATAACATAATAATAGCAAGAGTAACAATAATATATACTAATCATAATAATACAAATAATTTTTTTTCTTCTTCATATTTAGTGCTCTTACAGCATACTGATCAGAGCGCTGCTACAACAACTAAACGCAAGCTGTGCAAATAGTTATTTACATAGTTTTAATAAATGTCCACAGCGAAATTACAAGATATTTACACACTCATTACACCGTCATTTGTACACATTTTTATCCTGCCTTAGCGTATGGAATACGTTGACCTATTTTTTCTTGTTCTTATGACTGACGTTTAGCATAAGCTATTATTCTTAGTACTTACGGAAAGCATCTGAGACGGCAAGGCACGATATGGCGACCACGCACAGTGAGATGACCAGCTTCATCTACACAAAGTACAATAGGAAGCAACAATTATTCTATAAATTAGATTTAATTTATCCATGGAATAAATAAAAAGAATGACCGCTTTCTCATCTACAAGACAGCTTCCAACGTAATTTTGTTAACCAAACATCAATTTATTCACTTTGAAAAACAAAAATCAAAATTGCAGATTACACATTAGATTGTTTATAAAAAACTAAACACAAAAAAAGGTATTGAAGGTATTAATCTAAATCAATTTGTTGATATCAGTAAAGGTTTCGATACCAATTTTTTGATCGTTCGTGGCTGTCATAGTAGTAGAATTGTTAAAACTCAGTTTTTACTTACCGTTGTTGCCATTTTGAAGATTTGATGATCGAGTCTTGGTACAGCTAATTACTTCTTTGCAGGTTCCTTGTCTGTTTGTCTTCTAGACTTGAATGATCAGTAGTGGTCACGGACCTCATATTTATACACTTTCCCCAAATCTAGAAAAATAGGGCTTGAATTCTGGACTCAAGAGGATTTATTAGAACACATAAGTTGGGCAAAAACGACTGGATGTTTGCGATTAAGTTAAAGCTCTTTGCAAGGATGCATGCAATGTTTTAACCAAGCACGAAGCTAGAGAAATGAAACATTGTCCACTCCATTCGCGGACTAATGTTTCCGAGGCTTTGCAAATAATCCACTTACCTTGATTTAATTTTCCCAGACGGTTGGTTCTTTGTTCGGAATATTAATCGCCTTGTGCGTCAATATCGAGGCCAAAATGGGTGGAATAGCCCCTTAAACTTTCATTTTTGGATATTGTGTGGGGGTAATGAGAGACCACACCCAATATCAGTCAGTACAGTCAGGTGGTATGGGGCGAATTATTATGGAGGCGAAAATCCGCTAATTAAAAAAAAAGAAGGGATTTAGGGTTGTAAATCAAAGGAAAATCTTGTCATAATTAGGTACGGTTTGTAGAGTAGCATTGTATGGCTCCAAATTAAACTTGGACAATATTATTAGGTGAGCAGAGGAAAGGTTGATTGGCAGTTTGGAAATGTTACCTAAGAGAGAAATGAAAGGAATTACTGTAGGTGCATGGACAGGGTCACCAATGTAGAAGTTCTGGAGAGAGAGAGAGAGAGAGAGAGAGAGAGAGAGAAAGAGAGATGAAAGAGAGAGAAAGATGGGGGAGGGGGGGGGGGGGTCGTTGAACAGTAAATGAGACAATTGCTTCAAGTCAACTTTATATAAAGCTAACTGCATTCCTAATTTTAGCCCCGACCCTCAACCCTAAAACCTAATTGCATCATTTACCTTTAACTGCGTATCTTCTCTTTTCTTTTACTAAATAAATCCCCAAGCAATTCTGCCAGTCCAAATGTTGGGTCGAAATTTCACAATTAAAAAAAAATATTTTTTATAGTAGAACGTCAATACACAAATATATAATAATCAAAACAATTTCCTTCAAATACCTTAATAACTTTTGTTATTATTCGCTTGAAGAGAAGTTTGATTTCAGGGAAAAATGACAAATGTCATATTATGTGAGGTTTCTCATTCTTTGAATGTCAGTTTTTAAGAATTGATAAGAGAAACGTCCCTCTTTATAATCCAGATATGTTAAAGAATATAGTAGCTGAAAAGTTTGGACCAAACTCTCATGCCACGTGTATCATCATCGTCATCACCATCATCGCCATCATCATCATCATCTTCATCCTCATCATCATCATCATCATCATCATCATCATCAGCAGCAGCAGCAGCATCCTCCTCATCTGCATTGTCAAAATCATCATCCTTTAATTTGTATTTTCAATTACTTATCCATCCTGCTTAATAAATAAATGTCTTTATCTATTTCATGAGTTTTTTTGCTGGGGCTGTCTTATTTTCAAGCAATCTGCTAACATTGACAGTCCTTTTTTACGCAAATAATTGTATAATGTTTGACGAAATTTAGTATTAATTAACTAATTAATTAATTTATTTATTTGACATATTTATACAGGATAAAAAAGAAACAATCGAATCAGCAAAGCTGTTTTTCATCGATGTCCTGTTAACATGATTAAACATTTCCTATTCTAACCAATAAGATTTTTTTCTTTATTACATCAGTAAAAAAATACACAAAATGCTTAAAAACACAATATTAGAAATTCGTTTGAAAGAAGTTAATGAATGACCAATTAATGACACTTTATCATTTCGTTTTTCAAAATAACAATTGTTATATATATTTGCTTATTCATGATTCACTGTCAGGAAATACTTAGTCTATTTTAAATTAATATTGTTATCGATTTTGTTAATGCAGAAAAAAATCGAATCAAATCAAATCCCATAAACCCATTTCTGTATACAATGCATGTGATATGATACGCTTCGTATGAACATGTTCTCTTTCTTTATTTTTGTGAAGGTATTCCTTGTTTTATTCCTTGTTTTATGCACTTTGTTTTTAATGAATGGCGCTTTATAAATGTATTGTTTACGACATGAAACCGATTTTTGTTTTTCCCTCCATGCACTGACTGTTACCTCGCATGTGCGAGGCGGGTCAGAAATACTTTAACAAAAGGGAGGAAAACAAAGTTATTACATTTTCGGAGTGTGTTGTCACTGCAGAATTCTCTAGTGATAGTTTCCTGTCTCACAGGTTCATGGGTTAAATTATACACTTTGCCAATAGTCAACCCAACCATCTATTGAGCAATATTTTCGTATTTTGCCCAACAGTTGGTCAAGATTTTCCCAACAAGTGGGCTACCCTAGTTGGGCGATTGAAGGGTCATATCTTTTGCCGAAATTTTGGTCAGAATACGAATCAATTATGCACGTGTGAAGTAGGGTACTTACGTTTACCAATACCACTGGGCAAAATATTGCCCAATAAATGGTTGGGTTGACTATAAGCACAACGTTGGGCAAAGTGTTGAAAAAATATTGCCCAATCTTTTCACAGTGTACAGGATTGACTTGTGAACTTTTCTATCAGAAGTGATTTGATAAGTGATATTTCGGATAATTTAATCGGGCCTCATTGTCAAAGGATAACTCGAATGAAAACGAAACCAAAGCAATGAATCATTCATCATAATACTCAAAAGAAAAATGGCCAATTCATTTGTTCATATGTTTTTAGTTTGGTTCTTTGTTTGTTTTTAGTTAGCCTATGTTTATTTCGGTTATAGACGGTTTTGATGAGACAATATTCATCTAAATAAATGACATTAACCAGAATGACCATGTAGTAATATCATGTTCATCGCAAATTGTATTATAAATACATCATTTATAATGGGATTTTCCGTCAAATTTGCTTTGTTAATGTTTCCGTTGAAGTCTTTTGAAGCATTGTATATTTCCGCCTCATTAATATTGGCAATATTTTAACAGATTATTTTTAAGAATCGTATGAATAGTTATGAAAAAATAGAAAGGAAACATTCATGTTTGAAATATGTAAAATCAATATATCCCATAGAAACGTAATGTGTAGACGAATAAGGCATTACAATGAGAGTTACTTTTTATACTTTAATAATTCCAAGAGTTTAATTCAATAATTGACTTTGTCACTCCGACTTATATCCCAACAAATATCTAGAATGCAAAAACCTGTAGAAATTTTAGGGCCTCCCGATTTGCAACCCTGCGAGATAGGCCTATGCTTATAGGATACATACAAGTTCATATAATATCAGTCATTTTAATATATGGAACATAATGTTTAAGGTTTATACCTAGATACTACTTAGGAATGGTATTCATTATATTTAGTTAAATTTTAGTAAAAGATAATTTTGATAACTTAATTGTCCAAATGTTTATGTCAGGATTATTGGACTGTGGATAAATGTTATGTTTTAATTCAATCATTTCGCGGCATGGCACTTTTGTCTGTTCCGCTCGCGAAACTTCGCATAAATGTCTTGCTAGCGAAGTTATATGTTTCACTGTTCGCAACAAAAATGACTCTTTGTAATAAATGAATTATTATCCTTCTTTCCCTTTTCTTTTCATGTCTCTTCTCCTTTCTCTATCTTTATCAGTTTGTTTCGTTTCTGTCTGTCTGTTTCCCTATATTTCTTTCTTTCTTTCTCTCCCTATCTTTCTTTTTCTCTTTCTCTTTCTCCTTCTCTCTCTTCCGCCCTCTCTTTTTATCTCATCACATATCCTCGCTCTCTCTCTTTTCTCTCTCTCTCTCTCTCTCTCTCTCTCTCTCTCGCTCTCTCTCAATCGGATGTTCTTTTTTTCTTACGTTATCAATCTCTCTACATATTTGTAACTTACATTTATCAATGACTTTATTTTATAGTTCTTCGTCGCAAAATTAAACATCAATGTCTGCATCCTAACAATTCAAACACAGTCAAATAAAAATGATCAAAACACGTTTGAATATTTTTTTAAATTTTAATGAACGTTTTTACTCATCTTTGAATAATCATAAATTAGCGAAAGAAAACAAAATATACATACAAATCACAATCATTTTCTCAATGGTAAGAAACAAACCGTACGTGAGGAAATAATTAGTAACTTCAGATCACTATAGTAAGAGAGATATAGATCGATAAGTTCTATTCTTCTGAATGTGAATCCTAATCGACCGCTGTTATCATAATGATGTTACCATGACGTTAGAGTTTGAGACGGTGAAGTGAGTGTTGGTCTAGACAGTGGTAGGTGGTAAAGCTGTTGTAGCTGTTCCGGTTTTTGGACCTTGTGTTGTTACTGGTGTGGTGCCCACAGGGCATTTTCATCAATTCCCGTTTAATACCATGGTGATGAGATGACTGGTTGGATGTTGGAGTTTGAGAATTGAAGAGGATGTTGGTCTATACAGTAGTAGCTGCATGGTTAAACTGCTGAAGTTGTTTCGGCTGATGTACCGTGTGTAGTTGCTTGTGTGGTGCCAACTGCGTATTTTCATCAATAACCGTTACCTTGGTGATAAGATGACTGGTTGGATGTTGGAGTTTGAGAATTGAAGAGGATGTTGGTCTAGATAGTAGTAGCTGCATGGTCAAGCTGCTGAAGTTGTTTCGGCTGATGTACCGTGTGTTGTTGCTCGTGTGGTGCCCACTGCGCCTTTTCATCAATTACCGTTTAATAACATGGTGATAAGATGACTGGTTGGATGTTGGAGTTTGAGTATTGAAGAGGATGTTGGTCTAGACAGTAGTAGCTGCATGGTCAAGCTGCTGAAGTTGTTTCGGCTGATGTACCGTGTGTTGTTGCTCGTATGGTGCCAACTGCACATCTTAATCAATCATCGTTGCCACGGTGATAAGATGAGTGACTGGATGTCGGAGTTTGAGAATTGAAGAGGATGTTGGTCTAGACAGTAGTAGCTGCATGGTCAAGCTGCTGAAGTTGTTTCGGCTGATGTACCGTGTGTTGTTGCTCGTGTGGTGCCAACTGCGCATTTTCATCAATAACCGTTACCTTGGTGATAAGATGACTGGTTGGATGTCGGAGTTTGAGAATTGATAATGATGTTGATCTAGACAGTGGGAGCTGGCATACCTGTCGTGGGTGCAGCGGTTTGGGGGCGCTGTGTTGTCGCCGGCAGAGTTGGGGGAGGAATTGCATTCTGTAGGGCTGTAAAATGAACAGGGAAAGGTACGTGGACTGTTATGATATTTCCAAAATGGGCGGGAATGAGTTCCAACGAAATTCTGTTGCAAGTTAGATATACATAATACGGGTCATCGGTTAGTGCAAAACAGTCATCGATTGGTTCAAATTTTCCAATGCTGGAACGTGCAACTGTCATTATAATTATGAAAAAGTCAACAATTCTTGATCATGGAATTGCTTGAAAATAAGCAAAACATTTGTAAAAGTATTGCATTAGAGATTTTCTTTTTGCACATTTTGTCTCTAAAATCTCAAACCTCGAACGACTAGGCACACATAACTCGGCAATGTGTTCATAATCACACCAAAAAAGGTACACTGGCGAAAGAAGATGATGAGGAGAAGAAAGAAGGGGGAGGAGAAGGAGAAATAAGCAGAAAAAGAAAGAAAAGGGCGAAGAAGGAGAAAATTGGTGATAAAAAGAAGAATGAGTGAAAGAGAAGAAGACTCCTTTCATCTCTTTCTTTCCCTTCTTTTCTTTTCCCCCTTTCCCCTCCCCGTACCAGTAGTTAGCTAAGCCCCCGAAATGTTCATCTTTCAAAAGGACAAAAACAAACAATTATTAAAGAGAAGGTTGAGTTCTGGGAAGAGGTGAAAAATAATTTGTGAGCATTACTCATTTTTATTATGCAAGTGTGAAAGAACATCAGTTAAGACATGTTCCCTGAAAAGCATGGCTCTTCAAATGCCTTCATATTCTAAATATGCATGTAACATCGTAAAAATCGGGGGGCCGGCTTTTTACGCCATGTGTTCGTGTAGTCCCATATACATCTTTCTGTGCAAGTGTTTGTAACTTTACCAAGACTTGGCCAAATTTCTTATCATTTTGATGATTCCAGAACCTTGCGATATACACAAATTCTTATATGCTAGATGATCAACCTTTTCTGGTCGTTTCCACACCGTTTCTTTCACAATGCAATCGCATGACCAGAACTCAACTTCATCTTTAAGTGAATTACTCACTTGTGCACATATCGACGACCCTTGGAGTAAAGGCATCGCACACGAGCTCCATGGCGGCACAGCCCCCGACGACTTTGCGTAGCTCGGATCCTTCCAGGTAACAGAGTTGGTTGTTGTCGGCCTGTTTGAGGAACGTCTCCACCAGGTCGCCGTCGTACCCAGGCCCCGCCCCCTGCACCCCCTCGGCGAAGTCGTGCACGTGATCGAGGACTTCAGAGTTACAACGATGGCCCTCTCCGCTCTTCTTCTCTTGGTATCCGAGGCAAGATTTGATCAGGTGATCATTGATACTTTGTCGTGCTATAAACAAGAAAAGGATGATAATAATGGTAATAATGATATTAAGGATGATAGCAATGATGATGATAACAATAATGATAACAATTTTAATAATAATAATAATGATGATAATAATAATGATAATACTTATAGTAATAATAATGAATTTGTGTCCTAAAGAAAACATCAACAGCTTCAATGCGGTTCTTTCTGAGGTACACATTTACACGTGGGTAAAGAGTAGCAAATTTGGATTAATGTCTTGCAAAGGCGAACCCTCAACCCTTAGTTTAAAAGTCAAGTGAATGAACTGCTACAACACAACAGTCCCCTCCCACATCCCCAACAGACCTAATAATATTTTACTTTTGTTTTTACAATGTGAACCTTTTACAATCCCAGTAGCCAATTGACACAATCTCTGGTTTGGCACGGGCGCTGATAGACACAAATAATCGGTAAACTCAGTGTACCATAATTACGAATTTGTAAAGCATTAGAATGAACCACATTGGTCAATTAAATGAAGAGCTGGAATTTGGTCAATAAATTAAATTTACTTGTCCTCCCGTCTCTACGTTGTCTACGGAAGGCAAGAAAGCTCAAAGAATAGTCTTTTTTTCTTACAGGAGCTCCACATAATCAAATAAATGTAAAAAATAATGGATAATTGTCCATTCGTTGATGAATCTAGAAAACTTACGGAATGCTTCTGAGAAGGTGATGTATGATACAGCAATCAGGCATAGTACAATGGTTAGTTTCATCTGAAGAAAATAAAACATGAAAAGAGGAAAATATTCATTATACTTGTTACACTTGATAAGGAAGAGTTTGGCGAGAGCGACTTCCCAACAAACTACTGCAAATTACTGACCACTCGATGGTATCATTTTATTAAATTCTTTGGTTCTCAGAATTTAAGATCTATATTTTATTTTTTTCTGTAAGAATAATATGCAGGATATGGGCAACATCAATAAATATTTAATGGAACATTAAAACCAGAATTTGCAACAGTTGGACAAGAACATTTTCCGGAATAAAATGTAGGAATAAAATATCACTAGACTTCAGATTAACTTCGTTTAAAAAAGAATTCAAAGAACTGATACTTAATGACAAATCATTAATGAATAGATTATATTTTACTTACAGTTGTAGCCATTTTAGATAAGCTAGTTTCCTACAGTTTCTCTGATGACTTCTCAGGTTGTTTCGACTGATGCTGGCGTCTAGACTTGAATGATCCCAAATTAGCAACCTGCTCTTATTTATACTCTTCTCAAGATATTTTTCTTTGAAATATACAATGCTTCAATTTTTCATTTCTAGAAGATGAAAGAAAGAGAAATGCATGTCCAATGCCAGCGACTGTTTATTAAGATTAAGACATTGTTCGCTGTGAGGACAGAGGGTGAAGTCAGAGGATTTGGCAGTTGTCCATTTATAGCAAGGGATTTTATTCTGTACTTGTCAGAGGCACCGCAAATGCTATATTAAAGCGTTTCTCATTTTCTCCTTCAGAGTGTGATCTTGCTCTTTGTTTCTTTGTATTCGCAAAAGCTTTGATTTTTTTTCCAGCTAAAATATGGAATTTTGATGAGCTTTCTTGCTGCTTTTATAAATTCAAGAAATATGGCCATATTAAAGGGTTAGTTGAGTTTTGTTGCAGAAGGCGCTACACAAAATATTTGTTTTGGTGAGATAATGAAAAGCTGAGTGTCAAATTTGAAAGATCATACAATTCAAAATGACCTAATAATCTTTGATTGAACAAAATCAGTTCAGAGGCAGCTGAACTATCCATAAATATAACGATTTCTAATATTTGTGGTGCCCCACACATATTCGATAATTTGAACTAGCCGTTGAAAAAACGAGAATAGCGCCTTATACGTTTTATTCCAGCCAATGCCGATGTTGGCTTTTTGTTGGCTTTTTCGTGTTGGTTATATATAATACGCACAACCAACCGGCCAGTGTATTGTTTTTATTAATTAACGGTCACCGTATTTTTGTTAAAGTTGAGCTGAATTGGATTGATCGTATTGGCTAAATTTCACACATTTTGAGGTCTAAAATTACTTTCATAGCAATGTTAGGTCCTTATAAAGAACACTAGCAATGTCATAAATAAGTATAAGAGCAATAACCATGCACTTTGAAGGCATTTGCGGTCTGAAACAAGAACTCAACTATCCCTTTAAAAGTCAGGTAGTTAAGAACTAGCCCGAAATAAGAGAGTTTTACTTTTCTTTTCATATCAGAACTCAGAGGCACCACCAGTGTTCAGCGTTTGATTCTCTTTTTATATTCAGAATGCTTTAGATTTTTAACTTAAGTATTGGCATTTGAAGTACAGGATTTGCACACATTTTCTCTCTGTTTTTATTAGTTCCCTTACTTGTATATTGAGATTAAGCCTATGGCCGCAGTATGAGGACATTGGGTTTGGATATATTACAAAGTCTGAAATATTGCCTCATTGTCAAAGGAAACTCGAATTAAAAAACTATTAATCCAAAACAAAATGGCCAATTCATTTTCTTTTGTCTTTGTTTGTTTGTTTGTTTGTTTTTGTTTTCTGGGTATATACGGTTTTGATAAGACTTTATCATTTATTGAAATTATTCAAAACTATCGTGTATAATCATGTTCGTCACAATTTGTATTATAAATACAAAAAACATAATAGGACTTTCCGTCAACTGTGTTTTAAATAATTCTGTTGGTGTCCTTTGGTTTTTTTCGCCTCATTAATATCGGCAATATTTTGACAAATTACTTTCTAGAACTGCCTGGAGACGATAAATGAATAATTACACACAAATGTGAGGAAACATTCATGTTTGAAATATGTGAAATCTACACATTCCATAGAAACGGAATGTGTAGAAAAATAAGGCGTTTAATATATCGGGGATTACTTTACTTAATTCCAAGATTTTAATTCAGTAATTCATTTGTTCAGGCTGCCTTGAATCCCTTTGAACAGATAGGGTGCAAAAACCTGTAGAGATTTTAGAGTTTCCCGAATTGCTTCTCTGTTCGATATGATTATAATATCGGTCATTAAAGGTATAGACCAGTTCTGGTCATGCGATTGTATTGTGAAAGAAACGTTGTGGAATCGATCAGAAAAGGTTGATCATCTAGCATATAAGTATCGGTGTGTACTGCATGGTTCTGGAATCATCAAAATGATAAGAAATTTGGCCCAGTCTTGGTATAGTTACAAGCACTGTACACAGAAAGATGTATATGGGACTACCCGATATCTATCCAGTCCGAAGAGGTATAATAATTTACCAAATATATCAATTAGTAGGCGGTTTCCCGGAAAAATTGTATTATCACGTATTAGTCAAAACATATTCTTTCACATGATTGGTAACAAGAGCTTTCAATTCTTCGTTTGAGAGGGTGGGGGCACTTCCAAAACTGGTCTATACCTTTAAGCCAGTTTACGGTTGCAGTCTGAGCATGAATAGATAAATGTCATTGCAGAAAGAAATTGTGAAGTACACGCAGGTAAAATACTGGATACGTGCTCATGAAAGTTATGTAATCATTATCTATTTATGCAATTATATACTGCTTAAAGCAGTGTACTCCATGATACACAGGTGGAAGTATTCTTTGAAAAGGGGAAACAAATGTTATTTATGTAGCACCTCCATCGCTGTAGGAGTGATTATTTCAAAATGTACAAAGTTGGACCTCTTCATGTTTTGAAGATATGCGGATATTCGGGGTCATTGAGACGTGTGCTAAGCGTGAACTGGACTCTTCAATGGATAGTTGAGTTTTGTTGCAGAGGGCGCTACACAAAATAATTTGTTTGTGAGATAATGAAAAACTGAGTGTCAAATTTGAAAGAACATACAATTTAAATGACAAAAATCATCTTTGTTTGCTCAAAATCGGTTCAGAGACGGCTGAAATATCCATACATATAACGATTCCTAATACTAGTCTAATATTTGTGTACCACCACAAATATTACATAATTTGAAAAAAACCGTTGAAAAAACGAAATAGCTTCTTTTACGTCGTATTTCAGTCAGCCAATGCCGATGATGGCTTTTTTGTTGGTATTTTCGTGTTGGTTATATTATGCGCAACAAGCTGGCCCATGTATTGGTATTTTTAATTAAATAATTAATTAACGGTCACCGTATTTTTTTTAAAGAGGAGCTGAATTATGATCGTATTGGATAAATTTCACACATTTTGGGGTCTAAAATTACCTTCATAGCAATTTTAGGTTCTAAAAGGGCACTAGAAATGTCATAGATAAGCATAAGAGCAATAACCATGCACTTTAAAGGCATTTGCGATCTGAAAACAGAACTCAACTATTCCCTTAATTGAAGATAATGTAAAGGGTATACCTAGGCACAGTTCAGGAATAGTATTTATTATATCTAGTTATATTCGAGTAAAATATCACTTTGTATTGAATTATTGTCAAAGCTTTATCCCTAATAAGGCCGGGGGGGGGCCATTATGGCCCCCCCCCTCCACATTTTTTTCGATTGCTCGGGAACGCATATGGATGGCGCCCCGCCGCTCGCTGACTTTTTTCTTTTGAGTCTTGCGCAACTTTTAAAATAATTTTTTTGAAAATCGGACCTACGGTTACAAGGTCACGTGACCTTTTGTCTTCGCATGTCAGCCTGAAAATCGCTCATTTTCGTGATTTGTGTACAAAACGTATGGCAAAGTCATTTTTCCTAAAAGCAGATCAAACATGGGTTATTGGGTCTTGTTTAAAGCTTAGATGGTTGTTTTGGGAGTCAAAATAGTTGAATTGTAGTAAAAGATAAAATAAAACAACAAAAACAATGAAATACATAAGTTAAAAAAACAATGAAATACATAAGAAATTATCAAAACAAGGGATAACATAAGAAATAAGCTGGCTCTTCCAATTTTTTTGTCTTATTATTGTTCAGAATGGTCTAATGAATATATCTAGGGAAAAAGAATGCTTAAATATGAATAATATATGATTTATTGGTAAAAATGTGATTTTTATGACTTTATTTGCATAAATTACCATAAATATGCAAATGAGTGAATTTTTCAAAAAATTGAAATGATCATATTATTCTTTACACTTCACTTGACATGCGTGCAAATTTTCGCGGCGATCGGCCGCTTCGCGGCCGAGATCTTGAGGGGGGGCCATAATGGCCCCCCCCCCCCGGCCCTACTAAGACTTCAAATAGCCCGGCCTTATTAGGGTTATGTCACCATTCTTGGACTGTGCATGAATGTAATATTTCATTTCAACCATTTCGCAGGGTGATACTTTTGTCTGTTTCTCTCACGAAATATCGTGGACATTTCTTGCTCGCTAAGTTACTTGTTTTACTGTACGCAACAAGAATAAACTTTTATAGTGACTGAATTACTATCCTTCTTTCTCTTTATCTTACATTTCATTTTTTCTTTCTTTTTTTCTATCATTTTGTTGTGTTTCTGTCTGTCTGTTCCTTATATTTCTGTTTTTCTTTTTCTCTTTATCTTTCTCTTTCTTTTTATCTTTCTCTTTCTCCCCCCCCCCCCTCTCTCTCTCCCTCTCTCTCTTCTGCACTGTCTTCTATCTCATCACACATTCATTCTCTCTCTCTCTTTCTCTTTCTCTCTCTTTCTCTCTCTCCCTCTCTTACTCTCTCTATCTCACTTTCTCGCTCTGTCTCTCTCTTACTCTGTCTCTCTCTCTTACTCTGTCTCTTTCACTTTCTCTCTCCACCTCTCTCTTTCTCTCTATATATATATCTCTTAATCTATCTCTATTACAACTTACACTCATCAATCACTAAATTTTATAGTCCTTCCTCGCAAAATCAAACATCATTTTTTAGCATCACAGTTCAAACACAATAAAGTAATACATTTCAAAACATGTTTGAACATCATTTTTTTCGTTAACATTTTTTATTCATCTTTGAATAATCATAAATTAGCGAAAGAAAAACAATATATACATACAAATCACAATCTTATTTCTCAATATTTATAATCAAACCCTACGTGCAGGGAATTAATTAGTAACTTCTGACCACTAGTAAGAGAGATATAGATCAATAAGTTCTATTCTTCTGAATTTGAATCCTCATCATCATCCGTTGTTACCATAGTGATGAGATGGAAGATGACTGGTTGGACGTTAGAGTTTGAGATGGTGAAGTGAGTGTTGGTCTAGACAGTGGTAGGTGGTAAAGCTGTTGAAGCTGTTCCGGTTGTTGGACCTTGTGTTGTTGCTGGTGTGGTGCCCACTGCGCCTTTTCATCAATTACCGTTTAATACCATGGTGATAAGATGACGGGTTGGATGTTGGAGTTTGAGAATTGATGAAGATGTTGGTCTAGACCATGGGAGCAGGCATACCTGCCGTGGGTGCAGCGGTTTGGGGGCGCTGTGTTGTTGGAAGAGTTGGGGGAGGAATTGCATTCTGTAGGGCTGTAAAATGAAACGGGGAAAGGTACGTGGATTATAATTATAAGGGTATTGCCAAATGAACGGGAATGAGTTCCAACGGAATTCTGTCGCAAGTTGTATTGTATTGTATTGTATTTATTTTCCGTCATTTAAAAAAATACATCAACATAATTATATATATATATATTTACAATCATAAAGACACACTTATAAAAAAAGAAAGACGGAGGGATGGCCCTACTCAGCGTTGTTAGCAAAACAATGCTGGTTTACAGAGGGGTCCCTATAGAAATAGAAAACATGAAAATAGTTATTACAAAAGTAAGGAAAACTTACAGCAAAATAAGAACTTACAATAATAATTACAAATTCGAGTAAAACAAGAAACATGAGAGAAATATTTACGATATTTATACAAGAGAGAAAGCTAGACAAGTAAATTATTTATTTATTTAAAAAAAAAAAAAAAAAAAAAAAAAAAAAAAAAGTACAGCTACAAGAAGTCTGGAATAGTATTGTTTAAATACTTTTTGAATGTTTGAACAGTTTGAAGTAATTTAGTGGTAGGAGGAAGAGTATTATATTGAATTGAGCTTCTGTATTGGGTAGTTCTGCGACAATATTCAGTTCTAGGTTTAGGGAGAACAAAGTTACCGGAATTGCGGAGGGAATAAATATGAGAAGGGGGTTGAAACATTTCATTCATACTGGGAGATAACATATTATGGACTGATTTATAGACAAATACATTAAGATTTTTCTTACGCCTGGATTCGAGAGATGACCATTTTAAAAGTGAATGAATTTGTGCATTAGAAATGTGTTCATATGGATTAACTTTCATTATTATTCTGCCCGCGCGATTTTGGAGAGTTTGCAGTTTCTTAATATATTTTTTATCACATGAATCGATTAAAATGTCTGCATAGTCAAAAAGGGGTAAAATAATTGCTTTATATATCAAGTTCAAATTCGTCTCATTAATAAAATAACGTAGTCTAGCCAAATATTTTACTAGGTTTCCAACCCTCTTACATAATTTATCTATATGGACATCCCACTTAAGTTTGCTGTCGATAATAAACCCGAGATATTTTACACTGTCAGTCTGTTGTATTGCAATATTATTTATATATACATTTAATTTATTACATTTACTTAACATATGTCTAGAGCCTATAAGTAAGGATACAGTCTTATCAAAATTCAGTGTTAACTTATTATTGCACATCCATTTATAAATATATGACAAGTCATGATTTAGTTTATTTTGAACACTTTCCACATTAAAATCTGAAAAATAAAGAACAGTATCGTCAGCGTAAAGTTGAATGGAACAATAATGTGTATATTGAGTTAAATCGTTAACGAAAATAATGAAAAGCAAAGGCCCCAAAATGGAACCCTGCGGTACACCAAAAGAAATGGGTAAATGAGATGAAAGAGTTGAACCAAAATAAGTGGAAATAAACCTGTTATGTAAATAATCATTAAACCATGGCAAACATTCTTCAGCTATACCAATATTACGTAGCTTTTCGAGGAGCAAGTCAGGATCAACGCAATCGAAAGCTTTTTTTAGATCAATAAATACTGCTCCTGTATATTTTCCCTGATCAACAGCGTTCATCCATCTATCTGTAATTTTAACCAAAGACGTTATTGTTGAGTGTTTACTCCTAAAGCCAAATTGTTCTGCTGATAAAAGTTTGTTTTCTTCTAAAAAGGAAACTAATTGCCGCTGAACAAATCTTTCCAGCAATTTTGATACCGTAGGTAGTATTGAGATAGGACGAAAGTTATTTGGGGAATTTTTGTTGCCAGATTTATGAATGGGAATGACTTTTGACCTCTTCCATTGATTTGGAAACTTATACTCGAGGAATGATCTATTAATTATGTGAGTAAGATATGGAACAATAATAGGAGCACACATTTTCAAAATTTTGGAAGAAATCCCATCTAAGCCCACAGAAGTATTATCTTTCAATTTCATTAGTTCTTTTCGAACATCATTTTCAGTGACTAAATGAAACGTAAACTTAGCATCATTCTTAACACGAACTTCATCATCATTTATTGAATGTGGAGGATCATGAAAATTAGAGGCTAACTCTGCACCGATAGAAGAAAAAATAGATTAAACTCATTAGCTCTCATATCAGAATCATTTACATGGGCTTCAGTACTATTAGTACGAGATGTTGGCAAAACAGTCTTCAAAACCTTCCAGACCTCAGTAGATCTCCCCATAGCAGAGGACAGTTTATTAACATAATATTGTCTTTTAGTTTTTCTTATTTCAAAAGTTACTTTATTTCTTAACTTACGATAACAATTCATAGCATCGTTATTTTTGCTTTTCCGTACTTTTCTTTTGGCTTTATCACGTTCCTTTATCAAATTCATGATTTCAGAAGTCATCCATGGAGAAATTTTATTTTTGATTCTTCTGGATTTAGAGGGCATAATAGTATTGACAACTTCCATCAAGTAATTCTCCCACAACTCAACTGCTTCATCAATATCATGAGCTAAGTAAACATTCTCCCAGGGTTGATTATCAATCTGCTCACAAAAATTTACAATATCAATACCTTTCATTTTTCTATACGTTATAGTACGAGGAACATGGTGAGTACAAGGTAGTCCCCAAACAACATAATTCAGTGAATGGTCACTTAATCCAATATTGATAACACCAGATAACTTAATTTGATCAATCCTGTTAGTAACCATCAGATCTATTAGGCTAGATGAGGTATCAGTAACACGGGTGCTAGTTGTGACATTTATGTTCTCAAGAGAATAAATATCATGTATTTGCATCAATCTCTTAGTTTCACTATGTAAAGGGGTCTTTAGAATATCACAATTAAAATCGCCCATAATGACCGTACTATGATTAAAACTGTCAATAAAAGACAACAACGATTCATAATGACAAAAAAGCTCAGAGTAACTATTGGGAGGACGATACCAAGTAATAAAGACATAGGGGTGAGAAAATTTATTTCGAACGAGGATTGCTATAGCTTCCAAATTATGTAAAGATTCATGATTTAAAACTTCAAAATCATATGGATATACATGAATGCCGTATGGGTCATCGGTTAGTGCAAATCAGTCATCAATTGGTTCAAATTTTCCAATGTTGGACAGTGCAACTGCCATCATGATTTTGATCAAGGTTTTTTTTTTTTTTTTTTTTTTTTTTTTTTTTTTTGTTGCACTTTCCAGCATTGGAATATTTGTAAACTAGTAGAACATTTGTAGCAGAATTAGGCTGGAGATTGTTTTTGCAATTTTGTCACTCAAATCTCAAACAGTATGTTACACCACAATTCCATTCTGGGATACGTACGCACCCTTGCCCCCCCCCCCCCCCTCACCCCCTCTCTCTCTCTCTCTCTCTCTCTCTCTCCCCGTACCCGTTGCTATGGACTAAAATCAAAACTTATGCTAATTACTCACTTGAGCACTCATCGACGACCCTTGGAGTAAAGGCATCGCACACGAGCTCCATGGCGGCACAGCCCCCGACGACTTTGCGTAGCTCGGATCCTTCCAGGTAACAGAGTTGTTTGTTGTCGGCCTGTTTAAGGAACTTCTCCACAAGGTCGCCGCTGTACCCAGGCCCCGCCCTTTGCACCCCCTCGGCGAAGTCGTGCACGTGATCGAGGACCTCGGGGTTACAACGATGGCCCTCTCCTCTCTTCTTCTCTTTGTATCCGAGGCAAGACTTGATCAGGTGATCGTTGATACTTTGTCGTGCTATAAAAAAAGAAAGGATGATAATAATGGTAATAATGATATTAAGAATGATAAGAAATTATAACAATAATGATAATGATAACAATACTACTAATAATAATGAAAATGTTGATAATAACAATAATAAGAATAACATGTGAATCACATTGGTCAACTAAACGAAAATTTGAAATTTGATCATTAAATGAAATGTACTCGTCCTCCCATCCCTACGTTTTGGATGGAAGTCAATGAAGAACAATGGATGGTTAACTTTTTCTTTATTACTGCACATTATTAAGTAAAAAATAAAATGTCAAATTAAGTAATAGATGAATCATGAAAACTTACGGAATGCTTCTGAGAAGGTGATGTATGATACAGCAATCAGGCATAGTGCAACGGTAAGTTTCATCTGAAGAAGAAAAAAACCCACAATAAATAGGAAACTATTCATTATAATACTTGTTACACTTGATTATGAAGAATGCAACGAGTGCGACTTCCCAACAAATTACTGACCACTTGGTATAATTTCATTCAATTCTTTGATTCTCAGAATGTAAGATCTTCATTTTTGTTTCGAAAGTATGTTCCCTGAGAATAATATGCTGGGTATGGGCAACATGATAAATATCAAAAAATATTACAACGTAATGCAAAACTAAACCAGAAATTAAAAAGGTTTAACTAGATAAATTTCCGGAATAATATGCAGCAATTAAAAAAGACTCACTAGACTTCAGATTAAAATTCACAACAGTGATTGAGGATTAATCATTAATGAATAGATTATATTTTACTTACAGTTGTAGCCATTTTAGATAAGCAAGTTAACTAGAGTTTCCCTGATGACTTCTCAAGTTGTTTCTACTCTTGTTGGCTTCTGGACTCGAATGATCCAAAATTATCAACCTGCTCATATTTATACTCTTCTCAAGATATTTGTCTTTGACATATACAATGCTTCAATTGTTTAATTCTTGAAGGTGAAATAAAGAGAAATGCATAACCAATGCCAGTGACTGTTTATTGAGATTAAGACATTGTTCGCTGTGAGGGCAGTGAGTGAAGTCAAAGGATTTGGCAGTTGTCCATTTATAGCAAGTGATTTTATTCTGTACTTGTCAGAGGCACCGCAAATGCTATTAAAAGCTGTTCCCGATTTCTCCTTCAGAGTATGATCTCGCTCTTTGTTTCTTTGTATTCGCAAAAGCTTTGATTTTTTTCAGCTTAAATATGAAATTTACATGAGCTTCCTTGCTGTTTTTATAATTTCATTTTACTTTAAAATAAAAGGAGATCAAGAATATGGCCAGATTAAAGAGATAGTTTAGTTTTGTTGGAAAAGGCTCTACACATGATATTTTTCTGGTGATATAATGAAAAGTTGAGTGTCAAATTTGAAAGAACGTACAATTTAAATGACCTAATCATCTTTGTTTGATCGAAATCAGTTCAGAGGCGGCTGAACTATCCATAAATATAACGATTTCTAATATTTGTGGTGCCCCTCAAATATTCGATGATTTGAACCAGGCGTTGTAAAAACGAGATAGCGCCTTATACGTTTTATTCCAGTCAATGCCGATGTTGGCTTTTTGTTGGCTTTTTCGTGAACCAGCCGGCACGTGTATTGTTCTTATAAATTAACGGTCATCGTATTTTTTCAAAAGTGGAGCTGAATTGGTATTAGTAGGAGACCAGCCTGTAGGTCCCGTGACCAATCTCTGGGAACAAAGGTTTGAAAGTGTTTTTGTGTTCCCTGATGAATACCGAACTATTTTGACTTGGGCTGCCCCCTTGAAAATCCCGGGCATTTTCGTGAGGGGTCAACAAAGGTCATACAGGGTAGAAATTCAAATATATTTCAATTGTGTCGATATGCATATCAAATTACTCGTCTGGTCATGAGGATTCCAAAAATGTATAGTTTGCTATACCTCCGACCTTAAATAAGGGCGCTATGGTCAAAAACTTTGAAAGGTCAACACACCTTTGACTGGTGGTCAAATTCACCAACACAGTTAACCTTATCAAATTGCATATCAAATTACTCGTCTGGTCATGAGGATTCCAAAAATGTATAATTTGTTATACCTCCGACCTTACATGAGGGCGCTATGGTCAAAAAGATCAATGCACTTTAGAAATTCACCAACACAGTTAACATTGTCCGATTCTAATTATTTAAGGGTCTAATAATATGTTTTCTGACATGGCAAATAAGAGCAATAACCAAGCACTTTGAAGGCATTTGCGGTTTGAAACAAGAACTCAACTATCCCTTTAAAAGTCAAGTAGTTAAGAACTAGCCCGAAGTAAGAGAGTTTGATTTTTCTTTTCATATCAGAACTCAGAGGCAACACCAGTGTTCAGCGTTTGATTCTCTTTTTATATTCAGAATGCTTTAGATTTTTAACTTAAGTATTGGCATTTGAAGTACAAGATTTGCACACATTTTCTCGCTGCTTTTATCAGTTCCTTTACTTGTATATTGAGATTAAGACTATGGCCGCAGTATGAGGACAAAGTATAGTATTAATGACTGCTTTGAGAGAAATAGTTGTTTTTATACGCTCAAGGGAAGGTTAGAATTGTGCTATTACCCGAGGCGTTCCGAGGGCAATAGCCCAATTGTAACCTTCCCGAGAGCGTATAAAAACAACTATTTCTCGAATATTAAAGCAGTCATTAATACTTTTATATGCCGAAAAAAATAAAAAATAAAAAAATAAATAATTAAAAAACTTTTGACGAAGATGGGATTCGATCTCTTGCGTAAAAAAGGTGATGTAATTAAAATCACCGCCTTAAACCGCTCGGCTATCGCGCTCTGTTACCATACATAGCAGTTTTTTCTTATATATACATTAACATGGATTGAAAACGGCTTCGCGTGGTGGATGCTTCGCGGCTGCTCCATTAAACAGGCCCTTCTTTTACTTTTGCAATGCATATTGGCACGAATTTAGATCAAGATCTATCGACAGATGTTGTTTTTTTTGTTTTTGGAAGTTTATTTTCGTCTTCATGTCAACAATGCAAGATAAAATTGTCGGTAAGATCGATCGAGATTCAATTGTATTGAAATTACCGACCAATTCTTCGCACACGTACGGTATCCTCGATCGCTCAGACCATTTTTTTAACATGTAAACCTATGGGGTAACCATGGAGACTGAACTATTTTCCCAATAACCATGGTTACTGGGATTATAGAACCGTTTTAACCATGGTTACTGGGAATTTTACAGAAATAGTTGAAGTTTATGAATGCAATTTCGACCAATCAGATGGCTGGATTTCTTAAGTGAGTTATATAATCTGAAATATTGCCTCATTGTCAAAGGAAACTCAAATTAAAAAACTATTAATCCAAAACAAAATGGCCAATTCATATTCTTTTGTTTTTGTTTGTTTGTTTGTTTTAGTTTTTTGGGTATAGGCCTATACGGTTTTGATTTAGTCTTTATTCATTTATTGAAATTATTCGGAATTATCCTGTAGTATCATGTTCGTCACAATTTGTATTATAAATACAAAAATATAATAGGATTATTCGTCAACTGTGTTTTAATAATATTTCCGTTGGTGTCCTTTTGGTTTTTTTCGCCTCATTAATATCGGCAATATTTTGAGAAATTAATTTTTAGAACTATCTGGAGACGATAAATAAATAGTTATACAAAATTGTGAGGAAACAGTTACATTTGAAATATGTGAAATCGATACATTCCACAGAAATGGAATGTGTAAAAAAAAAATAAGGCATTTAATATATTGGAGTTATTTTACTCAATTCAGTAATTCACTTTTTTTTATTTTGCCTTGAATTCCATCAAATAGATAAGGTGCAAAAACCTGTAGAGATTTTAGAGTTTTCCAAACTGCATCTGTTTTCGATATGATTATAGCATATACACATGTATATCGGTCATTCTAATTAATTAAACATAATGCTAAGGGTATACCTAGACACGGCTCAAGAATAGTATTGATTATATCCAGTTATATCCAAGTAAAAGATCATTTTTTATAGAGTGATTGTCAAAGTTGTATGTCACTATTCTTGGACTGTGCATGAATGTAATGTTTTAATTAAATCATCTATGATACTTTTGTCTGTTTTGCTCGCGAAATATCGCGGACTTTTTTTTTTGCTCACCCAGTACTTAAACAGAATGACTCTTTATAGTAACTGAATAATACTATCCTTCTTTGCCATTCTTTTTAAAACTGTTTTTTTTTCTCTCTGTATCAATCATTTTGTTCTGTTTCTGTCTGTCTGTTCCCTGTTTGTATTTTTATTTTCCTTCTCTCTCTCTTTTTTTTCTTTCTCTCTCTCTCTCTCTCTCTTTCTCTCTCTCTATCTCGCTTTCTTTCTCTCTCTTTTCTCTCTCTCTCTCTTCCGCACTGTCTTCTCTCTCACCAAACAATCTCTCTATTTCCCTCTCTTAATCTCTCTATCTCACTTTCTCTCTCTGTTTTTCTCTTACTCTCTCCCTCTCTCACTTTCTCTCTCCACCTCTCTCTCTCTCTCTCTCTTTTTCTCTCTCTCTCTTTCTCTCTCTCTCTCTCTCTCTCTGTCTCTCTTGCTCGTAATCGGATGTTATCCTTTTTTCTTTCTTTATCTGTCTCTCTATATATTCATCATAACTTACAATTATCAATCACTAAGTTGTATAGTCTTTCCTTGCAAATTATACATTATTTGTTATCATCACAGCTCAAATACAGTAAAAGTAATCAACCTTTAAATACGTTTGAATATTTTTTTTTCTTAAACATTTTTATTCATCTGTGAATAACCAAAAATTAGCAAAAGAAAACAATATATACATACAAATCACAATCTTGTTTCTCAATATTAAGACTCAAACCCTACGTTCAGGGAATTAATTAGTAACTTCCGACCACTAGTAAGAGAGATATTGATCAATAAGTTCTATTCTTCTGAATGTGAGTACTAATCGACCGCTGTTACCATGGTGATGAGATGGGCGATGACTGGTTGGACGTTAGAGTTTTAAATGGTGAACAGAGTGTTGGCCTAGATAGTGGTAAGTGGTAAAGCTGCTGTAGTAGTTCCACTGGTTGGACCTTGTGTTGTTGCTGGTGTGGTGCCCACAGGGCATTTTCATCAATTACCGTAACCATGGTGATAAGATGACTGGTTGAAATGATGAGGATGTTGGTCTAGACCCTGGGAGCTGGCATACCTGCCGTGGGTGCAGCGGTTTGGGGGCGCTGTGTTGTTGTTGGCAGAGTTGGGGGAGGAATTGCATTCCGTAGGGCTGTAAAATGAATTGAGGAAAGGTATGTAGAATGTTAAGATATTTCCAAAAGGACGGGAATGAGTTCCAACGGAATTCTGTCGCAAGTTGGATATACATGAATGCCGTATGGGTCATCGATTAGTGCAAATCAGTCATCAATTGGTTCAAATTTTCCAATGCTGGACAGTGCAACTGCCATCATGATTTTGATCAAGGTTTTTTTGTTGTTTTCATAATCATGATGGCAGTTGCACTTTCCAGCATTGGAATATTTGTACACTAGTAGAACATTTGTAGCAGAATTGCGCTGGAGATTGTTTTTGCAATTTTGTCACTCAAATCTCAAACAGTATGTTACACCACGATTCCATTCTGGGATACGTACGCACCCTTGCCCCCCCCCCCCCCCTCTCTCTCTCTCTCTCCCCGTACCCGTTGCTATGCCCCCTGAAATGTACATCTCTCGTGAGGACTAAAATCAAAACTTATGCTAATTACTCACTTGAGCACTCATCGACGACCCTTGGAGTAAAGGCATCGCACACGAGCTCCATGGCGGCACAGCCCCCGACGACTTTGCGTAGCTCGGATCCTTCCAGGTAACAGAGTTGGTTGTTGTCGGCCTGTTTGAGGAACTTCTCCACCAGGTCGCCGTTGTACCCAGGCCCCGCCCTTTGCACCCCCTCGGCGAAGTCGTGCACGTGATCGAGGACCTCGGGGTTACAACGATGGCCCTCTCCTCTCTTCTTCTCTTTGTATCCGAGGCAAGACTTGATCAGGTGATCGTTGATGCTTTGTCGTGCTATAACAAAAAAAAGAGAGTAAAGATGATTATATTAATGATAATAATAATGATAATAATAGTAATAATGATAATAATATTAATAATGATAATAATATTAATAATGATAATGATAAATTTGTTTACCGAAGGAAACCTCACCAGCATCATGTTGTTCTTTCTGAGGATCCTGCAATTTGTAGTACCCCAGCAGTGCCAGGCTAGGATTCGAACCCTCAACCCTTGGGTTGAGAGTCAAGTAAATGAACCACTACTACAGAAAATCCCCTCCCACATCCCCGACAGATCTAATAACTTACTTTTGTTTTTACAATGTAAACCTTTTACATGCCCATTAGCCAATTGGCACAATCTCTGCATGGTTTGCCACGGGCGCTGATATGCACAAATAATTGGTAAACTCAGTGTAGCATATTACGTATTTCTAAAGCGTCAGATTGAATCACATTGGCAAATGGAACAAAAATTTGAAATTTTATTAAAAAGTGAAATTTACTCGTCCTCCCATTCCTACGTTTGAAAATCAAGGAAGTCTCAAAGAATAGTCTTTTTTTTTCTTACAGTAGCTGTACTTAATTAAGTTACTGTCAACAATCATTGATACTTGTCCATTTGTTGATTAATGATGACAACTTACGGAATGCTTCTGAGAAGGTGAAGTATGATACAGCAATCAGGCATAAGGCAACGGTAAGTTTCATCTGGAAAAAAATAGAGAGGAAACGGTTTATCATACTTGCTATATTTGATCCGGAAGAGTTTGACAAGAGCGACTTTGCTACAAACTACTGACCATTATTTATCATTATTATTCAATTCTTAGATTATCAGAATGTAAGATCTTCATTTTTGTTTCGAAAGTATGTTCTCTAAAGGTTAAATTCAGGGTATGGGCAACATGACAAATGTCATGAAATACCACGACGTAACTAAACCAGAAATTAAAACAAGTTTAACTAGAGAAATTTTCGGAAAGAATGCAGCTATTAAAAAAGACTTACTAGACTTCAGATTAACTTTGTTTGAAAAATAATTCACAGCAATGCTTAATGATAAATCATTAATGAATAAATTATATTTTACTTACAGTTGTAGCCATTTTAGATAAGCTAGTTTCCTACAATTTCTCTGATGACTTCTCAAGTTGTTCCACTTTTGTTAGCTTCTGGACTCGAATGATCACTAATGATCAACCTGCTCTTATTTATACTCTTATCAAGATATTTGTCTTTGAAATATACAATGCTTCATTTTTTTTAATTCTAGAAGGTGAAAGAAAGAGAAATGCATATCCAATGCCAGCGACTGTTCACCGAGATTAAGACAATGTTCCCTATGAGGACAGAGAGTTTAAAACTAGACAGACCGAAGTCAAGGGATTTGGCAGTTGTCCATTCATGAGGAGGGATTTCACGCTGTACTTGTCAGGGGCATCCTCATTGCTAAGCGTACGAATCTTTTCGTCAGAGAGTGACGTCGCTATGTAATTGTTTCTTTGTATTCTCATTTGCTTTGATTTTCAGCTTAGATATGGGCATTTGAAATACAGGATTTGCATATATTTTCTTGTTGCAAGTGTGCGCCTGTAAAATGGCGACTGGCTGGAATGCTCCCCAGGGAGTGGAAAATGTGCACATATTGTGTGCGGGTAAGCCTGAATCCGATGACCGGGGTAATAATATATCTGTAAAGCGCTTAGGTACATCGTTGGATCGGTGTATTGAGCGCTATATAAAAAACCGGATTATTATTATTATTATTATAATTTTATTTTACTGTTAACAAAATATTGAGATTAAGAAAATGGCTCAATTAAAAGGTCAGCTAGGTGATTTAGAATTAGCCCGAAGTAAAAGCGTTTGACAATTCTTTTTCATAACGGAATTCATTCTATGTTAGAGGTATTGCCAGTGCTATGCGTGTGTTTGTAAATATCTTTTTTTGTTGCTTGCACTTGCTTTGATTTTGGACTCACTTTGGAAATGGGGATTTGCACACATTTTCTTTCCCCATTGTTTTATTTCATTTACCTGTTTATTGAGATTAGGACAATGATCGCAGTTAGGATATTTTTACGTTTAGAACTAATTAAACGTATCAGGACTAATTAAACAATTATCCAACCATTGTAGCGGGAATTCATGCTATATCATAGGTACCCTCAAGCTGAGCGTTCCTCCCTTCACCCCCCCCCCCCCCCCTCCTTGGGTGTAAATCTTGATATTTGTTTCTTTGTATTCGCATTTGCATTAAGTTTTACATTAGCAAGAAACGGCAGGAAACAGCAATAAACAGGATTATAATAATGAAGCAATTCAATAAAATCAGGAGTGGTAATGTGCCAGGCATGAACGCTATACAAGATTCTGCTATTATTGTCATCATTAATCAAAGCTTAAATGGGCGTTTGAAATATGGGATTTGCTTTCTCCTGCTGCTTCAATCAAATTTTGCTTTCCCCCTTTTTATACTTAATTCAAGGATATACATGGGAGGACTTTCACATTTAGCAACCATAGCAGGAGCTCATGTTACATTTGAGGCACCTCAGTCCTCAACGTCACTCCATTTTTGTATGTTTGATGTAAATCTCTTTCTTTGTTTCTTTGTATTCGTATTTGCTTTGATATCGAACTAATAAGGGCGTTTGAAATATGGGATTTGTATTTAAGCTGGTGCTGTTTCAATCAAGACATATTAACAAAAGTTGTATTCATATGACATACATGGGAGGCCTTATTTCCTTTTTTCAAACAATCAACCTGGGACCTGTTTCACAAAGCCTTTTTTCAATGACAAATGACAAAAATCAGTGACAAATCTGCTGATAACCAGTCAGAAGCAAGGATTTCAGTAGCTTATAACAAAATCTGTCATTTGTCACTGGTGACAAGTTTTGTGAAACGCCCCCCAGGTGATGGCAAGGAATACACTTGCCGAATTTGATAATAATGTATCGGTTGAAATTACTCTGACATAATAAGTAATCAGAGTCTCATAACCAATGCACCATTCTTATCTAAATGGCTTATCTTAAAGCCAGTCTGCACTATAGTTTGGCCAGGAGGGACTATACCTCACTGTGTGGTCACTGGCAGGTGGTTATATCATCAATTATCATAAGAAAAAGAGGACCATAGGGGATCAACGGTCACCATTTAGGCATTGTTGGCTATATATAGAGGGCGCAAGTAGCTACAAGTAGTGCAGACGGGCTTTAATTCGATCTGTAGAGCTATTCATGCCAGTTATTTTGCTTATTTCAGGCTTAAAATTGTACATGGGATTACCTTTTACATGTTTAAGATAACTTTGGTCGGAATTTTGTTAACTTTGTTTTTTTTTATTTCAGAGGGGGGGAAAGAGTATTTGAATTGCACAAAGTTGTAGGAAAAGAGCTTATTATTTATTTTGTTTTATAGTTGTCAAGTCACGTAACATTTCAAACATAATCACAACTTATATTTATACTACGATTTCAATCCACAAGTAGTGTAGCAAGCGGTGGTCTACAAGGCTGGGCAAAGGGACTACAATTGAAGTAGAATTATTGAAGTTGAATCATTGAATTTTGATTAAAAGTTAAGCTCGGAAGTTTCAGTGAATCAGTTTTATTTCAGATCTACTAACAACAGAAAAGAAAGTGAAAAGGAAAAATCAAATCGAAACGAAATTAGTTGCTTCGGAATCGACATAATATCCCTTTCCGGCTCCCTTCTTCACCCATTCTCTCATTGTCGCTCTGCCACACTCGGCTCCTCGCTACCCCCACCCCCCCCCCCCCCCCCCCACGCTCCACATCATAGGCAGGCATTCTTCATTGTTCATTTCCCCCCTCGTTCCCTCACTTCCCTCAATCATTTTGTTCGAATGTGAGGAAAACTATTATGATAATCTTTCAACGAACAAGCCATCATTTTTTTTGTCGCCACCTTCACAGCCCTAATCCCACTCTTTCCATTAAAAATAAAGTTGAGTTCTTGCCAACCGATTTAATTTTGAAAGAGATTGTCTGGGAGCAATATGGGAGGTTGATATTGTGATGCATAAGAAATGATGTATATTGTGATGCTTTGGAATAAAGAAACTCATAAGAAATCGAGTATTAAGTCACACGCACCGTACACATAAATCAGTATTTCGGACTACACGAGAAAGTTTGGTTCAAACTTGTCAGCTATTTCCCCCCATCATTTCGAATATGTGGCATTTGAAGAGCAATCTCTTGCAGCAGATACTTATTTTATGATTTTCTTCCTAATTAACAAAAAGACTGAGAAATCTCACAAATTAAATTTTTTCAATCTTTACAAGAACTCATTCTTCTCTTTAGTCAATACAATGAGTAATACTTTTAATAGAAGTTCTCTCGATGACATATTGTTATAATCCGACCGATAAAACAATACTGAGGCCCCGGATTATAAATGAATCCGCGCCAGATTTTCTTTAATCGGCGCAGACTGGTTGATATCATAAATTCATAAATGCGTGTCCAACCGACTTTTTGTAAATATCCTTTTTCTTTCTTCTTATTTTTCCTTGTCTGTTTGTTTGTTTCCTTTCCTGGTTCTAGACTAAATCAGCAGCTGTCTCTGTCTCTGTCTCTCTCCCCTCTTCTTCTCCCTGTCTCTCTTTATCTCTCTCTCTTCTTCTTTTTCTCCTATCTGTCTTTCTCATCACTGATGTCCCCACTTGTTCGATACAAATTTAAGCAACACAATATAACATGATGGCAAATAACTAATAATTCACAAATTAGTATTTTTTTTTATTACAAATAAGAAAATCTGTCAGCAATTTATACATATGAATATCAAAGAACCTTCTTGAGTCTGGATAGACAGAGTTGGGAAGTGCATGTACTTAGCGCACCAGGATTACATTTGAAAGGACAAGGATTTGTTAAACAGAATATCTATGCAAAGAAGAGCTACGATTAAATCATGGTTGCGACAAAATGAACATAATTAGCGAGTTTTTTTTTTTAAAGTAACGACAAGAAATATGAAGTGTGATTGTGTGAAATATGAATTATAAAGATATTTTCAATTCTTAACATTATTTTCTCCACAAGCCGCTATTTTGTTATTCATTGATGGTTTAAATTGAATAAGTCGAATTGAAATATTTAAGAATAAGCGGACAATAAGGTTTGGTTATCAAAACAAAAATTAAAATCCTTTTAGCTGGAGACTTGGTATAAATTTGATAATTAAGAAGCGAAGATGTTTAGGCAGTCATAGGAGGTTGGTTGGTCGGGAAAGACATGGTGGTATTAGATGCAGGATTGGTTGGAGGTGGAGCTGGTGTCACATCTGCAATGAAACAAATTTAAATTTAAAACATTATTATTATTGTTGTTATTATTATTATTATTACTATTATTATTGCCATCATCATAATTTTCATTATATTTGTATTTTTTTCTTCTTCTTCTTCCTCTTCTTATTGTTATCATTATAATAAGTACTAGTAGAATTAATAGTAGTATAAGTAGTAGTTGTAGAAGTTGTTGTTGTAGTAGTAGTAGTAGTAGTAGTAGTAGTAGTATAGTATCATCCTCATTATTTTTATTTGTAATCCTTTTTAAAAAATCCCCTAGAAAATTACTCAAAGAAGAAGAATACTTCTTTAAATTGCCCGATTATCCTAAGAAAAAATACCTAAGGGGAAATAAGATAAGGGTCCAATTGGTAATTGGTCCAAACTTCGATTTTCTAATTGTGACGTCATCAAACGTCATCCTTACATACCTTGGCACCGAACGAGGTTGACCTTTGAAGGGCCGCAAACTGCCTCCATGGCTGCGCATGCGCTCCTGATGGCTCCTCCCTGGACCGTGCAGAAGACGTTGCCTCTTTCAGCCATGTCCAGATATGTCTCGACCTGATTACCATCCCAATTGGGAAAGCTGGGAGGTGTTGCCAGGTTTTCGGCGTACTCCTTCACATCCTCGATCACGTTCTCGAAGTCGCAGCCGCTGGCACTTTCCTTGGCGTAAAAACTGCACGCCACCGTCAGGTATTGCGTAACGAGTGTTGGCGATGAAATCGCTGCGTTGTAAAAGAGAAAAAGATAGTTTATCGTCGAAAATCCGCATTCATTCGTTCAAATTTCGTACACGTAGAGACAAGTCATAATAAATTAGTAAAGACAGGCTTTCAAATATTTTTAATGCGAAATCTTAGTCTATGAATCGTCTAAGTCTTGAAAAAAAATATTAGAAGCAGCTTAGTGTCGAGCAACTAATTTGTTTTTCCTTGCACATACTCAGTAGCGAATAACGGTTATATGCCTTTTACAGACCTAAGTCGAAGGGTCTACCGGAACATACTAGACGAATACAGTATCTACACCATGTGTGTTCAATTCCATTAAATTCTGTTCATATATACACTGTTGGTCATAATGGTGGAATATTTATTTTTACCCCAGTTTAGGAAAGGATTTAAAAAAATTATTTATTTCTAATAGATCTAGATAATGGCATACATACTCAGATTTTATTGAATATTAATTTGCGAGTGTTTGTTTTGCGTGACTGCTTAATCATATGTGTGCTACTATGCTAATCAGCTAAGGGACCTACGTCCTTAAGTCATAATTGACAGTAATGAGGATTAATGCCTCACAAAAGGGCACTAATATATAGCTGATCGACACGATTTTTATCCTGGGGCCTCACAGTAACGAGGCCATTGCTTAGCCTCTGAATCATGACTGTACGCAGTGTTTGCTAGGGTACGCGGCCCCTTTCACAAACCCCCCCAAAACGAAGAAAATGCAATAAATTGTCAAAAATTCATTGCATTTTCCCCCGGCCCCCAACAGAAAAAAATCCTCTGTAGGGCCATGCATTATGGTTCAAAGCATGGCCACACAGAGGCATTTTTCCTGTTGGGGGCCGGGGGAAAATGCAATGAATTTTTGACAATTTATTGCATTTTCTTCGTTTTGGGGGATTTGTGGAAGGGGCCACGTACCCTAGCAAACACTGCGTACAGTCATGATTCAGAGGCTAAGCAATGGCCTCGTTACTGTGAGGCGCCAGGATAAAAATCGTGTCGATCAGCTATATTAGTGCCCTTTTGTGAGGCATTAATCCTCATTACTGTCAATTATGATTTAAGGACGTAGGTTCCCTAGCTGATTAGCATAGTAGGACACATATGATTTAGCATTCACGCAAAACAAACACTCGCAAATTAATATTCAATAAAATCTGAGAATGTATGCCATTATCTAGATCTATTAGAAATAAATAATTTTTTAAAATCCTTCCCTAAACTGGGGTAAAAATAATTATTCCACCATTATGACCAACAGTGTAGCTATTACAACAAGAACAAAAAACACAACATATATACAACAAAAATGACAGAAACAAATAGTAATTATATATGAAGCATTAAACACTTATTGCGGGATACCAATAAGGGAGTTTACAGATAGCACATGGTACAAATGACCCCAAATATCCACAGATCCTTTACACATGGAGAAGTTCCACTTTGAGCATATTAGAATAATAACTGCCAACGTCCTAGATGTGCTTCATGAATACCTTTTGTTTGCCCTCTTGAAAAGAATACTTCCATCTGCGTATCATAGAATGTACCGTTGGTGCAGGGCATGACCTCCCTGGTTGGTGCATACATTAATAATGTTACATAACTTTCATGAGCGCATATCCAGTATTCATCTCTTTGGGTTTTACCATTTTGGTACAAATGACCTTTATCTGCCTATGCGCAGATTGTATCTGTAAACTCCCTCGTAGAAGTACGATGAGATTCGTTTTGGTCACAGATTCAAATGTTCAAGATCTCTGATGCACCAGTATGTTTTATAAATCAATGCTTGTATTTTGATTTAGACATTAATGGTGTCACCAGCACCAGGGTATATATTGAACACGTACACACTAAGCCCAGACAAAATAATTCCAAAATTAGACTACGAAACGTGTTTGAAGAATAAACTTACGTTGTCCTTTCACGCCGGTGAGGGCGACGAAACAAAGACAGGCGATGATGGTAATTTTCATCTGTAAAAAAAGAAGTATATATATAAAAAAAATAAAAAATAAAAAAAAAAGTGAAAAAGAGATTTATCATTGGAGTGAAATATATTTTGCGATTAAGTTTTTAATAATTTCACATGACATAATGTAGTATAACTTTAAAGATTCAAAACACCAATATTTATGTATGTACAACGTAGGAACTTTCATTAGTAAGTTTGAGAATATCGGATGATATAGCCCGTTCGCACATTTTCTAAGATGACTCTAAGCCAATAATATCATAAATAATTATTATATTGAAACAAATCATCACATTTCGATAAAATATTGACTTAATACGCTACTTGCCATTTTGAATCCAACAGAATATGCGTCAAAAATCAGAGGATCAACTGAAAATTTTCAGAGCCTTCAAGCTTCAATCGAATAGTAAATACTGTTTTTTAATTTGCTCTATTTATACAAAATTTCAGGAAACATGGACATTTTGGTTGAATGGTTTAAGACTTTCAATGGCTTTCTCAGAATTTAAACAGACCCCTTTTTGTAACACTGAATATGATTCAAATTAATCTCGCCAAGGCTTGATTTAAAGAATTTATGTAAGAGTGTGTAAACCCTTTGACAAATGGCTAATCCCATTAATATTTCAAGTGACATTGATTGTTTTATTCATGTATTTGACCTCTGTATTGTTTAGCCATGTATATCTGACCTATCAAAGACCATGGTATTTTCAGTCACATTCTCGCCAGCACAGATGTTAAACGTTAACATTTTGTAATGGAGATTTTAGTTCGAGCAAAGCTGCTACGAACAGCTTGTCAATGAATAGGAGGTCCGTTTCCGCCTTGACGGGATTTGTATTTCTGCCCGATTCTAATCTCTTTCTTGCGGCCTCCTTATTTCAATTCTTGCAGAATCACAAGACAGTCATTCTCGCTTTGTGTATATGTATCTTGGCTCATTCAGTTTTAGAATGAAACTTGAAAAAAAACTTGTACATGCATAAATTAAATTGACAATATTTTACCCGATTGTACACTAATTACCATGCAATAGACCTTTGAATTATTTTAGTATTCGTTTCTTTAAAAAAAAGAAAATCTCCTCTCTCTCTCTCTCTCTCTCTCTATCTCTCTCTCTCTCTCTCTCTCTCTCTTTCTCTCCGTTTCTATCTATTTTTCTGACTTTCGCTGTTTCTCTTTATCTCCTCCCATTTCTATGTCTATCTGTCTCTCTTTCCCCTCTCTTTCTGTTTCTTCTCTGTCTACCCCTCCTCCCTCTCTCTCTCTCTCTCTCTCTCTATACGCCCAAACTTCTGACTTTCTTTTTTCTGTTTCTCTTTTTCTCCTCCCCTTTTCTGTTTACCTCTCAATCTCTCTTTATTTTGTATTACTCCCTATACTTACACCCTCTCTCTCTCTCTCTCTCTCTCCTTCTCTCTCTCTCTCTCCCTCCATCTTTCTGACTTTCTATCGTTCTGACTGTCTCTGTTTCTTTTTATATCCTCCTATTCTCTGTCTATCTGTCTCTGTCTCTCTCTCTGTCTCTCTGTCTCTCTCTCTCTCTATTCCCCCTTTCTTCTCTGTCTACCCCTGCTATCTCTACCCATTCTCTGTCTTTCTCTCCATCTCTTTTGTTATCTTTTTTTCTCCCTCTACCCCCTCCCCACCCCTTTTCTTTCTCTCCGATTCTATCTATCTTTCCATCTTTGTTTGCTTCTCTTTATCTCCTCCCTTCTCTCTCTCTCTCTCTCTCTCTCTATTTCTCCTTCTGTCTTCCTATTTCCATTTCACTGTACTCCCCCCTTTCCTTTTTTCTCTCTCTTATTTCTATCTCTCTCTGTTTTTATCTATCTTTCTATCTTTCTCTGTTTTTCTCTATCTCATCCTACTTCTTGTCTCTGTCTCTGTCTCTATCACCATCTCTCTGTATCTTTCTTTTCCCCTCTATCCACTCCCCTCCCCTCTCTCTCTCTTTCTCTCTCTTGCTCACCCTCTCTCTCTCTCTCTCTCTCTCTCTCTCTCTCTCTTGCTCACACTCTCTCTCCATTTCTATCTACATTTATCTGTCTCTCTATACCCCTCCTCCTATTCTCTGTATCTCTGTCTCTGTCCGCCTCTCTGTCTCTGTATTTCTGTCTGTCTCACCCTCTCTCCTTCTCTTTCTTCTCCCTCTACTCCTCCTCCCTTTCTCTCTTTCTTTACGCTCCAACTTTATGAATTTATCTTTCCTTTTGCCCTCTACTACCTCCCCTCTTACTTTCTTTCTCTCCCCCCTCTCTCTCTCTCTCTCTCTCTCTCTCTCTCTCTCCGTTTATATCTATCTTTCTAACTTGATCTGTTTCTCTCTATCTCCTCCCATTCACTGTCTCTCTTTCTCTCTCTCTCTCTCTCTCTCTCTCTCTCTCTCTCATGTCACCCTCTCTCTTTCTCTTTCTTCTTCCTCTAACCTCCGATCTTTCTCTCTTTCTCTCTCTCTCCCTCTCTCTCTCTATCTCTCTCTCCCTCTCAGTTGCTATATATCTTTCTAACTTATTCGGTTTCTCCTAATCTCCTCCCTTATCTGTCTATCTCTTTATCCCTTTTATCTTTCTATTTTCACCTTACTATACCCCCCTCTCTCTCTCTCTCTCTCTCTCTCTCTCTCTCTCTCTCTCTCTCTCTCTCTCTCTCTCTCTCTTTCTTATTTCTATCTCTCTTTCTCTCTCCGTTTCTATATATCTTTTTATATCCTGCATCAACAATTTATTGGTTTTTGATTGGTTGAGAGCTCGTAATGTGAACAGAAATATTTCAACGATGTTAAGGTTTACTCTGAAAAAGGAACTATTTGGGAGTACTTTTTTGGAGTTAAATTTTATTTCTTCTATTTAAATCTTAATTAATTTTTTTTTTTTTTTTTTTTATAACTATTTTACTATCTTTCATTGTTTCTCTTTATCTCATCCTACTCTCTGTCTCTGTCTCTCCCATCATATCTATGTATCTTTTTTCTCCCTCTATCCCCTACCCTCTACCTCTCTCTCTCTCTCTCTCTCTCTCTCTCTCTCTCTCTCTCTCTCTCCATGGACGTTGATAGGTCCATGCTCTCTCTCTCTTTCTCTCTCTTTCTCTCCATTTCTCTCTATCTTGCTCTGTCTCTCTGTCCCTCCTCACATTTTCTGTCTCTCTGGCTCTGTTTCTGTCTCCTTCTATGTGTGTGTGTGTGTGTGTGTGTGTGTGTGTCTCTCTCTCTCTCTCTCTCTCTCTCTCTCATCCTTTTCCTTTCTCTTTCTTCTCCATCTACTCCTCCTCATTTTCTCTCTCTCTCTCTACACTCCAACTTTATGAATTCATATCTTTTTGACTGTCACTGTTTTTCTTGATCTCCTCCCACTCTCTGTCCATCTCTCCATCTCTCTGTACCTTTCTTTCTCCCTCTACCCCCTACCCTCTCATTTTCTTTCTCTCTCTCTCTCTCTCTGTTGCTATAAATCTTTCTGACTTATTCTGTTTCTCTTTATCTTATCCTATTCTCTGTCTCTGTCTCTGCCTCTGTCTCTGTCTCTCTGTCTCTGTCGCCATCTCTCTTTCTCTCTCTCTCTCTCTCTCTAACTTCGACATTAGAGTTTGTGCCAGTGAGTTCAAACCAACACAAATTAATACACCATCGAGTATTTTACAGTTAATAGTTTATCATAAATAAGACATAATTCATTAGTAACATGAATCGATATTAACACTTATTTCATCACGCATTAAGATTTAAAGCGACATATTTTGGGTAGATTGTTCTTTAAAAGGACTTTGACCCTATAATAAATAAGCTAGTTGTTAGCTGTACTAGCTTGTCCTGTCCAGATGCTTTCGGTTCACTATTGATTACATTTCTGATCTTTGTTTTCTTCAGAATTCTATGTTTTCGACGAATTAATCTAAATCGAATCAAACCATATATAAGGTTGTTACAAAAGGAATGAAATGTATGATGCATTGAACATTTTACAGGCCTATACTTGTCGAGTTAATTCAATTCATCTTATACCACATCCGAACTATAATGTATCAAAACAATAAAATTGAAGAAAAATATTGGGATGTCAGTTGGATATTTAGCACTTTAAATCAGAATTCAAATTTATTTAAAATTAACTAAGGAAAGTGGCTCTTGGTCGTCGAGAGATAAAAGTCGGAAAATCCTTTCAAAGACTTTTTGAAATGAAGCCCCACTTTCCTTGATGAGGACAACTGCAGAAAGAATAACTAAAGATATCGTCCGGACAATCTATCCTAGGTTAACTACCACTGGACAACTAGTCCATAGTATAAGCTATGATGGTGGTTCGTGTGGCAGGAGAATCAAGTAATGGTAGGTGCGGAAGTAGGAGAAGCGGTAGCCGGAGTCGTCGGGCTAGTTGTTGGTGTTGTTGCTGATGACGGTGAGAGAAGCTAGCGGTTGCAGTTGCAGTGGTGGTGGTAGGAACTGTGGTGCGATTTGTGCTGGTAGGAGTGGTAGAAGGGGGTATTAGAGCTTGTTGTCGGTGTTTCCGATGGTAATAGTAAGAGAATCAAGCAGAGGTAGTAGTGTTGGCGTCGATGGTTGTAGGAAATGAAGTTGTGGTTGCGATGGTACTTGTAGGTGGAGTGGTAGCTGGAACTGTGGAGCTTGTTGTAGGGAGTGCGGCTGTTACCACTGGATGAAAGATAAACATTGAAAATGGACTAATTATAGACCGGAATATAGATCCAAGCGTTCATTTTACTCAGAGCATTTCTGAATAAATCGTGTAAGAAAGAGAGAGGGAAAAAAAAGAGTATACCCCAAAAAGAAGATCTGAATTGAGTTACCTCTACAATACAGAAATCTTATCATCTTTGTTATCTGGAGTATGGATAAAAATGTGTCCCCCTTCTCCAAAAAGTGGGAAATATTTGCCCCATCCATCCCTTGTAAAATCCAGATCTTACGTGACGTCAAATGTTGAGACTTACTTGCGCATGGCATGACGTTCTCATTGGATGTGCAGACAGCTTCCATGGCTGCGCATGCGCCTTTGATTGGCGCGCCGTGTGCCGTGCAGACGATGTTTGATCTCTTCGCCATGTTGAGGTAGACTTCGACATTGTCACCGTTCCAATTCGGGATGTACTGCCCTGGTCGTTGGAGGTTGTCGCCGTGCTCTTTCACGTCCTCGATGACGTCGCTGTTGCAGCCACTGATGCCGGGGAACCCCTTCTCTTTGATGTAAAAGCTGCACATCTCGCGGAGATGCTGCGTCATGATTGACGGGGCTGTTGAAGCCGCTTTATGTATAGTGGGAGTGGTTTTTGTTTTGGAGAAAAGGAATACTCGAATTAAAAGGATTTTCGAAACGGAACTAAATAAAAGCTAGTTTTGCCAGGAGGGATTTTACATCCCTCCATGGTCACTGACAGGTGGTTATCTCATCAAATCAGCTCTCTATTAACATAAGAAAAAGGGGATCATGGGGGACCAACGGTCACCGATTAGGCATTGCTTGCTTTAAGGTGGGTGTGGTGGCTATCAAAAGCTACAGATAATTTCAGCCAATGAATCATTTAGATAAATACAGAGGACCAGAACGAAGAAGGCATTTGGAGTAAATATTAATCTGTTATATATCAAATTATTTCCAAACAGATTGTCATATAGTTATAGGCCCGAATTCACAAAGGAGGTTTGTCGACAAACCTTGGTTTTCGTACGTCATATGACGCGTTTTACGCGTTTTTTTTTACAAACCTGGTTTGAAAAGAACAAAAGGAGGTTTGGCGAAACAAAAGAAGGTTTGAGCTCAAACCTTGCTGTGTGAATTCGGGCCATAAAGAATATATAATCCCCATAACATCGAGGTAGCTAGGGAACTGGTTCAAATTTCTGAATTGCCGTATACATGGTCGAGATTTGGGTGCCTTAAATTATCATATAATTACAGAAATAAAAATGATTTGAAATTCAACTTACGATATCCCTTGACAACAGAGAGAGTCATTACGAAGACACATGCTGCGAAGATCATGCTCTTCTGTAGAATATATAGGGAAAATGCAATAAATCGTTATAAAAATGTTTTCGAAAAAAAAAAATATATTTGCATTTTGATTTTTTTTTCCAGTCTGGAGTTTCCATTCTATGGTGCATTTTGTGTAGTGTACGAGCAATAAAACACACAATATATTAGTAATAGTATAATTTGTACCCAACAACAATTGACTTTATCATTATTACGTTTAAAGTAGGCCTATCACTGGCGTACGATATTGTACATTTTTTCAACTGAACTATTGCAATACCAATCGTTTCATTGCATTATCTCAAAACACCAATACAATCCAAGAAAGGCAAACGCCCCTCTGTGAATACAGGGAGTATTCCATTTGAACGCCCCCCCCCCCTTCAACGCTGACGACCAGTCGTGCCTGAAACCACGGGGGTTCAACAAACCGTATTTGTATCTAACATCAAATCATATAATATTCGTCGTATGTTGCTGATTAGAGAAAACAAACTAACAAATTACGATATTAAATTAAAAAAAGTTGTCACTATTTATTCCATACTGAATATCAAAGTTGCTCAGATAAACAAGACTAAATCTCTGACTTACTACGTTTGATGCCATCTTGTATCCAACGGGATAGTTTTTCTTTCTTCAAGATATCTTAAGAGCTCCTCTGAAACCGACTTCGATCTGATGCTGCAATTGAATGGTGAGCCCTGATTTTCTTATCATATTTATACAAGTTATCTAACAATGATACTTCAAGAAACATTAAGACTTGCCCAGTATTTAGAAAAATAACTGGCCTTGCATATCAGCATGTAAGGAATTCCTGACGTTTCACATTGCAAAGATCACAAGACCCTTTTGATGCCCTTTATTGATTCGTCGTGCCCCTGAATAATTTATTTCATGTATATGATTGAAATCATTAATGTTGTACATAATTGATTGTGTTTTTGGCAAGTGAAACATAACTTGTATTCATTGTGAAGATGAAACAATTGTTTGAACAGGCAGGTTGAATGATTCAATAGCAGGTTCCATTTGGCGTCTTCTCGGTACATTGTCATGTCTTGTCAGTGCTTTTGGTTTTCTTCCTAGTTTTGCGTCCAAAAAAGAGGCCCTTTTGACTGCAGCTATTTTCTTGACATGATGGAGAAATCTTGAAGTGAAATGTGTATAAACCTATTCTTCTCCTCTTCATGTGTTTCATCTTATTTAAAGTTTAATGCACTTTCCCTTTTATTCCTTATCAATCTTTTCTTCTTCTCTCTGCTTTTGCTCTTCCTGCCTTTCTACATGATGCAGTCTTATACTTTCTCTTTCTTAGTGGGTCTCTCGGTTTATTGCCATTTGGTCTACAACCAGTTCGTCTACCAGTTCGTCGAAATTGTGACTCGGGTATGATTTGTTTCCATACCATACTACTAAAAAAAGATTCCTCCATGACCACCCCTCTCTCTCTCTCTGTGTCTCTGTCTCTGTCTCTCTCTCTATCTTGTTATACTCCTTTCTCTTTATGTCTCTGTCTCTCCCTCTACACCTCTCTCCCACTCTTTCTCTCTCTCTCTCTCTCTCTCTCCCTGACTTTTCTTTCTGCCGTTTTCCCTCTTTTCCTATTTGTCACTCTCTCACGCTTATTTTCTTCATCTATCATCTTGTCATCCTGCAACCGTTTTTATTTGTTTTTGTTTCGTTTTTGTGTGCGTTTCTCTTTCCCTTTCTCTTCCCTGTTTCTCTCCCTCTCTCTTCCTCTCACTCACTTATTCTCTCTCTCTTCCCCCTCCTCTCCCCTCTCACTCACTCACTCATTCTATCTCTCTCTCTATATATATATATATAATTATATATCTCTCTTTCTCACCCACACACTCTCTCTCTCTCTTCTCTGTGTGTCCCTCTTGATGTTAATGTCTTTCTTCCCACTTCTGTCTGTGTCGGTCTGTCTGTCTTTCTGTCCTTATTTCTTGCACTGTAGATCCTTGTTTATCCCCCTTTCCACCTCTGTCTGTTTGTTGCCTCTTCCCCTCTGTATGTCTGTCTGTCGCTCCCTCTTCCCCTCCTTTTCTACTGCCCTTTCCATCATGCAAGCAATCAAACTGATGTATCTGGAATCAACTTTTTTCTGAATACCCATCGTCAAATTGTGCACATTTTACTCCGACTATCACTTCGACCAATGTTCAAGTTGGTTACATTCATATCCACATGTTACGAGGTTCAGTCAAATAAATTAGCGTACAATTCTGCTTTAAAACATGAGTTACCTTTTTATTACATGATTTGCTATTTCATATTACACGATTTACATAGTCACAAATCAAAACAAGAAAAATGTACATGCAGAAAAACATAAACAACAAACAAACAAACAAAAAATAATAGTACCCCATAACATAAACGAAAAGAAAAAAAAATTATCAAATTTTTAAAATCTTATGTATCATACATAAAGAAAATGTCAATGGAATTTTGCTTGATTTAACTATTTTTTAAAGGGTTTACAGCGTAACTCCCTTCTTAATGTTTTAGATAATCATTGCGCTCCATCAAATAGAACACAAAAGGATGCATCGCTTGACAATATATAAGGCATCATTTTCTGTTATCATAATGTGCAATGCGGACCGCACGTCGAAGGTGAGAAAATTTGTGTTCATATATTTTAACCGAAACTGTCGATATCTCTAAATTCGATGGTTGATATTTTTTAAATCAAACTGATAAATTAGTAGGGAAGAAATTTGGGAAGGTTATGTCCCTGTCAACTTTGAAAGAAAGAAACAATAATAGGGTTGACGATAAAAAATACTACTACTGGACTAATGATTTGATTTTAAACCCCCTTTTCCATTCGAAATTCTAACGCAAGGGCGATGAATAATGACGTAATCCCATCGGATGCGATACTCATGAATGATTTGTTCAGAGGTCATTACAGTAATGCAAACTGGACAACCATTTTCTTCGAGGGAAACCACGTAGTCCAAGCGAAACACTTCTGGTCCTTTTGTTTACTGGGTATTGGTGACGGTTGCCATTTCTGCAAAAGGAGGGTCAAATGAAAGAAAATTGATATAATTTATTTATTCGTTCAATCATTCCTTTTTTATAAATATACTTATTGAGCTGTTTGGTTGATTTCTTCTTATTTATTTACTTATTCATTAAATTATTCAATTAATTATTTATTTATTTAATAATTTAATTATTTTGATCCTGGATCTTCCCCTGTTTTCGCTCATGTACACGAGACTTTGCAAAAATCAACCTATGACAATTTCAATACTTCTGTGCGTTGTATTTTTAGTTAACATGGCAATGACAATGATATTACGTAATCAGTCTTATCAACAGTTATTTTCGATTGATATTAATCGCAATTATGTACATACGAGATAAGAGACTATAGGAGATTGATTGGGGGACTAGCAACTCATTCGTACCAATCGCAGCTCTTAAAAGGACTGCATGGGCCCTGAACATGATTTTCATGAGATATACATTGGAGAAGTGATATTGCCTTTGATTTGATTTCTCAATCTTAAATCGTGTTTTAATGACTCACCCTTGCAGTACATCACGTTGGCTTGCTCGTTACAGACTGCCTCCATGGCCGAGCACCCGTCCTTCAAGTTCGTCACGTTCTCGCCGTCGGGTGAGTAGCACATCTTGCCCTCCTCGGCCTCTTCCAGGTAATCCTCGATCTTCTCGCCGTCGATGCCGCCGAGTCCCTCGATCTCGTCGGCTTCGTCCATGACTTCCTCGATGACGTCGGGGTCGCACTTGCCGCCTTCGTCCATCAGCTCTTCCGTGAACAGGCCGCACGCCGCGTCGAGGTGGAGCGAGATCTTCGATGTGAAAACTGTGGAACGTGTGGTATAACAGTTAAGGTGATAAATGAATCACTACCAGTTAGGAGTATAGCAGTTCAGGTGGTAATTGAATGACTTCCGGTTAGGAGATAAGTAAATTACGAACGCTTCCTAACAGTGGCGAGGGACGGGTCCAGCTAGTATCGGTGTCATGGGTGGGGGTGGGGAGGGGGTCGTACATCGATCGGTCTTACCAAATAATTGAAATGTGAAAGGATAATGCACAAGGGTGTGAGTGTTGAACAAGAAACATTCTTCTTCTATAAGCGTAGCCCTCCATTTCTTTCTTTCTTCCTTTCTTTCTTTCCTTCCTTCGCTCTTTCTTCTTGTTTTACTTCGTAATCTGTCTCTTTTTGCCATTCGTGGGGTTCGCGCCCCCATCCACCTGTAGCTACATGTACGTTACCAGTTTACGTGCAGCCACCCACTCAAACAAGAGTGGCTTTTTTACTTTCAATAATCTAGTAGCAAACAAGCCATTGGTGTTTTTGATTGGTTCTGGATAATTATATAAATAAATATATTTATCTTGTATACTACAGACTCGACTTACCCATAGCATCGGTGGTCCTTATAGCTGCACCAGCTATGACTACCAGACAGAGGATTGCAGCAACATTCATCTGAAAATATGGAAGGAAAGAAATTAAACTACATTGTACTTATATTATATCAACCACTTCCAAAGGAAATTAAGATTAGCAAAGAAGAAAAAGCTGAACAAATACCGCAGCCAACATTATTTGTAATATCTTCAAAGCACAGCTATACAGTATTCTTAGAGTCAGACTTGCATTAAATGAAATAAAACAACTCCCCAAAATGGCAATTAAATATGAAGTTATTGCCATCTTCCCAAACTTTGTTTAGAATGATGAATATTTCCTGATACATATTGTGATTGTACTCAGTAATCTGTGACTTTCCATACACATCATAAACTTGAGATGGATTAAGATAGTAATCCATGTGTTAGTGCTTTACTGTCGGCTCAATTATCATTTAACAAGTTTATTCATTACTAGGTCTTCGAACCCGAACTTACCGAAATGCCCATTGTAGGATGTCGCCCTCTTGAGTTTGGACAAACAAAATCAAATAGAGTTTGAGAAGCGTTTAGTTGATATCTTGCAAACTCGCTTAAAGTTGAGTAGAGATGTTTCTCTTGCTGTCCAGAGGCAACCAGTCAGTAAAGCCGAATGAAGTTTGAGTAGACATGCCCAGCATTTTATACATTCGTATCAACCTCGGAAAATTGGATATAATTATATTTATTTATCAAGAAATCGATCAATCCCTTTGCGAAATGCGCCCTGAGAGTGTAGCCTATAATGGATGCAAGGAGGATGATCCCGGGAGATATGCCGGTCATTTAGTTGAGAATGACCATCACTGAGAGATTAACAACATGAACAGCTTAAGCTGGCCACATTTATCAAACTGAGGCTGTGTTATGAACATGTGTTATAAAACGGTCTATTTTTCCAAAGTTTTTTACATGAATGTAAGGTCGACATTACTGATATGTGTCTTTTCGTGGGGTCGTGTGATCATCATAATAATAAATTATACACATACCAAAGTCGATCTCAAAGACAACGATTTGTTTAATAGCCAGGTGTAATAAAGGGCAGATAGTTTGTTGATAACGAGGTAGCTGGCCCTTAATAGTCACCAAATGACTGTTAATGATAACATGATAAGACTGTATATCTTGAGATCATGATAAAGTAATAATCATGTAATATAAGGATTATCTAGAATTCCATTGAAGCGACAATGACAACATTTATGATATCAACATTGAAATTCATTATGATATCCTTATTCCTGAAAACCATTAATCTTCCTAAAATGTTATGTAAAATGTGAAACATTAAGATTTTCTGCCATTCATTTGTTCATTCATCTATTGATTTATTCTTTTTTTTCTCTGTTTCCTCCAAACATAACTTTCACTTTAGTGAGAAAAAAAGCATTTCTAAAATACCATAAACTACTTCTACTTCTTGTACTACTACGACAACAACAGTACTACTACTACTACTACTACTACTACTACTACTACTACTACTACTACTACTACTACTACTACTACTACTACTACTACTACTACTACTACCATAGGCGCCGGAAGTGTGTGTGTGTGTGTGTGTGGGGGGGGGGGGGGTAAACGCTCAAATGCCCCCTCCCCCCTCCAAAAAAAAAAGCAGTAAAGGAGTAAAGATGGTTTGTATCTTTAACCCAAAAGAACATAACAATAATAAACACCTGAATTAGATGACGTATACAATTCCATTCAAAGAAAAGGAAAGTTAACAGGAATTCAATTTTCTAAACATTGCGCATGTTACCTATATTTATCAATGGAGGTTTTTATAATAGCGATACGCGCATATTGTGGACATATTGTGAGAGAATGGGAAAGCGTGTCTGTTATTTGTTATAGGGGTGAGAAGCTCATGAGCCCCTGAACGCTAGCGTACTGATGGGGGGGGGGGGGGGGGGGGTATTCGATACCAGTAATTTACAAATGTTGCTGAAATGACATGATTTTCCGGTATTTTTTCTCAATTCTTTTTTGTAAGTCATACCTTTTTATGCGTTTGTTGGAAAATTAGAAATTCCCAAATTTCCAGTCGGGCAAAAATTATAATTATTTAGAAGCCTTTATGTTAGGGTCTGCAGAACGGCCGGGCTCGGGGGCTCGAGCCCCCCTCACTTTTTGAAAAAGTTTGTTACAGAGAAAAGAAAGAAAGAGAGAGAGAAAAAATAAGTGACCTATAAGAGCTTTCGGGGGCTCCGCCCCCTGCATCCCACCAAGGGCCCTAAGGCGGGGCCCTGAATGCTCATATATCCGTAATTTAATACCTAAAACCCAAGGGACTCTGCTCTCTGGACTCTCCGCCAATTAGTGGCCTGCCAGTGTCACAAATAAGGTATCTAAATATGCTTATCTGACCATAATTTTAATGCCTAAAACCCTTGAGCTTCTGGGGGCTTAGCCCCTTGACCCCACGCCAATTTACGCTTTACCTGATCGTTAATAATCCACTTTGAAAAACGTTTCGCGGGGCCTGCATGTAACGTGTAAGAGTGGTGGTGATGCAGATTTTTCTTCTGCCCCCCCCCCCCCTTCCAAACGTTTTTGTTCGTTACGTCACTGCCCCTGGAAGGTGAGCCCCCTGGAATGTTTGCCCCCCCCCCCATCCCAAACTGCTTCCGGCGCGCCTGACTACTACTACTAATACTACTACAAAGTCAAAGTAGTACAGGTGTAGTTCTCTCGTCTCTCGTCTCTCTCTCTCTCTCTCTCTCTCTCTCTCTCTCTCTCTCTTTCAATATGTCACCTATCCGTAAAATAGCCGCACTTTCTTCATTGACCTCCTCTCTCTCTCTCTCTCTCTCTCTCTCTCTCTCTCTCTCTCTCTCGTTCTTTCTCTTTTGCCCTATTCCCTTCTCTCGCTGACGCTCTCCTGAGTCTTTCCACTCCCCTCTTCCATTCCCTCTGTCTCTGTTTCTGTTATTGTCTCTTTCTTTCTCTCTCTCCATCTCTCTTATTTCATGTTCTACTTGTTCTTCTTGTTCTTGTTCTTGTTCTCGTTATTTTTCTTTTTCTTCTTCTACTTCTTCTTCTCCTCTTCCTCCTCCTTCTTCTTCGTCTTCCTGTACATATGTTCTTTCTTCTTCTTCCAATTCTTACAAGTCATAATTATACTTCTAATTTAAGCATCAGCAATTAACAAATAATTAAATTGTTCACTGCATATCTCTCTGAGTTCATTTCATTACTTTTCCTGTATTTTGACATTAAAAAAAACATCTTACTATACGTTGTTTGTTAATTTCCTAATTATTATACATATTTAAATAGAAAAAAATTCACAAGACTTTAATTTGTATGTACAATGTATCTGATTACCGCACAATGATAACACAAAATGTAAGTGATACAAATATATTAACGTATTATCAAAAGTACAAACCAGTCTTTACCAATTTCTGTTATAGGATTAGACAATTTTGCCAGGGGAGGGGCTGACATCGCAATAAATTTCATACCTCATTGTAACAAATGTAATAATGTCAAACTCATCAGAATACATGAATAATTACATAAAACGTATCAATTACATTTAGAGAACCTTAAAGCTCGCTTATGAAGTGACGGTCGCTCGGATATTGATAATTTCACGGGGAGGGGTGGGGGTGCAGCCCAAACCCTTCTTCGAATGCATTTTTGTTCTGAGTATGTAAAACAACTGATATATCCCGTTATTGTTTATAGGTCTCATAAAGCCGTCCCTTTTTAAAGTTCTTGACCTGAACGCTAAACGCATGAGATTGACATTTTCAGTGCACTTGTTTTGCGGGTTTTGTTTTCATGTTTAAAGTTAAAGATAAAGACCAGTTATGGTCATGCGATTGCATTTTGAAAGAAACGTTGTGAAATCGTTCAGAAAAGGTAGATCATCTAGCATAGATGTACTGCAAGGTTCTGGAATCATCAAAATGATAAGAAATTTGACCCAGTCTTCATAAAGTTACAAGCACTGTACACAGAAAGATGCATATGGGACTACGCACACGTGCACGACACGTGTGTTTTTATCTCTCACAGGCCAAACTATAAACTAATTTACCAAATATATCAATTAGTAGGCGGTTTCCAAGCAATTTTTTTTATCATCATGTATTATTCAAAACATATTCTTTCACATGATTGGTATTATTAGCTTCCATTTCATTTTTTGAAATTGGGGCGTTTAAAATACTGGTCTTTACCTTTAATTCATTATTGTTAAATAAATTGTCTACATTTGCCACTCCATACCCAGGAGATAAATGAGACTCGGTAGGATGAAGAAACCCTTTGTGATGTTAATTACCATATGCCCTCGCGGTGACCATAATTATGGTAGGAATGTTCCTCAGGAATTGGAGATGGTGTACATGGTTTGAATGAATTCAACAACGGGGTAATATTGATTTCTGTAAAGTGCTCAGAGACGGAATTACAAAGAGCTCTATAAACCCAGATTATTTATTTATCATCAATATCTTCTTCTTCTACTTCCACTTCTACAATTATTATTATCATTTCAAGTAACATTTTATTATTTTCAATTTTAGTATTATTGTTGTTATTGTTGTTATCATTATTATTATTATCATTGTCAGTATTATTATTGTTATCATTATTGTTATTATTATTCCCTTAACATTCTTCCTCCTCTCCCTCTTCTCTTTTCTTCTCTCTCTCTTTCTCTCTCTCTCTCTCTCTCTTTCTCTCTTCCTCCCTCTCCTTCTTATGCAATATGTATGTCTGTTAGCTAGTGTCCCTCTTCCTCTGTCTCTCAATCATCGTCAATTTCGATATTTCATCTTCATTACTATCCCCAACCTCTTTTCCTCACAGTTCTGTCATCACGTCAAATCATTTTGTTCTCAATTTTCATCACTGTCAACACATTAACAACCGTCGAAACATATTTATCTTTAACCAAATAATTGTCATGGTATGGGTGCCAATTTTTATTGAATTCTATACTATTCGAGCAAAATTTACACAAATATCAACCTTTTACTAATATACACAAATCAAAGGGAATGACAATAGTACATTTACCGAAATTATACATAAATCGAATGAATATTAACAACGATCTTCTGAACGGTATCTCTTAAAACAGTTTACATTTCTATGGATAAGGTATGGAAGGCGTGTTCTTAACGTTTTATCTCTTTGTTTAAAGTTCCTTATACTTTTATACTGCTTATAACTCAAACGATTAGCATATTATTTAATGGTATTGTAATAACCAATTATATTTTGATGTCTGGAAAGTCTAAGTAGATTAAAAATTATTTACAATCTTGTTTGCACTGCAATTGAACAAAAGCTAAATGATAGAAAAATTGATAGCAAATCAAATCATATAAAATAAAACTAAATCTCATCGAATCAAACCAAATCAAATTTGAGTCAAATCGAATCAAATCAAATCAAATTGAATCGGATCGGATCGAATCGAGTAAAATAAAATCGAATCGAATCAAATCAAATCAAATCAAATTAAATCAAATCAAATCATATCAATTCAATTCAAATCAATTTGAATAAGATTGAATTAAATTAAATTAACTTAAATTAAATTAAATCAAATCGAATCAAATTAAATCAAATATAATCAAATCATATGAAATAGATAATTGCAGCATGTTGAGAAAAGTCTATTCGATCACGGGCTCAGGATTCTCCAAGAATCTTCAGTCGATCCTTTTAGGCCTAGTAGTTGTCTTGAGTGTGGTGTTAGGAGTCTCAGTGGTCACGCTGGCCATTTCTATAAAAAAGGAAATAAATTTATATAATGTAGAAGGATTAACATCATTATTAAAGCTTTGGAAGACATGTAAAATTGATCAGGCCTAAACATGGAGAAGCTTTTATTCTCTGGAGGTGTCATGGTATAAAGTGGTTCATTTATTTGACTCTCAATCTAAGGGGTGAGGGTTCAAATCCAGCCCGGCATCTACGCCCTTTTGCAAGATTTTAATTTGGTCCTCATTTGCCACTCTCCACTCACGTGTAGATGGGTACTTGGTAAATTGCTGGGGGTAATTCAATTACAGGGCTCGCATTAAGAGCAGTATTGGCACTGATGTTGCTACCCTATAGGCATATAAGACCCGATTTTTATTGGAGGGGGCCTAACAGAGAAAGAAGATGGCGAGAACAAGAAGAAGATTAAGTTCATATTAAGTTTATACTCGTATGTGGCCTCAAGATAGCCCAATAGATAGGCTAAATTGCATTTTAAAAGAGATTTTTAATGATGTAAAATGCATATTTGGCTTCAGAATCTCTAAATTTTAGGACAGAGATTATAATTTATAAACCACTTTTGAGGAGTTCAAAAAAAAAAAATGGAAATAACTTTCTTGTAAAAGTTTTCGAAAACAGGTAATTTGTCAACTGACCACGTTGATTGCATAGAAGGAACTACTTATCAACAAACTAATGTCCTTTGGCAAGACATTGATCTACATTTGCCACTCTCCACCCAGGTGTTAAATGGGTACCCGGTAGGATGCGAAGCTAATGTGCTTAGATTAGCAAGTGTGCGCCTGTAAACATGACGCCTGGCTGGAAAGCTCCCCAGGGAGTTGAGCATGTGCTTGCATTGTGTGCGAGTAAGCGTGAGTCCGATGACCGGCGTAATAATAATGGTTATCTGTAAAACGCTTTGAGACGGCCCGCGGTCCTGAAAAGCACTATATAAGAACGAGCTATTTTAATTATTATTAAAGGTAAAGACCAGTATTGGAAACGCCCCAATTTCAAAAAATGAAATGGAAGCTCTCATTACCAATCATGTGAAAGGATATGTTTTGACTAATACATGATGATAAAAAATTTGCCGGGAAACCGCCTACTAATTCATATATTTGGTAAATTTGTTTCTCTCATGGTCTGTGAGGGATATAGGGTAGTCCCATATACATCTTTCTGTGTATAGTGCTTGTAACTTTACGAAGAATGGGCCAAATTTCTTATCATTTTGATGATTCCAGAACCTTGCAGATGCTAGATGCTAGATGATCAACCTTTTCTGATCGATTCCACAACGTTTCTTTCACAATGCAATCGCATGACCATAACTGGTCTTTACCTTTAAACAGTTACTTATATAATACTTACGTGAGCAGTACATGACGTTCTCTTTGCCGGTACAGACGGCATCCATGGTGGCACACCCATCCTGCAGCTTCAGCACGTTGGCCCCATCGGGAGAGAAGCACATCTTGCCCTGCTCGGCCTCTTCCAAATAGCGTTCGATCATGTCGGGATTGGCGCCGGGTAGTTCGATCTCGTCGACCTCGTCAATGACTTCCTCGATGACGTCGGGATCGCACTTGCCTCCTTCGTCTAAGACCTCCTCGGCAAACAGGGGACACGCATCGCTCAGGTGAAGAGCAATCTTCGATATGAAAACTACGAGTGACGAAAAAAAGTAACATATCAATTTATATCCGTATGAGTCTAGATTAAAGGTTTTAAAACATCGGATATTACCTTAACCCTAAAAAGTAGATTCCAACCTGTAGTTTTTTCAGCGAAAATGCTTTTAAGACTTGTATAAGCCCCGAGTCTAGCACATTTTTTGTCGCCAAATTCATCAAATGTGGACAATGGATTACTGCACCGCATCCAAAAACTTCGCGATGTGCGAGTCTAAATTACAATTTCCCTATCAAGCCTGACGAGTTGATTAGGGTATTTAAAAAAAAACGCTTCAAGTGATGTCAAAAAATGTTTTTATTATACTTTACTAAATTGCCCTTTATACTTACCAAATTTAAGTTTATAATTATTTAAAATTATTATAGACGTTTTTTATTTCTGCTACTCATATATTTTCAGAGGTGAGCCCCCCCCTTCCTCCTCTAACAGATACGCCCCTGGCTGTTCGGATGGTTTGATTCATTTCAAACACTCACCCATGCCATGAGATTCTTCAATCACGGTGGAAGCAAGGAACACCAGGCAGAAAACAGAAGCGAGCTTGATCTGATGATGAAGAGGAGGAAAAAGCAAAACATAAACATCATCATCATCATGTTCTATAATCACTCGATAAATTGATATTTTATGGAAATGCATTGAAATCATATTTTCGAGTACTAGTACATGTCATAATAATATCATCCTTAAAATGGGAGTATGACCATCCGATCGCAAAGCACTTGAAAAATCAACCGAAGGCATTTCAGAAGCAATTGTGCATCGCCTATCAAAATATGCGAACGTGGAAATATCATTATAATGAAATCCAAACATGATTTGTATAGGCAAAACAAGCGGGTTTTGAACTTGCCCTCAAGTTGCTTTCTTTAAAAGTATTTGCGATCGTGCAAGTTTACCAGACTAAGCTGATTTAAAAGACCGAAGACCCGACATTTCAGGGCGCGAAGATTCCTGAGCCACTGCTAATGCTAACTTTGATCCGGAAATTCTTGGTTAAAGACAGTGAGGACTGAAATAAACATTAGGTTCAACTTCAATTTATCGAAAATCATGAGCATTACAATTCTGCAAAGTATCGTGAAATCACTCCACAACCTATTTCGGGATAGAAGAAAAGATTTTAAAATCCTCAAAAATTCTGATAATTAAAAAAAAGATAATAATGAAAAGTCTCCATGGGGGGAAGGGGGGAATGATCGATACACGAGCTAATGACTCAACTTACCGAAATACCCATACTGATTGTCCGACCTCTCTTGTTAATAATCTAGAAGTGAATTAATACTTAATTAGTCTGCCGAGAGTTGAACAACACAAATAATGACGGAACTTTATTTGCGGGTTGCCAATTTAGATCTAGTTGTTCGGAGTCCGTGGAAGTCCAAAAGATGAATGATGCTAAGACAGGGAGAGCAAGACTTTTTATAATTTTCCATCAACCTCGATGATTTAAATTTCATTTAAATGAATTTTAGTGAAAATATGTCCCCGTGAGTTTGATTAACGAGATAACCGCACAACATCTGTTTAAGCAAATGGCAAGCAGAACATGAACGACCAGTTCACAGTTTCATGTATAGTTCGTCCCCCAAAACGGTTGACATTCAGAGTTTTATCACTGTGATCAATATGAATGGCATTTAATACTGGGGGACAAAATGTTTCGTATTGTATTTCTGAAAGAAGGTCTACCTTCACTATAGCTTGCAGATAAGCCCACGTTCAGCATTATTTCACTGTCATTTTGAGGGTGTGGGCAAACAATGAACCTTGCATGTGCACTTGTTATTATTAACAAAGTGATTAAACGGATCATAATTATAGCCAAGAGGGCAATGATAGAATATTTCGGGAGTATAGGGAAATGCTAACGCCGAATTCAAATAACTACATAATTTACTATGCATATATTGTTTTGTTATCTAGTGATCTCGGAGTTTTCAATTTTGTTTGTATGACGGAAGGTGTTTAGCACACCTATGTGTCTATTTATTTGTGTTTTTATTTTATTGATAACAGTCCTAAAATAAGAATAAAATAACTTAGCGCCAATTGCAGTTTTAAAACAAATCTGATTATTGAATAATCTTGTTTTCCCTATCATATATGAAGACTTCTTCTTAAAGTCATACAAAATGTTGATTGGACGCAAAGGAACAAAACAAAGAGGGGGAGGGGGGGGGGTGGTAAATGAACCTACCAAATTTCGGACACATCTTAGATGGCAGAACGGAGAGTTCCAATATCTCAAGCATAATATTGTTTCTTCTCAATTTGTTTATTCACATTAAAATTCAAAATAAAGAATATGTGATAATTCCCCTCAAAACTTGGACGAGAATTTCGTTTTTTTTTAATGGAGAAATTAGTCCAGCGGGGCAGACAGCATATGTGCCCCAGTCTTGTCAGAGGCCTCAAAGACATGATTGAAGGAAATTCATTCATTGTTTTAGTTTAACACCCTTTTAGTATTTTTATATGGCTTTGACCAACGCTACGCGTATTCAAGAAGAAAAACATGGAAAATCAGATTTGTTCAAATTCAAAGAAAACTCAACCAAGCAAAACAATTAACCTGTGTATCATGGAAAGGAACTATGTTCTTTTTATTCCGATGGTTACAATATGGACTTTCTGAAAATACATTTTCTTCAAAAACTCTTTTCGGCCCGTTATTTGTCAATTCCAAACACTTTTCTTTTTATAAAGGGAGGGGAAACCTACACAAAACCGCGTAGTGACTGAAAATATTCTGAAGCAAAAAGCTAGAGCCAGACGTTTCCGAGTTTACGAGTGTCCCTTTAAAATATAAACGTTGGCGAAGCCCTAGATTACAAGGGTAATCCCCGTAATTTGTAGAGGTCGTGCAAGGACACGGAGCCGTAGTCTGCAGTCTCAAGGCGTAGTAGATTTTGATATGATGTCATTATTGATAAAATGCTGTCGGTAAGTGCTATTCAGATGTTTTCCAAATCCGTTGTACTGTAACTGTGCCCCCATACCCCTCTCTCTCTCTCTCTCTCTCTCTCTCTCTCTCTCTCTCTCTCTCCCTCTCCCCCTCTCTCCCCTCTCGCTCTCTCTCTCTCCCCCTCTCGCTCTCTCTCCCTCTCCCTTTCTCTGTGTGCACACTTTCGTATCTTGTTTATTCTTCAGTGCGACATATTTCAGAAAAAATATAAACTTTGTGACTCGGATCATCCATTTGGCAATCCACCAGTTGGCATTACGCCATCCTGGTGATTAAATATTGTGTTCACAAACAGAATTATTTTAATTGATTGTTATGACATTCTTCATTAGTGTCTTTGTATTCACATTATGCTATGAAATTAGAAGTTGTTTCCAATAAGCTGCATATTATTTTGTGCCTTAATTTCGTCACTTCAAGACAAAATATTGGATAAAACTTCATGTGCAGCACCTTAATGTGACCCCACATACACTGAGGTAACAAAAAAGTTCAAGAGTGAAATACAATGTTAAACGCAGGCTTTTATCAAAGCACCGATTACTGAGAGTTTTTAAAAATCAGGATCTTTCGTCTTCTTTGTGCATGACTAATCATCAACAAAACGGAGCCAATTCCTTTTCAATTCGGGTTGTTGCTACGGCAGGCAGCCAGTGGAACGAATTCGTTTAATCAAATACAAGCATTACTTTGAACAAACATAACTTTGTTATTCCTGGCTCATTTTTGGTGTCATATAAAAGGGCAGAAAATAAACTTTCTATAAATTTGATTTTCTCTTTGGAATTGTGGTACCCTCTCTTCAAATTAATCACTCATGCGTGAAATATGCATCATTTGAGTTGCATCAAATGAAAGAGGAGGATCTCAGTTTCACAAACTTGTGTCATTTGTTAATTATGATTGTGATTAAGTTATGATAAAACCTTGATAATTCTCGGTTTCGTTTTTTCTGGGACGCTATGTAGTGTATCGTTAACAAAAGTCGCCCCGCACCACCGGAGTCCAGATGGCATGGGTATTTCAAAGAAAAAAATCAGTATGTTTTTTTTTCTTCTCTCCCAAGAGCAGGAGGGTCAGGCTGCGACCCCTTGGCAATCCCTCCCCCCCCCCTCAACAAAAAAAAACAAAACAAAACAAAAAAAAAAATCAATAAAAAAATCCCCTGCCAAACACTCTGGGCCGTCTTATGCTTAAATATAGTCGTTCACGTGGCAAAATTTCGATATACCTTGCCAGGCCAGGTTTACTTGACACAATAATAAAGTGCGATCACCTCCTGTCGACATCAAGGTCCTGTCACTTGGCGAAGCCTTTATGGTAACCATGGTAATGATTATGCTAATTTATGGTACATTGTATTAATCGCATCCATGAAACTTCAAACCAACTCAAAGAATCGGTCGTAATTACTATGTTTATTTTTTTTCTATCAAGTTTCTTACGATTGTTTCTATGAATCCAAGGATTTATGGTCAATTCTGGATCGTGTATAGTTATGTCCCTTTTTCAGTGAACGCACACTGTCTGACAAGTCTTCACTAAGCACGGATATAAAAGGGAGATCACTTCAAAGTTGCTTGTAATTGAGCATATATCTTCTCAGATTTACCTTTATATCATCGGGATAATTATTTCCAGATTTGTTTTTAAACCATGACATCAAAGGTAAGCAATATGATCTGCTTTGTTAGATCTTACTGTTTACTCTATCTTTTTTAATTAATTTATCACTTTCTATGTCTGAAATTGATACCTTTATCAGATCGAGTAAAAAAGGTTAATGTTAATTCTAATATTCTAAAAACAAATATTCAAATTCTATTACTATATACTATACCTAGATGTATCTGTAATGAAAAATAAGATAACCCTTTAACGACCCCTCCTTCTTTTTAAACCTTTCGCAGATGAAAATTTCACCATTCCTTCTGGCTGCCTTCTTGGTCTTGGTTGTAACGCAAAACACAACTGGTAAGATATTGTCAAATTGTATAATCTTACTATATATTTTATATATTTCATGATACACGTGGTATAGTGGAATTAAAATCAGGCATGTCAGAGATGACTCAGGATTACAAAAAAAAGTGAGAGAGGTATAAAATCTTTCCAAAGAACATTTTAAAATCCATATTGCCCTAATAAACTCTTTCAGTGATAGGGGGAAAGGGAAAGGGTGCAATATTTTTTTATAGGTGTTTTATCCCCCCCCCCTTCCAGTACAGGTTTGCTCAATCAAAGAAGAGGGGGACAAGAAGAAAGAAAATGATTAATATGAATTTTGTTATTTGTTTGTTTCCACCCTCACCCTCATCCCCATTTTTTCTATTTTTCTCACTTTTTATCATTAGTGGGCCGCAGCCGTTTTGCCTACAAGAAATACTAACATGACAATAATGTGGGTTACCTTTTAAACCTAATACAACGAATGCACGTAGTCTGTAAATTATTTTCTGACAAGTGAGGTCACTTTATAGGCCAGCGACCAAAACTTTGGGGCGATATAATTTAATTGGCAGCTGCAGTTGATAATCGATTCGAATTTCTGGAGAAAAAATTATTTGTTCTTAGAAGTCCATTGTTGCGCAAACATTGTTCAGTTTACTTTGTTTTGTTTTATCCTTCAAAACTTTCAGAAGAGAATTTTTCTTCCTGTTCTTTTGTTCCCTGGGAGTTTGACGCCAGCACCCCGCCCCTTCCTACTCTCTCTTCTTTTTTTCTTCTTTTTTAAAATGTTGAAAACTGGCAAAATGTGAAACACTTTTTAAGGGTTTTCACATTCTTTTTGATAGTGTGGTAGTATATCTTAGTATAAATAATACAATAAGAATGCTATTCAAATTACCTCATATATAGAAATAGCTGAAATGCCTAGACCAAAGCTTTATGCATCTGTGTGCACCGTGTGCATGTATTTCTGTGTGCATTGCATAAGTTGCAGGAGAGGTTATAGAATAATACATTTAGGGGTGGGCGTTTGGAGGGAACATGGGAGGGGACATCGGGGTTCCTGCATTCATTTTCTGCATGGGCCAATGGGTATGTACTATGAACCTTTTTCCACTGCTTGCTTACAAACAATTCTTTTACAAAATCCAGTCACATATGGTCAAAAACTTAACTTTATCTCTCTTTTCAGCTAAGAAACCAGAACCAGATAGAACCATTGCTGCGGTTGTGATGTCCCTCTGTAAGCCGTACCAGGAGGGGAAGAAGGAGCATGACATGAAGTGTACCCATGAGCTCACCGATGGGCTGAAGAAGCATTCCGAAAAGGCCAAGGTGTTCATCGAGGCCGCCGACAACAAGGCGTATTGCACGGGGTACGAGAACGAGGGTTCGCTGCTTCGGTTCGACTCGGCCTGTAACGTGATTGCGCACCTATGTGACTACATGCAGCTCGGAGAGCTCATGGAATGTCCATATGTTCGTAAGTAAATCCCCACCTTTTCACCCTCAGATAATACCCCATTCCCTCCAACCTCGGATGCTAACAACCCCCCTAAAATATATATATATAATCAGAAATCAAAAATTTACTAGATAAATCGACCGGTACCCGGACAGCTACCTACAAGGTCTATAACGAGCGGATAATAACGTTTATCCTTAAGGACATTCACCATCGGACAATGAGCCCTTTATTAAATTACCCTATTACCCTCTTACTACTTCAACGGAAATGATTGAATTAGTTTGTCTTTTTAATTGTGGGTAGTTGTCGATGTGTGGCAATGATTATGATTATGAGGAGTGGGATGATGTAGGTGGTGATCATGATGATGACGACTGACGAAACGACGAAACGACAGCGACAATATTGATGACAACGGTGCTAGTGACGATAATGACCTCAATGATTACAGGTCTGAATATCGTGAGCGTGATGATTTTCATTTTCATTGAAGGTCGTTGAGCTACGAAAACGCTTTTTTGTCGTTGATGATGATGTTTCTAATTGTTTCCCCCTCTCCTTGATTTATTTACCATCAATATAATTTTGTTCAAATATTTTTGTTCTTCCAGAACCACTTATGGAGAAGAAAATACCGGTGAAAAGAAGCTCGAAGAAATTTGTGAAATAAAAGAATAATTGAAGTCAATCAACAAGCACAGAACCTCTGGAAACATCTTGCCCGGATAAATATTCCAATCCTGTAAATCTCACTTTCGAAAATCAAGTGTTGAAGACTGCAGTCTTGAGCTCGATTAAATTAAACAGAACATCCTAAATCTTATAAATTTTTGGTGCTATTTCCTCGGTCTTTATAGGTCAACGAGAACGCTGAGCTCTTTCATTTTTTGTTCTTCTTTGACTTCTTCTTTTTCCTCCTCTTCTTCTTCTTCTTCTTCTTCTTCTTCTTCTTCTTCTTCTTCTTCTTCTTCTCCTCCTCCTCCTCCTCCTTCTTTTTTTCCTTCTTCTTCTTCTTCTTCTACTTCTTCTTCTTCTTCTTCTTCTTCTTCTTCTTCTTCTTCTTCTTCATCTTCTTTTTCTTCTTCTTCTTCTTCTTCTTCTTCTTCTTCTTCTTCTTCTTCATCTTCTTTTTCTTCTTCTTCTTCTTCTTCTTCTTCTTCTTCTTCTTCTTCTTCTACTACTTCTTCTTCTTCTTCTTCTTCTTCTTCTTATCCTCCTCCTCCTCCTTCTTTTTTTCCTTCTTCTTCTTCTTCTTCTTCTTCTACTTTCTTCTTCTTCTTCTTCTTCTTCTTCTTCTTCTTCATCTTTTTCTTCTTCTTCTTCCTATTCTTCTTCTTCTACTTCTTCTTCTTCATCTTCTTTTTCTTCTTCTTCTTCTTCTTCTTCTTCTTCTTCTTCTTCTTCATCTTCTTTTTTCTTCTTCTTTCTTCTTCTTCTTCTTCTTCTTCTTCTTCTTCTTCTTCTTCTTCTTCTTCTTCATCTTCTTTTTCTTCTTCTTCTTCCTCTTCTTCTTCTTCTTCTTCTTCTTCTTCTTCTTCTTCTTCTTCTTCTTCTTCTTCTTCTTCTTCTTCTTTTCCTACTCCGTCTTTTACCGTATATTGCATATATTTTCGTGTCCTCCTTATTGGAACAATATCAATGTGTAAAAGAAATAATGTATCAGATTTTTAAATAAATGTATTTATTTTTAGCAATTGCATAGATTTCTTCTTAAAAATTATATTTTGTTAGAGTATAATGATGATGATATTGATGGTGGTGTTGTTGATGCTGCTGTTGCTGACGGCGGTGTTTGTGGTGGGGATTCCGCTAATGATGGTGGTGATGAAGATTATGAGGATGATGACGATAATGGTGGAAAAGATGGTACATGTATTTGTTTCATTGATGATGATGATTTGACGATAATGATGATGGTGATAAGGGTTAACATGATCATGCAGATGATGATAATGTGGTGATGATAGTAATGATGATGATGATGATGATGACGATGATGATGCTGGTGATGAAGACGACACCGATGATGATGATGATGATGATGATGATGATGATGATGATGATGATGAGGATGATGGTGATAATCGAGATGGTGGTAATAATGATGATAGTTGTGGTGATGATGATGACGATTGATCATGAAGATGATGATGCTGATAGTGACAATAATGTGAAGATCATGGTAGTGACGATTATGAGAGCAGTGACAACCCACACCCCTGGTGCAAAGATTCAGACACCGATGTGCCTCCAAACTTGTCGAAGTATTTTGAGGTACAAATAAAAGTTGGGGTTAGGGGTGGGGGGGGGGGCATATATTATGATTATTCGATTATGTCAAAGTGGCCTGAAGGGGTTTATTTATTCGTCTGTTTGTCTTTTGTTTGTTCGCTTGTTTGCTCGTTCGTTTCAGCGTAGTTCTAAAACAATATCTATACACAAAAGGAATCATCAATTTCTAAAGTATCTTACCCTTCTTGTTAATTGGGAGGGGGGAGGTATCGAACAAGATGCCCCCCCCCCCGTTTGCCCACTTACGCCGTCATTGGCTAGTTGTAATGTCTTTTAATATCGTCATATCATGCAACGTTTGCGTTTGTTAAAGGTTGGTTTAGTTTAAAGCCTATCTGCACTAGTTTTGCCAGGAGGGATTAGACCTCCCTGCATGGTCACTGACAGGTGGTTATCTCATCAAATCAGCTCTCAATTAACATAAGAAAAATGGGACATGGGGGAACAACGGTCACCGATTAGGCATTGTTTGCTATATAGAGGGCGCAAGTAGCTGTACGTAGTGCAGCGGGGATTAAGGGTCAATTCTGAACGACACGAACTTTTATTAGGCCCCAAACTTACTTGTTCCCTCCGCATTTCCAAGACAACATGCTGGTTAACCTGGCAAGTCTTGATCTTTATATCATATATTTTGAATGAAGCTGGCAGAGTATCAAGACTAAAATGGGCAATGATATTACATTGTTTTATTACAGTATATTGCTGTCTTTGCTGAAAAACAATGACGTCATAAGATTTGCCCTCGTATTAGACAGCTGTTGTTAAGGTGAAGGAAAGAACAGTGGTTTATTCGAGGATTATGGATGTTTTTTCTTCTTCTCAAACCAATATTTACGTAACAATGCACTTTTAGCGCCAGTTACGTTGTTCATCGTAATGCCCATTGTACTTGCGTTGATACCTGCGTTAATCAAACCGGTCACGTCAATTAGTGAAATTGCTTGAAATGGAAAGCGATGTTCACACTCTTCATTTTTTGCATTCCTCTTGATATGAAATCAATCATTGACACAGCGCACCATGGATGATATAATTCGTACATGGTGCGTCAACGTCCTTGACGCAGCACTAAGTCAGTATAAGCACGCCTCGTGTGCAGTAGGCATATCATCTCGATGTGAGTAAAATTGTGATGGCCGCAACAGAGTGTAGATGGGCAAAGCATCATGTGATTTTGTTTAAATGCTGATTTAATATTAATGCTAACAACTGTATTTAGCTACAGTGAAGATATGCCACTTTCGATGCCACTATCGATGCGTTCATAACATAATTGTCGGTACTTTTATCTTAGAATTGAATTGAAATCTAATTGTGTCATGTTACACTATATAGCTGGCTCTGTTTGCTTCATGTACTCTTCATATCGTGTTTTCACTCCTCACCCCCTCAACATCCCCCCTCAAAATCCCCCCTCGCTCCGCCTCTCCCTCTTCTCTGTCTCCGTCTGTCTGTCTCTCTGTTTCTGTCTCTCTTTCTCTTTCTACCTCTCTCTATTTCTCTCTCTCTCTTTCTCTCTGTCTCTCCTTTTTCTATTCTTATTCTTTCGTTCTCTCTCTCTCTCTCTCTCTCTCTCTATCTCTCTCTCTCTCTCTATCTCTCTCCTCTTTCGATTATTAACTGTACTTTCCACCTGGTAGCATTTGCGTTTCCATTTTATTCGTATTATTTTCTCATTAAATAATCTGTTTCCATTGCATGCTATACTTCAACTCTTTAAACACACTTTCCGACATCACAGCACGACCACATTCGAGATGAGCAAAACACAAATCATTCTTGACATTTTTTTCTCTCTGGTTAGGATTTTTATTTCAAATAAGTTATATTAGTGAAAGTATTTAGAGTACATTGCATTTGTTGTTACTGCCAAGTAAAAACAGATTGAACAAAATCGGGAAAGAAGAATATTAGTATCTAAATAAAAAGCCAGCTCATTAGACTGGGTAAGGAAATAAATGAATGTACACAAAAGTTGTTCTAGTACAATTTTATAACACCGAAGCATTATATATAATGCAAGAATAATGATATTGCAAATTTAACTGTAGTAATGAATTATTATTTCATGAGATATTTTTTTCAAATAATTAACACGATGTATTAAACAAAGCAATAAACATTCAAATATGTCTCTCGAGAATTTGGTTTAAAAATAAATAGATTATGATTAGTATCTATGGAAAATGAATAAGAAATGAACAATAAATAAATTAGATTAAATATATTATGTAAACTTCATCATAAAATTACTTAGTATTAATGGTTCCTTTATAGAGGCAAAAAAATTGGAATAAAGTGATTTTGTTCACTCTGTAATCAATTAAAAATCACTTCAATGTCATATAGAGGACTTTAGCAAAATAGTTTTTATATAAAATACATGTATTTCGTTTGCATTCAATTCGATGAAATTAATTACAGTATTGGTAAAAATATGAGATCTAACAGACGATAGAATAATGATCTCTAGTCTCTTCTCATGACGATATTCCAAGTAATGACCTTCGACCTGTGTCATGTGATGACGATGAACTTCTTAGTCTGTTTCACTAGACTCAACGGATGTTGATTCAGCAGAAACAGAGGAGGAACGTCTATAACGAGCTACAAGAGATGCAAAACCAGAACACCATATTATAAAGAATATTTTGACATGATAGCATTAATTTGTTGACGCAGTTTTCTTTATTTGATTGGTATTTCATATTCTTCATTTAGACATGAAAGTCAAATATCTCAAAAGAATATACATCAGCAGAAATGTTAAATCGGAAGTTAAAATATTACGCACTTTATTAGTTTGTAACGGCGCTCAGTGATATCAGTTTGTTTTAACTGAAAATCAACCCTGCTTGAATGAAACTATCAATGAATATGATAACAATGCATTTAATAGGAAAATGAGACGTATACAAAATTCTGAAACACCATCTAGCTGCCCAAATATGAAGTGACGGCTGTACTATATTTGGTAATCTGGGAGGTGTAGCCCCCTCAGCCCCCTCAGCCCCCTCAGCCCCCTACCCTTTCTCTCTCTCTCTCTCTCTCTCTCTCTCTCTCTCAGTTTGATGTTACTCTAATTACATCCCCCGCTATGCGCTCTGACATGTTGCGTTTGACATAAAATTATGACCAAAACTTACTCGAAACTGACTTTAACAAGACCAGTGGCGGATCCAGCCGGCGGGAAGAGGGGTGGGGGGGGGGGGGGGGCCCAATCCGTGAAAAAAATATTAGTTGCGACTCAGCCACCAGTGATGAGCGGGGGGGGGGGGGGGGGGGGTAGGAGGCACTTTTTTTGGTCCAATTTTTCAGGAAATATTTTTGCGCCGACTCAGTCAGCCGGTGAATAAGCTGGGGGGGGGGGGGTGAGACCACTATTTTGGGTTTTTTTTTTCTCACCTAATTCGTGAGAATTTTTTTTAATTTTTTTTCTGTTGACCCGTTAGCCCCCCCCCCCCCCCCCCCCCCGTGGATCCGCGCCTGCAGAGGATCCAGACGGCGTCAAGGAGGGAGGGGGTAGCCAAATCTTAATACAAAATTTAGTGCCGACTCAGCCGGCCGGCGAATAAGCGGGGGGGGGGGCGCTTTTGTTTTTTGTTTTATAAAGGTTAACTTTACGTTATTATCCTATTTTTTTTATCGTTTTGGGGGGCTAGGGGGGGGGGGCGGGCCGGAATAATCGCTACGTGGATCCGCCCCTAAACAAGACTCACCTGTAGCAGGGCAGGACACAACTCGGATACAGACTTCTTCCAAGATCTCACAAGCATCCGTAAATTTCGTTTCACCTTCCTCTTCCAAACACACCTTATTTTGTTCGACTAAATTCACCAAAGCCAGCTCATCGGCAGTCACCACCTCTAGAAGTCTTTCTTCACAGTCGTTCATCACCGTTCTGTATCTATCACAGAGGGCTTGAAACTCCGAAGTGCGATCAGTGGTTTGGGCTATAAATAGGAGGAATTAATGACACTTTAAGAAATCTGGTTCTAAAATTTGTTTTCAAATTTACTTTCTTTGAATCCTTTTTTCATACGGTTGACTAAAACGCATCGCAAACTGGCAGAATATTTACGAAGGCAAAATATATTTTTCTTTGAGACAGGAAGGTCTTTTAGAGCTAACACGTATTGCTTCATATTTTGCTCAGTGACTACTTCTGTTGTAACTTCTTGCCCAAACGTTTCTAGTAAATGTTGTGTTTTTGTCAGGGTCGAGTGAAGCGAGTGACACTTTTTTACGTGAACATTTAATCTCGTCATCAACATATATATATATATATAATACAAAATACGAAAGGAAAACTCTGCTGTCGGAATAATATGGTGACGTTGGTCCGAATACTGGAAATATTGTCAGGAGCTGCAGCCCCAATAACCCCCACACCCCAATTATGCATATGCAGTATGATCCCACCCCCCCCCCCCAACAAAAAATAAATAAATAAATGAAACAAATGTTGATATATTTAAATTGTTACCTTTGACTTCCAGTGCAACACAGACAATGAGACACAGACATACGGACAGGACCTTTACCTGGAAAGGAAATCAAATATATGATAAATTAATTATTGTTTGGAGTTGATAATGTGTAAACATACATTATTTGTCATGGAATATTTATTATCCCGGGAGTGAGCCTGCTTGCTAATTTCAGTGGAGGTCTAGGAAGTTCCATGATCTGATTGAATCCCTTTTGCTTCCTCAAATTGACACCAAATATAATTGTACATATTTTTCTTTCTCCCGAACATTCTAGAGTCAGTGTTAAAACGTACACATACATGTATTAAAGAGTGACGATTATGTAAAAGAAAACTGCAAAATATTGGAACAAAAATTACAACCGGTTTATCAAATAGTAAAGATAAACTCATATACCGTTTGCTAGGAGATGATTTAATGATTATTTTCGTATATTACCTTTTTTTTAAAAATACTTACTAGTTCTAAGCAATATTAGGCTAGTATGTGTTATTCGTAGTATTCTACCAAAAAAGAGAATAACACCTAAACGTCATCAAAAGGTTAAATTGTGCCTGAATAGATTATTAGACGAAAATTATACGTACCATTGAAGCCATTTTAGATGTTTTGTAGAGTCGGATGCTTTGAATCTAGAGCTAGTGAAGTATTGATGGTTGATGAGTTAATGATGAAACAAGTCATATCGTCTCCTTTTATAGGATCTTAAAACAATCAGATTTGAGATTTGGGGAGGGGGCAGGTTCATACATGCAAAATGAAGTTTGACATATGATCTAGAAAACACAAGGCTGGAATTAAGTGATATTTCAAAATGACAGTTGGAGAATAAAAGTCAATAAAATGTTAATTTTCCTTCTCGAAAACATATATTGTTGACTAATTAAGCTGTCATTTCATATTTTATAATTTCACATGTAATTATTTCACAATTTACACCACTGCTTATTCATTAAGCAATGGGATCAGAACGACAGTTGAAGGGTAGGTAGACAAATTAATAATAGGGCATGTAGCGATGCAAACGGAATCAAAAGTGAATTATAATTATAATTTTGGAAACCTTTTGGCTGAAAGCCAACATCACAAGGTGTTTGTTCAAATTTCGTGGAAAACTGTCATATTATTGCATTGTTGGATCGATAATACATAATAGCTACCTTTAACGCCCCACTGCACTACTTATAGATACATGCGCCCTCTATATAGCAAACAATGGCTTATCGGTGACCATTGGTCCCCCATGATCCTCTTTTTCTATGTTAATTGAGAGCTGAGTGGATGAGATAACCACCTGTCCAGTGACCTTGCAGGGCGGTTTGATCCTTCCTGTAAACTAGTACAGATGGGCTTTAAGAGGTTAAATTCAAAAGGGAAGTCTAACCTGATATTACACACTAAGAAAAAATGGTGCAAGTATGCACCTTTAGGGGTGCAAACCGATGCAACAATAGCAGCACCTTTAGGGGTTAAATCCTGCACCATTTTTAAAGGTGCGATACTGCACCCTTTAAAAGGGTGCCAGATTGAACCTTTTAGGGGAAATAGTACCCTTTATGGTTCATTCCTGCACCTTTAGGGGTGCAAACTGATGCAACACTAGCATCACCTTTATGGGTTCAATCCTGCACCCTTAGGGGTGCAAACCGATGCAATAGCAGCAACTTTAGGGGTTCAATCCTGCACCTTTTAAACGGTACAATCTTGCACCCATCATCGAGGAATACTGGTAAAATTTGCTCGTACACAAATACATATTAAACATGCAAGATGTTTCATGGTTAGTAATCATATAATCAATATATCTATTGCTAAAACGTGAATGTAATTGTTACATGATCAGACAAAATTATCTATTGGTCAATGATTGCCAAAGGAAAATACAAATCACAAAATTGATGTGCATTGTCATAATTTGCTTAACAAATCATGATGAATGTATTTTTATGTGAAAACGTGGAAAGTAATCATGAATATGCATGCAATATGCAAACTTTTATTTTGCACCCTTTTTGGTCGATAGGGTTCATTTTTGTGGAAGGGTGCAAATTCTTATGTTGCACCCTTTTTTGAACCCCTTTTCCTTCAATAGGGTTCATTTTTATGTAAAGGGTGCAAACTCTTATTTTGCACCCTTTTTTGCACCCTTTTTTCTTAGAGTGTAGGAAGGTTTTGATAGAAGCAGAAAAATGAGAGAGAAATGGGACAGAGAAAGTTTTAGCAAATTCCGTTTAAAAATAAGAAATGTTATGAAATGTTTATTGTACAGAGCAAATATGAGAGGAGCTCGCGGGATACATGACATTTGCCCAAGCTTTCACTGACATATTCCTCTCATTTTCAAATTAGTATCAGGGCGGCTTTCTCTTTTAATATACAAAGAGTGACCATTGGCGTAGCTTGTTTCTACCCATTAATGGGGCAGTGGACGGAATGATGGGTGAGGGGGGCACAGACCTTATTGAAAACGAACAGTGTAAATACAAGACTAACGATTACGGGAAGGTGCTCGGCTGGATGTGGTTCTGGGCCCCGTCTTACAAAGAGTTGCAATTGATCCAAATCAATCTCAAGTCCTCCAATCAATCGCAAGTTTGTAATCGCCTATCTATTATGTACATAGTTGCGATTGATATCAACTCTTTGTAATACAGGGCCCTGGTGCCCTCCCTTCTTGCTTTTTCCCATTCTCAAATTCCCTTTTTTTCCTTTTATTGCTTTGTACGTTTATTTGTTAAATATATTTACCACCGTAAACGCTTTATTGATTGAAATAAATAAAGAAGAATTCATGAACCGTTTTAAATAAAAGATAAAAAAATTTAAACAAAACATTTTCAAATATCTATGTAGTATAATAAAATATTAAACATTGATGAACTGCCCCATGCCCCGTTACCCGGATTAAACCTCGCCCCTAATCACCTTTTGAGTGTGATTTGGGAAAGACTATTCGCAAATGTCAGCTCTTAAATATTCTGGCAACGAGCAACTAACTTGGCCGGATGCATGCTTTCTAAAATTACCTTTGTTGGCAATTAACATTTCATATAATATATAGTATGTACCAGGTGTACATGTTATCAATTAAGAAAAAGATATGTAAGATTTAGAAAGAAAATGATCTGATGAAGGAAAACAATGAATTTTGAAATTGGTAGAAAAAAACTATATGGTAATGATATGTAAGGCCGATATGGTAGTTGTTAACACTTAACTGCCATTGTAGCGTCATAACATTAGTCTCCTTACTGATATTGCGCCCCTTTGCAGATAAAACAACTGTTGGTATTTTATCAAAATGAAATAATGGTTAATTAACAAAATTGCATGTGCCCTTGATTACCATGGCAGTGGCGTCGCTCGAATCCACACATTGTTTGGGGACATTTAAACATTTTAGAGATGGATGGACGCCGCCTCATGAATAAATCAAAATGCATTGCTGGTGGTCTAGGGGTCTCTTTCCCCCATCTATTTCTTTAACTTGCAACCATCTAAGTCTAATTTGAGGGGATGAATGAGGTGAAGACAGAAAGAGAGAAAGAGAGAGAGATAGAGAGGGGGAGCAGACCCGAGAAGAGGAGTTTTTTTTCAGAATTTCATTTTTCTTCATATACACTCAAAGCACACTGACACCAATCCATTTCCCTAGCTCACAACATCGCCCACAATACATTGATTCTCACCCATCAACATTCACCTGCCCCCTCCCCCGCCCACACTTCACATAACTTACTCACACCATGGTTATTTGGCCACATTCACGAATACCTATATAACATCCCTTTTCCATACCCGTACACGTCATACCCACACGCGCCGTCTTAATCAACCCACCTGTCCCCACCTCCCCCACCCTCACTTATCCAAACTTAAACCACATTCACCTGCTCTTACCAGCGTACTTGTCTACCACCCACCCCCACCCTACCCCCATCCGAAACTACCCACATCTCTCTTCTCCTCCCATCCCCATGCACACATCCACTTACCTCACCCTTTAATCCCACACTCCTACTTCCACTCCACTCCCACTCACTACACCCTCATCCATCCTAAACTAACCAACAAGGGTTAGGCCTACTCCCCCTACCCACACTCGCCTACACCCACCTTACCCTCACCCCCCCCCCCCCCACTGTCTTCCTCCATACACCCCAACATGGGTTCAACATCCAGGTCTCACATAAATCGAAAGCAAAACAAGGAACTTGGCGTTATGTTCAATTTATTGCAAAGGTGCCATGGGAAAATCACAAATTCTATAAATAAAAATCTTAGATAAGTAATCAACATAAAATATCATATCAATATATGGTTGTTTTTTTTACCTCCCCACCTGCTCACAGCATTTACCAACATGTTGCGACTACAAAGATCTAATGAAAAAGATTGTTGTGGAACCTAACTACAATTATGTTTAAAGTCAATTAAGCAAAGTTTTATGCAAATGCATCATTTCTATTTACAATGCACTCCAAAAATAGGTTTTTGCGGCTAATTTCTCAAATTTTGTTTATTCAAATTCATGAACGTGCATTCCAATTCACATGTCGTTCTCCCTCCCCCCTGTCTCTCTCTCTCCCTCTCTCTCTCTCTCTCTCTCTCTCTCCCTCTCTCTCTATCTCTCTCTCTCTCTCTCCCTCTCTCTCTCTCTATCTCTCTCTCACCCTCTCTCTCTATCTCTCTCTCTCTCTCTCCCTCTCTCTCTCCTTCTCCTTCTCTCTCTCTATCTCTCTCTCTCTCTCTCTCTCCCTCTCTCTCTATCTCTCTCCCTCTCTCTCTCTCTCTTTCTCTCTCTCTTTCTCTCTCTCTCTCTCTCTCTCTCTATCTCTCTCTCTCTCTCTCTATCTCCCCCCTCTCTCTCTCTCTCTCTCTTTCTCTTTCTCTCTCTATCTCTCTATCTCTCTCCACTTCGATGAATAACTTCACTTTCCAATTGGTAGCATTTACGTGTCCATTTTCTTCGTATTCTTTTCTCATTAAATAATCTGTTTCCATTGCATGCTATACTTCAACTCTTTAAACACACTTTCCGACATCCCAGCACGACCACATTCGAGATGAGCGGAACACAAATCAATCTTGACATTATTTTTTCTCTCTGGTTAGGATTTTTATTTCAAATAAGTTATATCAGTGTAAGTATCTAGAATACAATGCATTTGTTGTTTATGCCAAGTAAAAAAAAAAAAAAAAAAAGGGATGAGAAAAATCGGGAAAGAATAATATTAGTATCTAAATAAAAAGCCAGCTCAGAAGACTGGGTAAAGAAATAAATGAATGTACACAAAAGTTGTGCTGGTACAATTTTATAACACCGAAGCATTATATATAATGCAAGAATAATGATATTGCAAATTTAACTGTAGTAATGAATTATTATTTCATGAGATATTTTTTTTTAAATAATTAACACGATGTATTAAACAAAGCAATAAACATTCAAATATGTCTCTCGAGAATTTGGTTTAAAAATAAATAGATTATGATTTGTATCTATGGAAAATAAATAAGAAATGAACAATAAATAAATTAGATTAAATATATTATGTAAACTTCATTATAAAATTACGAAATGTGTCATTAAACACTTAGTATTAATGGTTCCTTTTATAAAGGCAAAAACATTGGAATAAAGTGATTTTGTTCACCCTGTAATCGATTCAAACTCACTTCAATATCATATAGAGGGCTTTAGCAAAATAGTTTATATATAAAATACATGTTTTTTGTTTGCATTCAATTCGATGAAATTAATTACAGTATTGGTAAAAATATGAGATCTAACAGACGATAGAATAATGATCTCTAGTCTCTTCTCAAGACGATATTCCAAGTAATGACCTTTGACCTGTGTCATGTGATGACGATGAACTTCTTAGTCTGTTTCACTAGACTCAACGGATGTTGATTCAGCAGAGACAGAGGAAGAACGTCTATAACGAGCTGCAAGAGATGCAAAACCAAAAAAACATATTATAAAGAATATTTTGACATGACAGGATTAATTTGTTGACGATAAGGATTTTGCAAGGCCAAATTCTTCAGTTTTCTTTACTTAATTGGTATTTCATATTCTTCATTTAGACATGAAAGTCAAATATCTCGAAAGAATATACATCAACAGAAATGTTAAATCGGACGTTAAAATATAGTTTGTAACGGCACTCAGTGATATCAGTTTGTTAACTGAAGGCAACGCTGCTAAAATTATCAATGAATAAAATAACAATACATTTCATAGGAAAACGAGACGTATACAAAATACTGAAACACCATCTAGCTGCCCAAATATGAAGTGACGGCTGTACTATATGTAGTAATTTGACAAATCTGGGAGGTGTAGCCCCCTCAGCCCCACCCCCCCCTCTCTCTCTCTCTCTCTCTCTCAGTTTGATGCTACTCTAATTACATCCCCCGCTATGCGCTCTGACATGTTGCGTTTGACATAAAATTATGACCAAAACTCACTCGAAACTGACTTTAACAAGACCAGTGGCGGATCCAGCCGGCGGGAAGAGGGGGATGGGGGGGGGGGGGGGGCCAATCCGTGAAAAAAATATTAGTTGCGACTCAGCCACCAGTGAATAAGCGGCATATGGAAACGTTGTATCATCCGCTCAATCTGACTTGCGTGCATAGAACAAATAAGCATTTTTCCATTAAAAAGTGAAGTTTTCTAAAATGTGCGTCTCTTTCCAGCATTGGGGCGCCCGGAAGTCACTCGGCTAACATTTCATAAAGTTTAATATAAAAAAACCATGTGCAAATTTTCTGTACTTTTGTCGGAAAAAAAGTATTTATCCAGCACAATGTCGTCTCTTTTTGCGTTGGAGAAGAGCAAATAGCGAGTTTCAATCACACTTTGGCCGCTCTCGCAAGCTCTCACTCGTTTCACTTTGGTCAAGCGACTTTGGGGCAAGCGGTTAATGAAAATACTAATCGTTAGCTTTCTTCTGGTATTAAACTTGTTTTGATTGATTGTATAATTTTGTAGGAATAAAGGAAACAAAAAGGTTTGACAAAAAACTTATCAGCGTCTGAATTGACCTTTTGACCTTGAATTCCCTGATGCAAGCGCACATAAACAGGTTCTGATGACGTCATCTTCGCTAAATCGGTGTCTTTTATCGTAAAATGCTACACTTTCACAATGTTTATGCATCTTTTTTAATTATTAGTAATATATAATATATTTTGTCTGATATCACTGAAGTTTTGGTTTTTATGTAATAGGTAATTTTAAAGTTAGAGCCATTTTACTATTTTAATTTACTGGATCGCACTATTAAAGTCGCAGGGTAGAAAGATGCATTTTCCAACCGCGCCAAATTTAATTTACGTTCCGACATTCTGTTGAATGGGTTCGTGTTGTTAAGAATCCACTGCTTTCTGCTCCACCAAACGTCCACATTCGGAGTCGTTTATCAACTAAATTATTCAAATTTATGGATGCTTTCTTCCCAGGTGTTTATGTTGTTGAAGCATTTCATTCACCTGCTATCATTCTTTGTACTCCAATTGCCAGAACGCAAATTACATTTTGGTTTTTATAGTTTCATGCGGAGCCGTTTATCAACTATATGTATCAAAATTTATGAATGCTTCCTTCCCAGGTGTTTGGTGTTTATGCATTTCATGGCTGTTATTATTCTTTGTACTCCAATTGTTAGACTACAAAATTGCATTTTGTTTTTATAGTATCATTCAATAAGTAAGTCAAATAAAAGAGTATGTTCTGCACAATAAAAACAATTTGTGTCCCTATTGTACAATGTAATTTGTCCCCTCATTTTGTAATAGTTAATTTACCCATTCACATAATGGAACTACCTGCCCGATGAAGGCGGTGGTCCCGTAACCCCTGAGCACTCAACACCGTGTGGGAGTCAGTTTATGATCAACTTCTTTTATGAGACAAACCGAAGCAAACGTTTTCATATGGGGGGGGGGGGGGTAGCCAAATCTGAATACAAAATTTAGTGCCGACTCAGCCGGCCGGCGAATAAGCGGGGGGGGGGGGGGGGGGGGCGCTTTTGTTTTTTGTTTTATAAAGGTTAACTTTACGTTATTATCCTATTTTTCTTATCGTTTTGGGGGGCTAGGGGGGGCGGGCCGGAATAATCGCTACGTGGATCCGCCCCTGAACAAGACTCACCTGTAGCAGGGCAGGACACAACTCGGATACAGACTTCTTCCAAGATCTCACAAGCATCCGTAAATTTCGTTTCACCTTCCTCTTCCAAACACACCTTATTTTGTTCGACTAAATTCACCAAAGCCAGCTCATCGGCAGTCACCACCTCTAGAAGTCTTTCTTCACAGTCGTTCATCACTGTTCTGTATCTATCGCAGAGGGCTTGAAACTCCGAAGTGCGATCAGTGGTTTGGGCTATAATTAGGAGGAATTAATGACACTTTAAGAAATCTGGTTCTAAAATTTGTTTTCAAATTTTGCTTTCTTTGAATCCTTTTTTTCTCACGGTTTACTAAAACGCATCGCAAACTGGCAGAATATTTACGATGGCAAAATATATGTTTCTTTGAGACAGGATGATCTTTTAGAGCTAACACGTATTGCTTCATATTTTGCTCAGTGACTACTTCTGCTGAAACTTCTTGCCCAAACGTTTCTAGTAAATTTTGTGTTTTTGTCAGGGTCTAGTGAAGCGAGTGACACTTTTTTCGTGAACATTTAATCTCGTCATCAACATATATATGTATATATATGTATATATATATATATAATACAAAATACGAAAGGAACAATCTGCTGTGGGAATAATATGGTGACGTTGGTCCGAATACAGGAAATATTGTCAGGAGCTGCAGCCCCAATAACCCCCACACCCCAATTATGTATATGCAGTATGATCCCACCCCCCCCCCCCCCAACAACAACAAAATAAATAAATAAAACAAATGTTGATATATTTAAACTGTTACCTTTGACTTCCAGTGCAACACAGACAATGAGACACAGACATACGGACAGGACCTTTACCTGGAAAGGAAATAAAATATATGATAACATTAATTATTGTTTGGAGTTGATAATGTGTAAATATACATTATTTGTCATGGAATATTTATTATCCCGGGAGTGAGCCTGCTTGCTAATTTCAGAGGAGGTCTAGGAAGTTCCATGATCTGATTGAATCCCTTTTGCTTCCTCAAATTGACACCAAATATAATTGTACATATTTTTCTTTCTCCCGAACATTCTAGAGTCAGAGTTAAAACGTACACATACATGTATTAAAGAGTGACGATTATGTAAAAGAAAACTGCAAAATACTGGAACAAAAATTACAACCGGTTTATCAAATAGTAAAGATAAACTCATATACCGTTTGCTAGGAGATGATTTAATGATTATTTCGTATATTACCTTTTTTTTTAATGCATACTAGTTCTAAGCAATATTAGGCTAGTATGTGGTATTCGTAGTATTCTACCAAAAAAGAGAATAACACCTAAACGTCATCAAAAGGTTAAATTGTGCCTGAATAGATTATTAGACGAAAATTATACGTACCATTGAAGCCATTTTAGATGTTTTGTAGAGTCGGATGCTTTGAATCTAGAGCTAGTGAAGTATTGATGGTTGATGAGTTAATGATGAAACAAGTCATATCGTCTCCTTTCATAGGATCTTAAAACAATCAGATTTGAGATTTGGGGAGGGGGCAGGTTCATACATGCAAAATGAAGTTTGACATATGATCTAGAAAACACAAGGCTGGAATTAAGTGATATTTCAAAATGACAGTTGGAGAATAAAAGTCAATAAAATATTAATTTTCCTTCTCGAAAACATATATTGTTGACTAATTAGGTTGTCATTTCATATTTTATAATTTCACACGATATTTTTTTCACAATTTACACCATTGCTCATTTATTAAGCAATATGATCAGAACGACAGTTGAAGGGTAGGTAGACAAATAAATAATTATGCATGCAGCGATGCAAAAGGAATCATAAGTGAATTATAATTATAATATTGGACACCTTTTGGCTGGATGCACGCATCAAGGTATTTGTTCAAATTTCGTGGAAAACTGTCAAATTATTGCATCGTTGGATCAATCATAATCATAGCTTTCTTTAAGAGATTAAATTCAAAGGGGAAGTCCACCCTAATATTAAGCAGGTTTTGATAGAAGCAGAAAAATGAGAGGAACGGGTCAGAGAAAGTTTGAGAAAATTCCGTTTAAAAATAAGAAAATTTAGTTTATGAAATGTTATGTACAGAGCAGATTTCAGAGGAGGTCGCGGGAAACATTAATAAACTGTTGTGTGTGATTGATTGCAACTTCACATTAATTATGTAAACAGGAATTTGCTCATTTAACAGCACACGCAAAAAACTGAGGTGCTAAATGTTGGGTGCTGAGTGAGATTCTGCACTTGAAGTGCCAAAATCAGCACTTGACGGGTTAACTTTAACAAGGAAACCGAAACGTGCTGAATATTTGAGTGCAGAAAACGAGTGCTATAACAATATGCAGCACTTAACATCGAGTGCTGACTGCATAACCTGATCTGATTGGTCGGTTAGTATAATAGCTGTTACCTTGTGAATATTTGTTTTTGAATCAAATTCAGCTAAGAGATTCTTACATTCTTCATTCTCCAGGTCAATACCCAAGGCCTCAAAGGTCTGAATAACTTTGCTCCTTAAACTGTCAACAACATCAGTATTCAAAGCTGTTGCAGCAGATAACACTCTGTTTGTCATAGCATGGGTCATGTTGGTGTTTGATAAAAGAGAACCAATGAAAAATGCAGCTGGTCTCACTATGAACATGACAGACAATGAAAGCGGACAAAATATACAGTTCCTCAGGTAGACAAAGGAACATCCCTTGACTGCTATTATGTAAAATGTGTAGAACAGGTGAATATGCATGTGACACCTGTTCTACACATTTTTACATAATAGCAGTGAAGGGATGTTCCTTTGTCTACCTAAGGAACTGTATATTTTGTCCGCTTTCATTGTCTGTCATATTCATAGTGTCTTGTACTGTCATTATGCATTGCTCCATCTTGTTCTTGTAGTAGGCCTATCCTATCATCATCATCATCAAATGCATCATCTGCTGCAGGATTATGCACTTCACCAACAGCAACACCCAAATCAGCATCAACTAGACCCTCCATACCCTGTACAACTTCAGGTTCAGGTTCTTCTTGTGGATGTTGGTTTAATAAATGTTTCCTGTAAGAGTTGAAAGTGGTAAATGACGAAGGACATCCACCTTGACCACATACCAAATGTAGATGGGGCATGTCAAACAACGCATGAGTTAGCACTTGCACAAGGGCTATTCTGCTAGCACCCAAAAGAGAGCAAAACTTGGCACTTTAAGTGCACAACAGTCAGCTCCTTTGGGTGCTAGCAAAGTAGCCCGGGTGCAAGTGCTAACTCAGCACTTCGAGTGCAGTCACTATGCGAGCTCCTAAAAAGTGCTAAAATTGAATCTTTAAGTGCTAAATTTAGCACAACAGTCAGCTCCTTTGGGTGCTAGCAAAGTAGCCCGGGTGCAAGTGCTAACTCAGCACTTCGAGTGCAGTCACTATGCGAGCTCCTAAAAAGTGCTAAAATTGAATCTTTAAGTGCTAAATTTAGCAATTTTTTTGTTGAGTGCATGGCCCGACGTGTTATCAGTGTCTGTGATATGGTGTAATAATGAAGCCCTAAAGAAAAATGCGCTTCAAAATGATCATGAAGTGCCCAAAAAAAGAAAATGTCTTTGAGTGACCGGTTTTCCAATACACATTTCCCCAATAGACTATAGTGTTACGAATACCGTTAGGAAAACGAATTTTGAAATGTCGATTTCCAATCATAAATATCTTGATAATCAGACAGGCGATCGGCTTGTAAAAGTCATGGGATTCCTGACTGACCTAAAGGTTTATAATTATGATTGCAGCATGAGCTAATTCCAGAATTTTGTTTCAGAATCTGAGACAATGTTACCGAGTCACTTTAAGGGGCCGGTGGATGGAATGATTGAGGGGGTCACAGGTCTTACTGAAAACGAACAGTGTAAATACAAAACTAACGACAAAGGGAAGGGGCTTGGCAGGATTTGCTTCAGGTGTCCTTCCTTCTCACCCTTCCCCATTCTCACTTTTCATTTCTCTTTTTCTGGCTGTAATATTTTTTTTTAATATATATGTTACCGTAAACACTTTATTGATTGACATACGAAATTATGAACCATTTTGAATAAATGATAACAACCTAAGTAAAACACTTTAAACATGTATGTAGTACATGTACAAAACAATATTAAAAGATGCACTGCCCCCATGCCCCGTTACCCGGATTGGACTCCGCTCCTAATCACTTTTCGAGTGTAATTTGGGAAAGACTATTCGCAAATATCAGCTCTTAAAAATTCTGGCAACAAGCAACTAATTTGGCCGGAAGCATGCTTTCTAAAAATACCTTTGTTGGCAATAACATTCCATATATTATACACTGTCGCTCATATAGTTGGAATATCTTTTGTTTACCCCAATTTATGGAATTATTTTGACAATGATATATTCCTTATAGATCTAGATAATAGTATACATTCTTAGATTTTATTGAATAATAATTTGCCAGTGTTTGTTTTGCGTGACTGCTAAGGCATGTGTATGCTACTATGCTTATCAACTAGGGGACCTACGCCCTTGAGTCATAAATGAATAAATGAGGATCAATGCCCCATGAAAAGGGCACAAAGAAGATTTATTTTATGTTGGGGACCGGGGGGATTCAATGAATTATTGAAAATTTATTGCATTTTCTTTGTTTTTTTTATTTGTGGGAACTGCCCCCTTTAAGGAATAAATCATTGTCAAAATAATTCCATGAATTGAGGTTAAAAAAAATATTCCAACTATATGAGCGACATTGAAGATGTACATGTTATCAATTAAGAAAAAGGTATGTAAGATTAAGAAAGAAAATGATCTGATAAAGGAACAAAATTAATATTTGAGAGTAACAAATACCTCTTTATCTTTGAGTTATACAGAAATAGTAATTGATCAATGTTAACGTTTAATTCATTAAGCTTCATGTTATGACTCTACAATGCAGTAAAATCGTGAAAACTTCCATATCGGCCTTACACATCATTACCATATAGCATTTTTTCTTCTTATTTAAGCTACTGAATTTAAAAAGTGTTTAAAGGTAATACAAAGTTTTGGTATTGGGACATGAATATGGTTCAAATAAGCATATTTGAAGATATTGATTTTACAATATTCAGTGAGCGTTGTCGCGGTTGAAATCGAGTTTAACGTTTATTGAAATTGTTAATAATAAACTCTTTGTGTTGTATAGCTCCCTCTCATGGTCTAGATATGAATTAAAGGGATAGTTGACTGTTTTCAGACAGCAAATCCCTTCAAAGTGCTGGGTATTGCTCTTATTCTTATCTATGACAATTCTAATGCCTGCCAACATTTGCAGCCAACATCAAATTCTGTAGAACTTTGCAGGAATCATAAACATGTCACGTATGTCCTATCTGTGAAACTTAATTGTTAACAGTGTCCTTATATTCAAATCACGTAAGGAAACCTGCTATTAGTATTAAACCTGCTTAATACTTTCTAGACTTCACTGTCAGACACTATTGAGTGACTGACTGACTTCTATTTTTTCTTTCTTTGTTAATAACATATATAAAATAAGCTGTGAATGGTACATGAGCATTTCTCTACATCAATAACCCAATTCTTGCAATGGCCAAAAGTAAACTGATTAAATCTTCGCGCAGCACAAAACGTACGACCATTCGGTACAAGGGTCTGAAAATCAGACTATTACTTTAATGATTGCAATTAATGTCGATTCGACAACTAATGGTCGTTATTTTCCCACCTAAAGACATATTCAAGCCCTTTTGTTTTTAAGGAAGTTATAAATGAATATTATATTTCGAATACCATTGAATTTAAACTTTTCATTTTGGGCCTGCAAATGGGACAAAGTACTTTTAAAACAAAATTAGAATACCAGTGAGTTCATAATAGTGAAAAATTTATAACGGTTAAATTAATTAACATTAAGGTTTTTTCTACCAAGTTTAAATAATTTACCCAACTAATTCACCTATTCCCGGAAAAAAAAATGGGAGGGGGTCTGCTTTAATACGTAATTCTGTTGCACATAATAGTTAGTGGGTAAGTGGGTTGTAAGTGGTGGCTTAGTGGTGGTTATTTTGCCCGGCTGCTAAGAAAGCATAATAAGGCTTGTTATTAATGCTATTTTCCCACTATCACGATTGGCGCCTCGTTTGAAATCGTGGTCTTAATCGTGGAGTAATCGTGGTTTTCCTATCAGATAATATCAGATCTTGAGGGCAGTCGTGGCACTTTTTCGAGTACCCGAAAATTGCCCCTTATTACATAGGAAAAGTGCCCCCTTTTAATTTCAGGAAAAATCCCCCTTTTTCTTTCCAATAGATGCCTAATCCACATTCTAAGCGCCCTTTACCACCTCTTAAAAGTGCCGCTTTACCTCCGATAATTGCCCCTATTCAAATCTGAAATGTACCCCTTTTACTTTGTCAAGTGCCCTTTCTCCTTGGTAAGAAGTGCTCATTCTCCTTCTAATAATCGTCCCTTTTATTTTTACACATGCACCTTTTCCTTTCAAATAAGTACGTTTTTTTCCTTCCGATTAAGTGTCCCTTTTATTTTTGAATAACAGCCCCTTCCCCTTTTTATAGATGCCCATTTTCACTACTAAAAATACCCCTATTGATATGTGATAAGTTGCTCCTTTTCCTTTAACAAATGCCCCTTTTTAGCGTTGAAGGTGTTATTTTCTCAGCAGATTTGGGCGCGGGGAATAGAAACAGTCCAGGCAGCATTGAAATAGAGCCGAGTGTGAAAGTGTATCTTTCATCTTGCATCTCTTGGTCTTGCGTGAAGTTTCTGATTTGGTGATTCGTTTGTGACGCCGGTACACTAGTCATGCAGACTCTTAAGGAATCGCATGGTGCAGTGGTTTGACGCCTCGTCTAACGCCGGCTGCACATGAGGCGTCAAGTCACAGCGCAAAATAAATCTCTTAGAATATTTTATACAGTTCCAAACAAATTTCAAACCTTTAACGTTAAATGTCTGAATTTATTTCGTTCATATATATTCATTGTTTACACATAGTATTAACCACTTTCCCTTATGGTAATTGTGCCCACTGCTCACAAGGCATAATTTCCTAACGTATGATTGCGTCAGCGACTGGCGCTTTCATTTGGCGCAGCATGTAAAGCGACATTGTACAGAAAGTAGAATGCAAGATGAGCAGATCGCTACGTTGGGTTGAATGACTGGCATGTAGGATAATAATAATAATAATAATAATAATAATATTCATTTGTAAAGCGCAATAACTATGTGGATATATTCTACTGCGCTGCAAAAGCTCGTAAATGCTGTGCTTTACATACTATATGAACAAGTGAGTTTTCAGTTTTGATTTAAAATTATCTAGTGAAGGGGCTTTCCTTATTTCTAGTGGTAATTTTTTCCATAATCTAGGGGCAGCACAGAGAAATGACCGGTCCCCGAGGGTTACTTTTGTTTTATATGGGGGTATTTGCAACATCAATGTGTCTTGTGTACTACGAAGGTTACGACCATGAGTTTGAGACTTGATATGCAACAATTCAGTAACGTAACTAGGAGTTTGACCATTTAGAGCTTTGTAGACTATCATTAATATTTTAAATGTAATTCTCTGGCGAATAGGCAATCAGTGTAGTTCCTTTAGAAGTGGGGTTATTCGAAAGAATTTTGGGAGGCTGAAAGTTAGTCGTGCACATGTATTTTGGACCCGCTGCAACTTGGAAATTTGTGAGTCTGGCAATCTATACAATAAACTATTACAGTAATCTAGTTAACTAGTAACACATGCATGCATGATAGTTTTCATGCTGTCCTGGTCAAAGTATTTTCGAATGCGTCTCAAATTATAAATCATGAAATAGGCTGATTTGCATATTTTAGTGATATGTGAATCCATATTCAGGTGGGTACACCCACAACAAAAAGTGAGTCACCCTTACTCAAATTGATGAGTCACTGGTTTGTCCGTACAGCGAAACACTTGAAGGATCGTGTGAGTCACTATGACTCGATACAAATGAGTCTTAGATAAATAAGACTCATTTGTATCGAGTCATAGTGACTCACACGATCCTTCAAGTGTTTCACTGTACGGACAAACCAGTGACTCATCAATTTGAATAAGGGTGACTCACTTTTTGTTGTGGGTGCATCATGACATAGACCCCCCTACTCCCTAGGCCTATCACACACATACCATACCATGCCAGAGTCACTGTCCACATTTGCAATGGAAAATATATCCTAAAATATCACTTTTTAGCGATGTAATCGGTGGTCCCGCTACCCGAATCTGAAAAATCTACTTTGTACGCACTAAATTAAGCCTTAACTTGAGATTTATTTGTCACCCATACTGTCACGAAATAATCTTGAATTGATTCGTTTTACATCAAATAACAAGGATCTAGGAGTTTCGTTGTATAAAACAATGATGCAAGATCATGCATGTTTTCATTCGACACGGCTTCGTGCGATACAGTAGAATCTATAGTTAAGTTACACACAGCCTCATCAACTCGAGTGCGGATATCGTAAAATGAACGCATGCATCATTTGTACGAATCCAGTCATAAAAAGCATCGTTTAAAACCATATGAATAATTATGCGTACCAATTTTTCACTAGCTGCAGTCAAAACTCTTCTGAATCCAAGATATAAGATGGCGACGTCGCGTCGTCGATCGGGAATTCAAATATGGCTCGAGAATGCGCATTTTGGATGACGTAACGAAAGCATGCGCGCGCATGCATACAGCCTCACTTTCAAGTTGACTCACTTTTTTCTTCTAAAATGCTCTTATGTCGATCTTGACTCATTTTTTACGACCATGTGAGTCAGTCGAAGCATTTTGCAAATGCGTCAGCTCATGATTGACACACTGGTGAAATACAAATGAGTCAATAGAGACTCATTGGTTGTTACTAATGAGTCAATTTACACCTGACTCACGAAAATTATGCTTAAATGTGTCAAATGACTCACTTTAGCCACACCTAAGGATAATGTCCTTCACAGGCTTAATCAGGGACCCGTTTCACAAAGCCTGTTTTCAATGACAAATGACCCAAATCAGTAACAAATCTGCTTATAACCAATCAGAAGCAAGGAATTCAGTAGCTTCTAACAAAAACTGTCATTTGTCACTGATGACAACTTTTGTGAAAAGGGGCCCAGAACAGATCACGCGTAGCAGCCGAAAAGAGGCCCAGTGTACAGCGAGAATTACTCTCTCCCTCTCTCTATTTACTCTCTGTGTGTGTCTCTCTCTCTTTCTCTTTTTCTCTATCTCCCCCCCCTCTCTCTCTCTCTCTAATATACTATTGTTCTCAGTTGAACTCTCTTCCTCTTGGTCTCTCTTTCTCTCTGTAAGGATCTTCTCCTCTTGACACCCTTCCCTTTCTTTCTTTCTTTCTTTCTTTCTTTATTTATTTATTTCTTCCTTCCTTTCTTTCTGTCCTTCGCTCTTTATCCTCCATGAATGATGTTGTCACGTTCTCAAAGTTCTTTCAATTTCTATCTCTCTCATCTAAAACTTATATTGATGTCCTTTTTCATGATAGATCTACTGCTTGAAGTAGGATGTATAAGAACTAAAGACTTCTCTACATTTGAAACCGTCGAATAGATAAAGAAGAAAGTTAATGATCTTTGATTGAAGTAAATAGTTTATTTCAGCAGACACAGGTCATAGTCATAAAACATGAAAACATGACTTCTTTGAAGTTAAAAATACATCTAACAATATAAATAAGTCGAGTTGGAAGTATAGACAAAAGATCGAAGACTTGATTCAAATACACGATTTAAGATATTTTCCTTTAGACAATATTTGTTTTGGATAAATATTTTGAAATAATTTAAAACATCAAGTCGACAGTAATTAAACTTAATAGAATACACGATGCAGCTACAAAGAATTTTTCTTTGATTCAATATCTATTTAAAACGAGTAAAAACAATTTTAAAAAAATAAGTTCATATTACGATATAAATGTTTATAAATTAGCTCTAGTACACACTTCACGCCGCAAGGAATGCCAACATCTTGATTAGGTATTGTTCGAATCTAAGCTTTTCATATTAAACGAGTATGAAATGTGATCTCTTAACAGGTTTATATTTCATACTCTAAGGCTAATTCATGAATGCATACGTAGAATAGCTCTGTTATATCTTAATTTCTGAGGAATTCTGAAGTTCAACTATTGATATTGCGTGGCGATGACAACTAGCAGGTGACAGAAGATGATCTCTGATCTCCTTCGAAGGCAATAATCTGAGTAACGACATTTGACACGCCATGCCGATGAACTTCTTAGTCTGTTTCACTAGACTCAACAGATGATTCAGCAGAAGCAGAGACGGAGGAAGAACGCCTAAAACGAGCTGTATGGGAAGAGAAAACATATAAATTATTTCCTTAAAGATGTTCAACAGCTCATTTGCAACCCCCAAATTACTGCTAGAATACATGTTATCATTATTATTAATAATACAATTAAGTAGTTGGCGTCCCCTGTGCGAAAGGCAAACTGAATCACTGTAACCATCGGGTCTCTCCTCCCGGTATAACTGATTGGGGGTGTGCAGGTGGACCACTACTCCGGGGTTTCCCCCTAATCTTATGCGAATAGTGCAAGGTGTTACGTGTTAGAGGATCACATATTATCGTCAATGTAACCACGAGGAAAAATACCTACGACAAATACTCCGATTATAATTGCTCCTAAGTCGATTTTCCACACTAGACGAAAGCCAAATTCCACCCTGAAAAAGAATACCCCTTTATATCCTTACTCTGTACCGAACCTAAAAATTAATTGCAACCCTGAACCCGAAATAAATCCAAGAACAACAACTGTCGCTGGAGGTAATGTTGGATCAATCTGAGAAAAAAATATAACCGAAGGAACTTTATCTGCTGGACATGAAATTGCCCTGAGCGTGTTTTAAAATGTTGTCTTGAATCCATTTTATTTATTTAATACAGAATTCGTTACTATATGTATACACAAACCAACTTTTGACCTGAATTTCCTCAAATATTTATATTTAAAAAACAAATTGCATTAGTCTTACAATCTGACTCTACTTTAACCACGCCTAATAACACAATGTTCGTTTTTCATAATCGCAAATAATTAGAAAGAGGAGGAAGGCAAAGGGGTAATGTCTTTCTCAATGGGTGTTATTGAATCCTTTTAGTATATACAACTTGTTTATTTTAGAAGGTTCTTCTGAAGTTAAATATGAATTTCATTATCGGAAAACTCGGAGTGTCTAGTTTAAAAAAATACATCCCTCCCAAAAAGCAAGAGATTGGATACTTCGGCGATGTTCCTTACCTGAAGCGGGACACGAGACAACTCGGATGCAAACGCTCTCCAAGATCTCACAAGCATCGGCAAAGTCCGTTTCACCTTCCTCTTCCAAACACACCTGATTATTATCGGCTGAATTCAGCAAAGCCTGCTCATCAGCAGTCACTAGCCCGGGAAGTCTTTCTTCACAGTCGTTCATCACTGTTCTATATCTCTCACAGAGGGCTTGAAACTCCGAAGTGCGATCGATGGTTTGGGCTGTAAATAGTTGAAAGAAACGAAATTTTAGAGAAAGCAATGAGGTTTTTTTAAAACAAGAGTAACAAAATTCTAAAAAGAATCTGTACTTCAATACTACCTCATTTGAATTAACAATGTAATGAAAGCTCTGCGTAAAACGACGGGGTATTTAATTCGAATTACATGCCAAGTCCCAAGTATATGGTATTTCCGTTATTATCCTTTGATTCATGAAGATATTCGAATCTCCTTACAAATGAAATTTAAACAAACGATATCATTAACATTAGTTAAAAGTGCCAAGTTAACGCTTATGAAATCATGTTATATTCATGGGAATTCATAACATGAAGAAGTTCCCCCTAAAACATGGAATAAATAAGCTAAAGTTGAACACATGCTACATACTAACATTAACTTGTAAACAATATAAAAAATGCATGTATATATTCCTATATTTACATATTTTTGGTCATGGTGAAATGATAATCATGAATAAATATTTCCTTCATCTCATCTTCAAAGCAATATTCATTATTGATATGCATTATTTCTATCTAAAATATATATCATAATTATTTTTATCGCATGACGGTATACTCGAAAAAGATTAAAGTGACTTTACTTTGCATCTCTGTTCCAGACTTTAACAAAAAGAGAAAATTATGAAAATGTATTCTTACCTTTGATTTCCAGTGTAACAAATGCAAAGAGGCACAAGCAAAGGGACAGAGTTTTTACCTATATAAAAAAGAAACCAAAATAATAGGCATTAACATAATTTGCCTGCAACATGTTCATTGAGTATTCCAAGTCGCAGCAAAAACAAAATGGAAACAACAAATCTTAATGAAATTCATAGAGTATATAAATTAAACTTACATTAACATTTTACTTGTACAAAGAGGGAAATTGGAAAACATCAAGACATGTCGTACAATTTTCCAATAATATAAACAAATTAGTTTACAGCAATAATGATGTAATTCATGAGAGCCCTGCAATTAAATTTCCCAAGCAATTGCCAGATACTCATTTACACCTGGGTGGAGAGTGGCAAATGTAGTTTAATATCTTGCCAACGAACGTTAATGCTGACTTGGATTCGTACCCTCAACTCTAGGATTCAGTGTTGAATAAGCGAACCAATATGCTGTGACACCGTTGTCAAAAACATAAACAACAGCCAATCCAGCAAATAAGCATGACAATTAAAAAAAGGTAGTAGATAACATTTTGCCGAAAGAAATTTGCCATCAAATCTCAAACCTCCAAATCGCAAGCATATTTTAGATGCATTGGTTTTAAAATGTTTGTCACAGTCCTTAAACTAATATAGGAGATGTGTGACATGTGTAACGAAAGAAAATTATACTTACTACTGAAGCCATTTTTAGAAAGTTCGTTGAGTCGAATGCTTTGAATCTAGTGAAGTATTGATGGTTGATGAGTGAATGATGAAACAAATCATTTCGTCTCCTTTTATAGGATATTAAAACAATCATACTGAGATTTTTTTTGGGGGGCGGGTCAATTTATGCAAAGTCAAATCTATTTCTTCCATTAAAAAAACAACTTATAATTGAATAATTAAATTATCATTTCGTATTTCATTAGTGAATAATCAAACTGTTATTTTGTATTTTATTAATGAACAGTTAAACTGCAACTTCCTTCTTCTTTTTTTAGGCCATTTATTCTTCATTCTGCGTTAGGTAGAAATGACAGTTGAAGGATGAACAGTAATAATAATTCTATGCTTTTATGACCGTGTACAATGACTGATAAAAGATATTCCGAAATTAATTGACGTCCTTTTGGCCTGGGTGGCACGGCAACTGCTTACCAATTTTAAGGTCACGTCGTTAAATCACTGCAATGTAGGATCCTCTATACGTAATAGTTTTTAAATTTGGCAGAGGACATGGGTACTCGTTTTTTTTTATAAAGAAAGAATGTGAAATGTAAAAAAAAAAAAAGGGTAAAACATATGTGTAGGGCCTATAGAGAAATTCAATCCAACCTTAATAGCAAGTTATTTTAAAAGAAAGCAGACAAAAGTTACATCTGATCCAATGTGGCTGTGAGAATGGAGGAAACAGGGAAACACAAAATATATTTATAAGGTCTTCATTTAGCCTACCATGTTTAAAGTGCGTCTGATATCTACAGGAGAACGGAATAAATCAAATTTTCAGGGAATTGAAAAAACAACACCAGGGGCCTAAAAAAACAATACCCAAAGTAATTTAAATTAAATAAATTTTAAATATTTTATATGAAATGGACTGCCAATACGCGAACTCGAATGCCTGAGTTCACCTTTCGACAATTACCGACGAATTTGAACAAATCTTGGCACACGCACTAGACAGAATGAATTTGGATGATTAAAAGGTAAAATCCCATGCACAAGACTCTATATTGAATGACTGAAGTGTAGTTTATCGTAAATAGATCTAATTACACGTGACAGTCAATCGAGATATGGCGGACGATGTTGATAATAAACAAGCTTGGATAATCACCAAACTGGTTAGTTGTCATTTGTTTTGGCACGGTAGATGTTATAAACACCTGTAGAGTGAAAATACTACCAAGATGTCAAAGGGATCATTGGTTGGCAATACAAATGTAATTATGGAAGGCAGAACCGTTGCTGCTGTTATTAAAGTCAAAGATAATAACATATATATTCACAGTTTATTATATCAAAATCATGAACAAGCTGATTTAACCTTAACATACTTCAATCTTTATTTCTTTTTTTCATAATTATTTCGAAATTCATTTTTTTTTAATCCAACTTATTTTCTTAGTTACAGCTGAGGGTACAGACTTACACGTTTCACATTAAACCCCCAAACCCCAAATGTTCTTGTTATTATATTATGTATTATTTTACAATAACCAATTCATGATGATAAATGCTTCAAAAAGAGATAGTATTTTTATTCTTAATTAATACCATTAAACAAACAACTTATTTGTATACTTTAAACTGTCATTGAAATCATCACAAAATTTCACTCTTAATTCCCCTGCTGGACTTTTGTCCCGATTGTATTTCATCAACGTAGTACGACCGACTGTCCACCCCCCCCCCCCCAATGACACCACATATTATCTTCATAATCATTATTATAATTATCATTATTATTACTGATATTATTATTTTTATCATTTTAGTAATTTTGTTGATTTTATTTTATCGATATCATTATTTTAATTATAATTATCATAATATTATTTTTTATTTTCATTTATTTTATTATCAATATCATCATATGTTTCATTTAGTTTTATATTTTCTCCTTACAGAAACGTTGGTTGCTATGTACAACAATTAATTACATGTACTCTATTTCACCTCACCTTCAATGGTAGCAATTACGTATAACTGATCAGACAATGTTATAATATAACGGTGTTGACGAAATCGGTGAAGCGGCAATTACGGTGCCAATCTAGGGATTCTTGTGTTTGTAGAACATCCTTAATTATTCATTATGATTTTCAAGAGCTGGATATGGTCATTATTTTGTATATCCTTCAGCTGTCATTGCTTCATGATTAATCGGTGGTTTGAATTGTGAAATGACAGTTTAGCTGTTTATTAATGAAATACAAAATGACAGTTTAAAATTAGTTAATAATGAAATAGAAGATTACAGTTTAATTAACCAAAGGTAAATTGTTTTCATATAAAAGTTTGTCTGAATTTGCATGAATTGACCCGCCCTCATCACAGATTTTTTTTTTTAGATCCTATAAAAGGAGGTTAAATGATTTGTTTCATCATTCACTCATCATTCTTCGATACTTCACGAGATTCATAGCATTCGAGTCAACGAACCTTCTAACATGGCTTCAGTAGTAAGTACAATTTTCGGTGAAAGACCTAACGTATCTCATTTCTGATATTAGCTTCGTTATCAGAATCAAAGTAGCATATCTCAATTCGAGAAGGGCATTTTACTAATAAGAGATGGGTTGTGACATAGTAGTAAAATAATTTGTAATGTTTTGTTCTGTTACAATGGTGTCATGGTATAGTTCATTCACTTAACTCTCATTCCTTGGGTTAAAGAGAAGGTTGAGTTCTGGGAAGAGGTAAAAAATAATTTGTGAGCGTTATCATTGTTACTATGCAAGGGTGAAAGAACATGTTCCCTTAAACGTGTTCCCTGAAAAGCATGGCTCTTCAAATGCCTTCATATTCTAATTATGACATGAAACATCGTAAAAATCGGGGGGTAGATTTTTTTTGCCATGTGCTCGTGTAGTCTCATATACATCATTCTGTGTACAGTGCTTGTAACTTTGCTAAGATTTGGCCAAATTTTTTATCAATTTGAGGATTCCAGAACCTTGCAATACACACGAATACTTATATACTAGATGATCAACCTTTTCTGATAGATTCCACATCGTTTCTTTCAAAATGCAATCACATGACCAGAACTCAACTTTATCTTTAAGGGTTCGAAACCCAGCCCGATACTAACGTCCTTTGGCAAGACATTAATCCATATTCGCCACTCTCTACCCAAGGATAGTTGTTCGGGTAATGATGATTGCAGGTACCTCAGGAAGAACAGCATTGATGCTGATAAAGGTTTCCTTGTGTAAACGGAGGTGGACAATTAAATATACAATCTGTCGGCAAACTTCGAAATTGTTTTGGAGGTTTTGATGTTTTCTTATCATGCAAGCAATACATTCTTTATGGACTACATCGAACCTTTTTTAAAATTCTATACCGTTTTGTTGCAGTACTAACTACTCCCGGAATGTATCCGAGACAAATCATTGATTTTTACGCGGCTCTTTCTTTATTTTCAGGTAAAAACCCTTTCCCTTTGCCTGTGCGTCATTGCATTTGTTACACTTGAAATTAAAGGTAAGAACGCATCTTTATTATTTATATTTCATCATGTTTTATTAAGATTTTAGAACGAAGATGACAAATAATACCTCTTGGGTCTCTTCGGGTACAGACGTCGTTCATGGGGAACTGTGCAATGTATTTCACATGGAAATAATATATATCGATATAATGAATATCATGTTAAGGATGGAATATGCAATAATTTTCAATGGTTATTAAAGATTCTGTCTCACAGTAAATATATTAGGGGACACCAATTTTTTTTTGTAAAATCTGTAATTAACTATTAAATTATTTGTTGGTATACGATATAAATTCAAACGAATACATTTGTTATTGTTATTTATGTAGTTAATGATATTGTTCATAACTACTTTCATTGGTACGGCGATTCAAATATTATCTACATGATTGAGGGATGATTTCGCAGGAATTTCATATGTTTTGTGACTATCCGTTTCGTCTAAATTAAATATTCTGTCGTTGTACGTGCATTAAGAAAAATGAAAACCTATGGATTCAAAAGAGATAGTATTGGAGAACAGGTTTTAAACAACATTTTATTTTGCTTAAAGTGTCATTGCTTTCTCTAAAATCTCGTTACTTTCTCCTAATTATAGCCCAAACCACTGATCGCACTTCGGAGTTTCAAGCTCTCTGTGATAGATACAGAACAGTGATGAACGACTGTGAAGAAAGACTTCCCGGGCTAGTGACTGCTGATGAGCAGGCTTTGCTGAAGTCAGCCGATAATAATCAGGTGTGTTTGGAAGAGGAAGGTGAAACGAACTTTGCCGATGCTTGTGAGATCTTGGAGAGCGTTTGCATCCGAGTTGTCTCGTGTCCTGCTTCAGGTAAGGAACATCACTGAAGTAACTATTTTTGGGGGAGGGGGGGGGGGGGAGTGGTATACTTTCTTAATGAATTCGATTCATCTAGTAGCAATAATTGTCGTAGGAGCAAAATGTCGAAAACTTTTTGTTAATATGTTCATTTGCTCATATGTCACTTCATCAAACAATTGATTTTATTCATCGTACATGTTATGAGTCGAAAATAGCTTACAATATCTCATAATTGATGTGTTTTTATCACCCCATACAGCTCGTTTTAGACGTTCTTCCTCTGTCTCTGCCTCTGCTGAATCATCCGTTGAGTCTAGTGAAACAGACTAAGGAGGCCATCGCCAAATATCGTCTTTGAAGAAGATTAGAGATCATTCTTCTGCACCTAGTAGATATCTGAAGTTTAATTTATTGTTATTCATTTTTATTTAATTTTACGTATTTATAATTAAACACTAATGTATGCCTTATCAATTTCGCCATTTTTGAGATGATTAAATGCTTACATAATGTACTGCCCTCGGGACTGCCCTCATCAAAATAGATATTAAAGTTTCATAATAGTGTGATAAATTCAATTCAAGCTAAGCCTTCATCATCCGTGATTGGTAATTAACATTTGTGTTGCTATAGCCTTCTTCGTTTACTCTTTAGCTTGTAAATAGACTGCATTATACTTATACATTCTATTATCAATTGTTACTATCTACATTGTATGTACACATCGTATTTACTAGTTGGTTACATTTTTCACGTTAGTACTTTCATACACTATATACCTATTATCGTTTGTACCTATGTGTCATTATATATGTATAATGTATAAGAATTGTATGCATTGCTTTTTATACTTTAATGTTTGTTTGTAATCCCATACCCCGAGAGGGGGTCAAAGAGTTAATACAATTCTAAATTCTTAATTCTAATGTAATATAAAACAAAGTGATAAACATCTCCTAGCAAACTAAAATGATAAACTTATTCTTTCTTATCTTACATTTATAATAGGCATCTATGATGGTATATAAAACTTGAATTTACTTACATCAATATTATTCCTTTTTTTTAATAGATTATTTGGTATTTAGGATCATTTCATTTTATCAGACCCAAAATAGGATTTTCGATTTAATCGCTCCATGGTTCATCAATCTTTGATATATATCAGGTATCTATTTATGATCTAATACTTTTAATAATAATCGTAATCTATTACAGTTAATTTCAAATTCTGTTCTGGCTAATTTACAATCTATGTTGACTTTAATTTCCAGGATAATTTTGTTCTTTATATAAATTAGATTTGCGTACTTACAACATGCTTTATACAGAGTAGTGTCCTGTTCTGAATAGGTACTATTTGTATTATAAGTTGATGGCAGATATTATTGTTTTTTATTTTGATGACCATACTAATTTTGTTCGATTTGGTTTGATTTTAATAACTTGTTGATTACAGCAAACTTTTAAACTAAAGTCTTTGACTAATATGAGGGCATAGTAATTCTTGTTAAATAAAATTCTAACCAACGGAAAGAACTGTCGTGAATATATACTTTTTGATCGTCAAGACTTTAGTTGTGCTACGACCAGGCCAATATGGCAGAATGATTTGGAAAAGAGGACTGAAGCATGCAATGAGATGGGACAAAACTAGAGAAAAGACAACGAAACGATAGGAGAGGGTCGTCAAAAGAAAAAAAGGAAGAGGAGAGAGGTAAGAAAAGAAGGGGAGATGGTATGGACATAGAGATAGAGGGGGAGGGTGAGAGCGAGATAGAAAGAGAGAGAACAGGAGAGAGAGGAGAGCTAGATAAAGAAGGGAAGACATAGGGAGAGTGATAGAGAGAGAGAGAGAGAGAGAGAGAAGAGAGGGTATCATGAAAGAGAGAGAGAGAAAATGATGAGGATGCGCTCCGACGCTCTGGTGACAATTGTAAATCATTATTTGTTATCTTTGTGCTGCATGTTTCTGTTTTTGATGTCCAATAAAAACATGAGTACAACAAAACTGCACTGACTTTTTTCTTCGAAGATAGGATAACTTATGGCTAGGGTTGCTATTGGGTTTAGGGTTAGGGTTAAGGTTAGGGTAAGGTGTAGTGTTGGTCCAGCGTTGCATTTATGATGAGGTCAGTGTTACGCGGATCGTCTGTCTTTCAACCAGATACAGAGAGAGAGAGACAAAGAGAGCCAGAGAGACAGACATACATAGAGAGTGGGGAAAGACAAAACTACAGAGAGAGGTAAATAGAGAAAGAGTGGATGGGAGAGAGAGAGAGAGAGAGATCTAAGAAGAGAGGCAAGCCATAATAAAACAATATTATACAGATGTTGTATGTTATCTGAGGATGTGACAATGTATGCAAAAATCGAATGTTACGTTTGTATTATAAATTATAAGTAAAAGAATAGAGAAGGCAGGGATTCCAGTTTTCAGGCAAAAGCCTGATTTCAGGCCCTGGTGATTTTTTTTTCAGGCCATAGTATTTTGTTGGGGGTACAAAATAGCTCATTGTATGTTTTTTCAGGCATTCTGATCAATTCTAACTGGCATCCCTGAGGAGGCATAACTAAGCACAACGATGATGATTAGAACATCCTTTTTTTTTAAAGAGGAAATTCTCAGAAAATATGACTTTATGTTTAACCTAATTTTGAAGTCAATTTGTTTTAATTTAAAGTCATTTCTTTATACTCCTGGGTGGAAAGCAAAACGATAATTATTGAAATAAATTTAGTATTAAAACATGAAAGTAATAATAACGATTTTGGTCTTGGAAATGTTATGCTGTATGTATGTACTGATTGATTTATTCATTTTATTTCTCTTGGATAAAGTCTTTTTTCATAATTATTTTAATAAGTTCATAACAAAAAACACACTCTGATTTTATCAAGTGACATACAAATGGTAACAAGAAACTCATAAAATTTGCTACATGTCATATAGCTCCGTTTAGTCTCATTTGACAACGCCCCCTATCGTCAGAGTCCAGCAGCCTATAAACATGTTAGCCTATGGACTTTTACCCCCCCCCCCCCCAAAAAAAAAAAAAAAAAAAAAATCGTTACGAATTCATTTTTTGTTTAAACGAAAAGCACATCCACCCTGACGTACGTTATCACCAGCTCTTTCATTGGAACCCTCATGTCCCATAGACTTTTGAAAGTTTACCCACCGTAATTTGGTCAAAATAGGTCGCCAGTTCGCCATTGCCTATATAACACATGTGCAACAAGTCGAACTTTGGAGGCAATTTGCCACTCGATTATAAGTTTATAAGTCAAGCACACGAAGTATAACATGCATGAATTATCATAGATCAGTTCTGATCTGTTCATTATGTCCATTTCAGCCAAGCCCCCCCCCCCCCCCATCGTAATTTTTCCATTTAGAGTAGTCAAGCATTTTGCAGAGGTAAGCAAAAACATGAATATTCATGCACACCATGGACTATTCGATTATTAACAGAGGGGTGCAATTGTGCACCATATCAAACTCCCCTACTTTCAGTCAAGTATTACTAACTTTTTAATTATCAGATATCAATGATAGTTTGAAGTTATGGAAAAGGTTCTTGTATTTTATATTTAGCAAAGCAGTCTCACATACAAAATCACTATCAAGTGTCGTCTGATCCGCCGATTGCCGTCTGCTTTATACGTTCGAACTTCAAGGCACATTTATCTGTGGACTGTGATGTACACAGTTTACTCGTCATTGTAGATTTATGATTAGCCATCTGTCATGTATTAGTCTTTAATTGTTGACACACATACAATTACCACACACATGAACACTCTCACTTCCCCTCCCCAACACACAATTTCCGCACAACCGGTTCACACATCACACCCAATGGCATATACACCCTGCAATATAGTGGAACATTCTAGTTTGGTAGTGACGGCGAACTAGCTATGTTTGTGCAGGCGAAAATGAGACAACCGGAGCAATATATATACACGACTGATACTTTTCCGTGCACCCCGTGGAATAATCGAGATAAATTTCCATCCTCGAATGACGCCCACCATGAGCACAACGTGAATTCTTGCCCCCAAAAGGGTTAATTTGGTTTGTTTTTATTTAGGGGGAGGATAATTTTGAGGCAATTAATCTAACGTAGCTATGACAGTATGAGAATCGAGATAATCGAGATAAATTTCCATCCTCGAATGACGCCCACCATGAGCACAACGTGAATTCTTGCCCCCAAAAGGGTTAATTTGGTTTGTTTTTATTTAGGGGGAGGATAATTTTGAGGCAATTAATCTAACGTAGCTATGACAGTATGAGAAATTAAGAAAAACGGGGAAACATATCATATGAAAGTCTTCCTTAAAGGTAATACAAAGTTTTAGTATGGGGTCATGAATTAGGTTCAAATGAACATATTGGACGCATATGCGGTCCTACAATATTTAGTGATCATTGTCGCGGTTGAAATCGAGTCTAAAGTTGTGAAATTGTAAATAATTAACTCTTTATGTTGTATAGCTCCCTCTCAAGGTCAAGATATAAATTAAGCTATAAACAATGTTTCTGGACTAAAATCTACCGATTAGTTGTTCCCGTTCGGAAATTATATATCACAACTACACATTCTGAGATTTTCATGGTCGCAGCTAGGCCGTAGGCGATATTTGAAATTTATCAAAATTTACCGGGAGCACCGGTAAATTTTTATATTCCATTTTTATCGAAGTAGAAGTAGTTTAGGGGCTAAATTTGCTAGTGCTTATAATACATCCACAGGGGCATCCAAATATATCAAAATTGTAAAGAATCATTATCCACCCAATTTTCAAAATTTCCCAAAATTTTGTATTACCTTTAAGCCTGCCATGTTGAAAGTGCATCTGATATCGACAATGTAGCGAAATGAATCTAAATTATTTAATTTTCAGTAATTAGAAAAGGGCCTACTACATAAAAACATCTTAATTTGAATGAACATGCTACGAAATTGACTGCCCATTCGTGAACTCGAATGCCCGAGTTCACCTTTCGACAATTACCGTCAAATAAGAGAGTTTACAGATAGCACATGGTACAAATGACCCCAAATATCCACAGATCTTTTACACATGGATAAGTTCCACTTTGAGCATATTAGATTAATAACTGCCAAAGTCCTAGATGTGCTTCATGAATACCTTTTGTTTGCCGGACGATGTTGATGTTGATAACAGACAAACTTGGAAAATCACCAAACGGGTTAGTTGTCATTTGTTTTGGCACAGTAGATGTTAAAAACACCTATATTGGTTGGCAGAACAAATGTGAGTATGGAAAGCAGAACCGTTGCGCTTGGAATTAAAGTCAAAGATAATGAGATATTCATTCACAGTTTACTTTTCAATCTTTATTTCCTTTTTTTCATAATCATTTCTATTTCGTTTTCTTTAAATCCCAGTTATTTCCTTAGTTACAGCTAAGAGTACAGACTTACAGGTTTAACATTTAACCCCCAAACCCCAAATGTTCTTGTTATTACGTTATGTACTATTTTACTCCCGAAAATAACCAATTCATGATGATAAATGCTTCAAAAAGAGATAGTAGTTTTATTCTTAATTAATATCATTAAATAAACAACTTATTTGTATCCTTTAAACTGTCATTGGAATAATCACAAAAAAATCACTCTTAATTCCCCTGCTGGACTGTTGTCCCGATTGCATTTTATCAACGTAGTACGACCGACTGTCCACCCACCCCCCCCCCCCCCAATTACACCATATATTATCTTCATAATAAATATTTTAATTATCATTGTTATTACTGTTGATATTATTATTAACATTTTAGTAATATTGTTAATATTATTTTATCGATATCATTATTTTTTACTATAATCATCATATTACTATTTTTATTTCCATTTATTTTATTATCAATATCATCATATGTTTCATTTAGTTTGATATTTTCTCCTTACAAAAACGTTGGTTGCTATGTACAACAATAACTTACATGTACTCTATATCACCTCACCTTCGATGGTAGCTATTACGTACAATATAACTGATCAGACAATGTTATAATATGACAGTGTTGACGAAATCGGTGAAACAATTACCGTGCCAATCAAGGGACTATTGTGTTTGTTGTAGAACATCTTTTTGTTATCCATCACGAATGTCAATAGCTGGATATGTTATTATTTGTGGATATCCTTCAGTTGTCATTGCTTTATGAATAGTAAGTGGTTTGAATTGTGAAATGACAGATAAAATACAAAGTGAATGTTCAAGGAAAAGTATGTCTCAATTTGCATGAATTGAACCGCCCTCATCACAAATGTTATTGTTTAAAGATCCTATAAAAAGAGGCTAAGTGACTTGTTTCATCATTCACTCATCATCATTCAATACCTCACTAGATTCAAAGCATTCAAGCCAACGAACCTTCTAACATGGCTTCATTAGTAAGTATAAGTTTCGGTTGCAGACCTAACGTATCTCGTTTCTGATATTAGCTTCATTATCAATATCAAACTAGTATATCTCAATTCGAGAAGGGCATTTTACTTAAGAGATGGGATGTGACATAGTAATCAAACAATTTGTTATGTTTTGTTTTGTTACAATGGTGTCATGGTATAGTTCATTCACTAATAACTCTCAATCCTAGGGTTAAGGGTTCGAATCCCAGCCAGATACTAACGTCCTCTGGTAAGACGTTAATTCACATTTGCCACTCTCTACCCAGGGATAGTTGTTCGGGTAATGATGATTGCAGGTACCTCAGGACGAACAACATTGATGCTGATGAGGTTTCCTTGAGTAAACGGAGGTGTAAAATTATACATCCAATCTGTCGGCAAACTTTGAAATTGTTTTGGAGGTTCTGATGTTTTCCTATTTTGCCTATTTGCACAGAAAAATCCTCATGCAAGCAATACATTATCTGTGGATTACATTGAACTTTAAAAAAAAAAAGTTTTGGTTGCAGTGCTAAATACTCCCGGAATGTATCCGAGACAAATCATTGATTTTGACGCAGCTCTTTCTTTATTCCAGGTAAAAACCTTGTTCCTTTGCCTGTGCGTCATTGCATTTGTTACACTGGAAATTACACGTAAGAACGCATCTTTATCATTTCAATTTTATGTTTTATTATGATTTTAGAACGAAGATGAAAAATAATACCACTTGGGTCTCTTCGGGTACAGACGTCGTTCATGGGGAACTGTGCAATGTATTTCACATGGAAATAATATATATATCAATATAATGAATATCATGTTTAGAATGGAATATGCTATAAATGTCCATGGTTATTAAAGATTCTGTCTCACATTGAATATATCAGGGGACATCAAGTTTATTTGTAAAGCCTGTAATTAACTATGAAATCATTTTTTTGTGATATGAAGTCAAACGAACACATATTCATATCTTCCCTCGTTTAAAGATGAAGTTGAGTTCTGGTCATGCGATTGCATTGTGAAAGAAACGGTGTGGAATCGACCAGAACAGGTTGATCATCTAGCATGTAAGAATTTGTGTGTATTGCAAGGTTCTGGAATCATCAAAATGATAAGAAATTTGGCCAAGTCTTGGTAAAGTTACAAACACTGTAAACAGAAAGATGTACATGGGACTACACGAACACGTAGCGTAAAAATCCTACCCCGGAGTTTTACGATGTTACATGACATATTTAGAATATGAAGGCATTTGAAGAGCCATGCTTTTCAAGGAACATGTCTTATCTGATGTTCTTCCAAACTTGCATATTAGAATGATAACGCTCACAAATTATTGTTCACCTCTTCCCAGGACTCAACCTTCTCTTTAAGGACACTGGAATTCGGACGGATGAGATGAAGGGCAGTGTAGAAGATTTCATGTCAGCCCAAAGCGAGGTCAATCGCCTGAGGAGAGAGTTGATACTTCAGAAGTGCGCCAAGCATCCAGAACTGAATCAAGGTGGTATTACCCACAACACATATCGCCATATATACTTCAGTGACAAGCACAAGCTTCTCTATTGTTTCATCCCGAAGGTCGGATGCAGCAACTGGAAGAGGGTGATGATGATTTTGAACGGGAGCAAGAACAAAATCAGCGAGATGCTACCCAACGAAGTCCACGAATACAACGGCATGAAGCGCCTCGCCGAATTATCGGGCACAGAGCAACAGCAGAAGTTACAAACATACAAGAAATTCGTTTACGTGCGCAATCCGTTTGGGCGCTTGCTATCAGCCTTCAATAATAAATTCGGGGATGTTGTTGGGTATCGAAAATCCCAATACTTCCAGGGTTTTGCCAAAACTATTATGAAGCAATTCAGATCGCATGCAACAGCGACAGAGCTAAAAACGGGTGAAAACATAACTTGGACAGAATTTGTAGAGTTTTTGACACAGTCCGAGCGGCCGTTCTTTGACCATGTACTATTAAATACGATTACGTAGGCCATTTAGAAACTGTTTCAGAAGACGCAAAGTATATGTTTACAGATTTGCAGGTAGACTCGTTGGTTGAATATCCATCTAAAAGCAATAGTCACCCAACGAACAGCAGCGCTAAAATGGAAAAAGCTTTTCAAGATTTACCCAAAGACAATTTACAAAAATTGTGGAAAATTTACGAAAAAGATTTCGAAATATTTGACTACCCAAAGCCAGATTTCATTGAAGAATATTAGGTAAAGACGGAACGACTTTACCAGCAGGGCGTGTCTTTTAATCCTTGGTTGTATTTTATTCACTTTGATAATTACATTTGTAAAGTAATATTTTTCCCTTTATAATTGGTACTACAGTGCGTCCCAAAAAAAACTATACACTTTTGAAATGGATGCCGAATTTAAAAAAACATATTATTCTGGGGGAAAAGTTTGAGATGTATGTAAAGCTCTTAAACCCAACTTTCATATGACAACAAAAGGTCCGAAGATAATTCATGCTTGGGTGAGCACTGCTCACTTTTGTAAAGGGTATGGAAATTAGGTTGCGCAGGAATTAGCCTTCCAAATTGTGAGAGGTAAATCCTTTGGAGCTTACAAAATTGAGGGTGATATGATACATTCATGATTTGCTGAGTGAATTCCATGGTTTATTTAACCAAACTTCAAAATTTTATGCATGAGTGAACAGGAATTGCATTTTTTTGGTAGCATTGTAAATTTCCCTGGTAGATTCAGTGGTGTGGCCATGGGAGTCAGGATGGGGTGATGGTACATGTTGTAATTTCCATGTTACAAACTTTTTTTTTTTTTTTTTTTTTTTTTTTACATCTGTGACTTTGAATAAAAACCTTCACCAAGATTGTGCATCGAAAGAGGAGGTGGACATGTGGGTCATTGAACTGGAAGACTTTGATTTTTAGTTTCCATTATCAGATATTTTCTCTTACAAGATGGATGAAACAGTTGTAAAATTGAAAACTGAATAGAAAGACTGACATGTTCATTTTACAAATGTGTGAATTTGTGTTAAACTTGTGCGAAACTCAAGTGCTAAAATGACTGGTTGGTTGGTTGATAGATTGAGTGATTGACTGAGTTATTGATTAATTATGATCGATTTGTTGAATAATTAAATTGATTGAAATACTGAATGGTGATTGAATGCTTGATTGATTGAGAGAGAGAGAGAGAGAGAGAGAGGCATACATGTCCTCTTGCCCCTTATCTCATCTACCCAACAAAGTCCTACCTTACATTTCACCTCCCCTGCACCATGTACCATCACCCCGTCCTGACTTCCATGAACACACCACTGAGTCTACCATGGACAGTTACATTGCTATACGGTAATAACAAATGCAATTCATGTTCACTCATGCATAAAATGTTAATCCTATTAACCACAAATTTCACTCAGCAAACCCAAACTCATCACAATTGATCATAAAATTGGTCATATCATCCTCAATTCCGTAAGCTCCAAAGGATTTTACCTCTCACAAATTGGAAGGCTAATTCCTGCGCAACCTAATTTTCATACCCTTTACAAAAGAGAGTAGTGCTCACCCAAGCATGAATTATTTTCGAACTTGTTGGTGTCATATGAAAGTTGAGTTTATGAGCTTTCCATACATCAAAAAACTTTTCTCCAAAGAATATTATATTTTTTTTATTCATGAGCCATTTGAAAAGTGTATAGTTTTTTGGGGACGCACTGTATATTATCGTACCAATCAAAGATAGAAAAGAGCTATGTAAATAAACATTTGCGTTACGGTGTAGCGACGAATTATTTAAATGTATTTGGACAAACACCACGTTCACCCCCGCCCCTGCCCTCCCTTTGATATCAACTTCATCAAATAGAAATCCTTAAATTTGTTTTGCATTTCATATCCATTGCATACAGGGGAAAACATATAATCGATGAATTGTTAAGACTATATTGCGTATCATAAAACTTGTATCCAACTTTGGTAGCTTCTAATTAACAAATTATAACCTATGTGACCTTGAATCACATTTCATGATAATGGGCAACTAGTACAGTGCTTAAAGGTAATACAAAGTTTCGGCATGGGGTCATAAATTCGGTTCAAATGAACATATTGGAAGCATATGCGATCAGACAATATTCAATAATCGATGTCGCGGTTGAAATCGAGTCAAAAGTTATGAAATTGAAAATAATAAACGCTTTATGTTATAAAGCTCCCTCTCAAGGTCAAGATATTAATTAAGCTATAAAACAATGTTTCTTGACTAAAATCGACCGATTAGCTATTCCCGTTTGGAAATTATATATCACAACTACATATCTAGAGATTGTTATGGTCGCAGCTACCATTGTACGGCCGTAGGCGCTATTTGAAATTTATCAAAATTTACCGGGAGCACCGGTAAATTATTATAATCAATTTTTCTCTAAAGCAGAAGTGTTTTAGGGGCTTACTTTTCGAGTGCTTATAATACATCACAGGGGCATCTAAATATATCAAAATTGTAAAGAATCACTATCCACCCAATTTTTGAAATTTCCCAAAACTTTGTATTACCTTTAATGGTACCATATTCATAATTGTGGATGACTGAGCACCAGGCTTCTCAAAAAGTATTGTCAAAATCCTCTAGCACCAAGTTTAGGCTGAAGCAATGAATGGGGGTTAAAAGCCATTAAGTGTTTTATATTATTGCAAAAACAATAGGTCATTTATTTACATTGACTATTAGGTAGTTATTTATTTTATTTATTTATTTATTTATTCATTCATAGCAACCAAATGTTTGGATTGATGATACATACATTTTCAACATGACTATGAACATTATTGAATTGAGTATAATGAAATTGATAAATTATGAATATAAATACATGTAAATCATTAATACGAAGTACATTACAAATCATTCAGGTATTTCATATTACCAATAAATATTTACAAGAACAAAGGGAAACAACATAAACTTAAATAGACAAGAAAAGGGGGCAAGAGAGGGGAAAAGAAAAGAAAGTAAAGAAGTGAAAAAGCTGCAATGATCAATCAAGTAAACTCTACATCCAAATATCGAAATAGATAATATAATTATAAAGAAAGTCAACGTATGGGTATAAACTGAATAACTGCATGTACTGAATAATTATTTCAAATTGATACTCTGAAGCAAAGATAATATATATATATATATATATATATGATTAAAAACCAGCTGCATGTGTCGGGGTACAAGTTCAAAAGAATATTGAATGGTTGAAAATGTATATTGCACTAATTACCTGCTTATTGTTAATTATACGCACACCAAGGGATGAAACTATTCTTCAATCGGTTTGTTTTACACCTGGGCAGACGCACTTGTTTACTTTTCCTAAGGTTATATCTTGTCTCTCGTTTTGGTGGAAGAAGGTAATTTAGTTTTTGTTCAGGTTTCTGTATTTGGTTAAATAATTGCAAGCACATATTATTTCTACGATCAGCTAGGGAATCAATGTTCAGTACATTAAAAGCGTCAGTATAAGGTAGGTTGGGGTGATTATTCTCAGGGCACGTTTTTGTATTGATTCCAATAAATTAGATTGCTCTTTGGTTAGGCCCCCGTGAAAGACTTGACATGCATAGTCCAAAACAGACCTTATGCGAGCTTTGTAGTACCTGCACAAATCGTCTTGAACAAGACCGGCTCTACGTAATTGGACCAAGAGAAACAAACGACTTACAGCCCTTGCATAAACCTTTTCCACATGAGTATTCCAATTCAATTTGTCATTGATCCATAATCCCAGCAACTTTTTTTCTTGGACACAGTCTACGGGTTTGCCATCAATGGTAAGTGGATGAACAATCGCATCTTTAGTAAAATTTATTACCATTTTATTTGTTTTCTGTGGATTGATCTGCTTATCATTGGTCTTTGCCCATGTAGGTAATTCGTCTAATGCTCGTTGTAAGGAACACTGGGATTCTATCTTACAGATATCATACACAGTTGTATCATCAGTTTGTGTGTGTTTATTAGTGGGTGGCTCATGTGTTGATTGGTTGTCCGTTATTATCTGAGTTTTTGTCCCTTCAGTAGTTAATAGCTCTGATGTTGGCTGTTGACAAGCTGTTGCTTCTGCAGATATTTCTTGACCGTTTGTCGCAACAGGTAGTGTCTGTTGATTCGTGGTTCTCTCAGATGTTGTTCCTTCAGTAGTTGATGGTTCATTTGTTGTTTCTGGAAGTCATTTCTTCAGTGACCTTCTGTAGATTAGTGGTTGCATCAACTAATGTTGCTTTAGTAGATGTTAGACAACGTGGTGAGTGCAACCTGGTCGATTTATGGACGAATAATGGCGATGCTGACATCAACAGGGAAGAAAAAAGAAATATGAAAAACTTTCGTTCATCTGCTCCGCACGCATCGCACCGTGAGCTACAACACGTAAAATTCCTTACCATTTCATGCATTACCTACGCTAAATCACAGCAACAGCCTAACTGAATCCACTTTTAATACCGTCTCGGCCGGTGTTTTAAAATTCAATATATTCTCTTTAAGATGATATAAATTTGAAATAATTTCATTCATGGGAAAAGGTTGCACTTTTTGCTTAAAAATGTTCCAAAAAACCCTTTCACAACACTTTCTCTATGAAGGTCAACCGATTTTCGCCCAAAATTCGTCAACTCTCCATACTCATCTTGGCTGTAGAGGTGGAGGTATTGGGATCTATTTGAGAGATACATTAGTTTATAAACGAAGAGATGATTTGAATATTGATAATGATTCATTTGAAAGTTTATTTGTTGAAATTGAAAATGTATTTGATAAAAATGTAATATTGGATGTAGTCTACAGACCTCCTGATCTGTCTATTGAATAATTTTTTGATCAAATATTTTCTGTTCTAAATATTGTAAATAAAGAAAACAAAATAATTTATTTAATACATTTTAGCGAACTTCTCGAAAGTAGCTAAAACAGGTTATTCCCAATCTGAACGAAGAAGCTGGGAATACAATCAGTATTGCCCAGGTTCTTAAGCGGGAAGTCGTTTGTGCTCACCACGTTTTTGGTTGGGGTATAGGGGGGGTGAGCGGGTTCCTGTCCGTTGAAGCTGAGATTGCCTGGCTTATGCCGTGTGTAACGCTCAGGGTGTCCGGCTGGAAGTCATCTTCGCTCACCCATGCCTCTTGTCTGTGCAAAAAGCCAGCAAGAGATGGGGGAAGCCCGTTCGCATGGCCAGGCGAATGGAAGAATTGTTACGGCTAGTCAAGAGATATTACTTTGTCGCCCGACTGGGCCCCCTATTGGTTCCTTACAGATCACTCTCGACATATTATAATGCTCGAAGTAATGATTTGCATTCATTGTTGTTTTTTATGTTTTCACTATAATTCCTTTGCTGACCAGTTTGATTGAAACGAGTTAATTATGGTAATCAACTCTCAGTAAAGACCATGGTCAATCACACTTACAAAATACAAATTTGTTGACTTCTTCATTTGACTCAGAGTGGGAATAATGGGGGATTTTAATATCAATTTGTTATCAACTGCCATTATCCGTTTTAAATAAATGCTCAAGGCGCTTTAAAATATTAGGGAACACATTACATCATGACAAAGAATCGTGTACATTTACATAAGAAAGAAAATGCAAAAATGAAAGAATGAATGAATGTCTGTCTTCAAAACGCTAAATTAAACAAATGGGATTTAAGGTTGTTCTTAAAAGATATTATTATTATTTAAGAGTAATTTTTTAGACCGGTCTCAAAATGTAGTTATCAATAACCATAAATCTTCAAATAAGCAAATTCGATGCGGGGTGCCCCAAGGGTCTATATTGGGTCCATTACTTTTCTTGGTTTATATAAACGATATCATTACTTCTTCTAAACTCTTACAATTTATTCTTTTTGCAGATGACATCAGTGTGTTCGTGTCTTGAAGTGATCTGAACATGTTATTAGATACATTTACTGTCGAATTACATAAATTAAATGATTGGTTGTTAAATAATAAATTAGATATAAATATTGATAACAAACTCAATTTATGTTATTTACAAACAGAAAAGTTGAAGATGATAACTTGATTATTCATTTCAATGGACAAGCTATATTTCGTGTTTATTTTACTAAAATTCTCGGTGTTTACATCGATGATAGATGGACATGGCATGAGCACATTGGTGTCATATGTAATAGAGTTGCTAAGGAAGTTGGTATTATTTATCGATTAAGACAATTCCCGAGATATATTTTGATTATGTTGTACTATGCCTTGATAATTCCACACATTAAATATTGTAATATTACATGGTCAAATGGTTCTGATTATTTTATGACGAAATTGTTTGTATTAAAAAAAATGCTGTCCAAATAATTTACGAAGCCCCTTTCAATGCCCACATTCTGCCATTTTTTCAACAGTTAAAGCTTTTAAATGTTTATGATATAAATAATTGTAATATTGCTATTTTTATGTTTATGTGTTCCAAGGGTTTACTGCCAAAGTCCATGTCATGTAGATTTACATTCAATTATCAAATACATTCTCATGAAACTCGTAATGCTGGTAATTTTCATTTTCCTAATATCCGTACAAATGTTTCAAAAAATACAATATTTTTCAAAGAACCAGTTTTATAGAAAAATATCCCGTGTAATATGAAAAACTCCAATTAAATTAATATTTTTAAACGATTGTATAAATCCCATCTTTTATCATTGTATTCAATCTCAAAATAAATGACGACACGTTTCAGTTAATGCACTTTGTAATGTATTGCCCCTCCCCTTCCCTTCTCCTTACTTCCCCCCCCCCCCCCCCCCTTTTGTATTGGTGTTTAGGTTTTTCTCTGCTTTTCTTTTCTCAACAATACAGTGTATATTTGTTAAGGGGTTGACGTTCATAAGGCTAATTGCCCTTTTTGTTAACCCCACATTCCCATAAAATTTTGTTTACTCCTTCCCTTTGTATTTTTCTTGTTATCGATCTTTATCTGTATATCATGTTTGTATGTTTTAATGTTTTTATGGAGAATGAAATAAATGAAATGAAATGAACATCCATGTTTACCTGAATGAAAATGTTAAGAAAATCGACTGTCAATTCGCGAACTTAAAGTGACTCGGTAACATTGTTGAAGGTTGAGGAAAGAATTGCGTAATTTGTGTATGAAATGTTCCTAATTATCTTCCTTTATTTGTACTAATCCTCTAGTATGCAAACATTCCTGGAAAAATTCTCAAACCACAAAGATATTAATGTCAATGGTTTTCTAGGAAGGCGTCACTTTGCAACACCCTCTATTTAAACAGTAAATTCTCCCGACCATTTTCGAATTTTCCCAACCGTTTTTCCAGAAAAATAAGACATAAGACAGGCTTTTAAAAATCTGTTAACACTTACATATCTGGAATGGTATATGCAGCCAATTCACTGCTTTGTGAGGATTTACATTCACCTAAAAATTAATAAAATTGTAATAATGTAGTTGGGAGAATTAAGGTCTCGATCAGATAAGTTTTGCCCAATGTTTATCGTTAATAATGGTCTGTTTTCACTTAAACTTTCAGATTATCTTTAATTGTACATCTAGTATTGAATTCTTTACCTTACCACCGGTTTCTTTCATCTTTACAATGTTACCAAGTCCCTTTGAAAGCCCGGGTTCGCCGTTCGACATTGGACAACAAATTTGAACGAATCTTGACACACGCGCTAGACGTAATGAATTTGAATAATAAAAGTGCAAAATCCCGTGCCAGATACTCTAAATGGAATGTCTGAAGTATATTTTGGAGTGACAGTCTCCGCCGAAAATGGGGTTTGTGCTAAATTGAAGAAAAAAATTGAGTGAGTATATTTAAAAAATATCGTAGAAATATTTAATTACACATGATAGTTAATTAAGATAAGGTGGACGATGTTGATGATAAATAAACATAGAAAATCACCAAACGGGATAGTTGTCATTTGTTTTGGCACTGTCAAGTTTATAAACATCTGTAAAATCAAACCACTGCCAAGCTGTCAAAAGGATCATTGGTCGGCAGAACAAATGAAAATATGGAAACCAGAACCCTTGCCGCTGGAAATAAAGTCATAAATAATAAGATATTGAAAATAATATTGCTAGTGATATTCGTTTGTCTCGCAATGTGGTCAATAAGGGATTTAAAAGATCACGACGTTTCGTGTGCTGCTGCAACAATTAATGTAAGCAAGCGTGTTTTATACTCTACGAGAGGACCGGCGCAGCGGTCAATAATTCTATCGATAATTGGAACAATTACGAACAAGGCCTATTGGACGATGACGACGAGAATTATAAAGGGTATTGTAGCATTGTGTTATCATGCTTGTGCTTTTCAGGATATTTTTTTTTCCGTAAAAGTAACAGAGTGACGGAGGAATCGTATGTATCGCAGACTTCACGTGACGAATCCTAACCTAAAAAATCTACTTGGAAAAGAAGAAAACTGCTCAATCATTTTAGACTTAATAAAAGGTATGGAAGATATAGAGAATTATAAAGTGTATTATAGCATTGTGTTATCATTCTTGTGCTTTTCAGGATTTGTTTTTCTTCAAAAAAAGTAAAAGAGTGACGGAGGAGATGATGGACATACGAAAGCCTGAATAAATGATGGTAGCCGATTATTAAATGCGCATACTATTAAACATAATACACATTATCTATCATTAACCCTATCAATTGACACCGAAACTTCATAATATTAATTCCAACCAGCTCTAACACTAAATGACTTAAAAAATAATGAGTAACGAGCACATTAACCCCCCACAATCTTGCACTTCGCCAATAAAAAAGGCCAAGATAAATCTTTATCTCACACACTGGGCAAGTATCAGAATCACAAAAACGTAGAGCAGCGGAAGTGAGAGCAAGACGCCTTCACACACAGCCTGGCGGAAATCATCGGAATCGATGGATATCGCCGATAAACCCAACAACAACAACAACAACAACAACACGGTGCGATATTATTTTCGATACCACATCCGCAATAAGTAATATATTTAGCATTAATAAGGTATTTATTCACAGTCTATTCTGTTAATAACATGAACAAGATAATTTGATACAACTCTAACTTTTTTTTCCTTTTTAGAAAGTTTTTTTTTTTTTAATTCACAATTATTTCCTCAGTTACAGCTAAGGGTATAGACTTACGCGTTTCAACCCAAAACTTGTTCAGTATTTTACTCCCACCATCCAGCTCTTCATAAATAAAAAAAAAATGTTGTTGTTTCTTTAAGATAACAGTTGTATTCCTAATCGCTATCATTAAATAAAACCATTTCTTTTGTATCCTTTAAACTGTAATTTGAAGTGATCGCAAAATGTCTCTCTTAATTCCCCTGCTCTGTTTATCTCTATCTTTCAACTCTCACAACCTCTCTTCTCTCCCTTTCTTTCTTTATCGACACTCTCCTATTGCTTCGTTCTCTCTTCTTTAGGTGGTTTGTCCCATATCATTACATGCTACGTTCCTCTCTTCCAAATCACTCTTCAATATTGGCCTGGTCGTAGAACAACTAAACTCTTGACGATTAAAAAGTATATATTCACGACAGTTCTTTCCTTTGGTTAGAATTTTATTTCAAAGCAGTAGTATATGCCCTCATATTAGTCTAATGCTTTAGTTTACAACTTTGCTGTTATAACTATAGAGAAAACAGTTATATAAAAAAAACTTCCCAAACTAAATATGTGCCATCAACTTATAATACAGATAGTACAAACTCAGAACAGGAAACGAGCCTGTATAAAACATGGTGTAAGTACACGTACGATATCAATTTGTAAAAGGAATAACATATTCTTGAAACAAAACAAAATGCTGAACATCAGATTGAACAAAGATTGGAAATTAGCCAAAAATGAATTTGATATTATCTGGCATAGGTTACGATAATTATTGAAAGATAAATAGATACCAGATATATATCGAAGATTGGTCAACCTTTATAGAACGATAATTCGAAAATCGTCATTTGGGACTGAGAAAATGAAATAACCCTAAATACTGCATAGTCTAAAAATGAATTACCCTGATTTTTAATTAAGATATTAACTAATGTTCTTTGGTAATGCCACCCTGGATGCCTGCTTTTAATGTGAGATAAGAAAGAATAAGTTTCAGTTTAGACTGATTGAAGCTGAAGTCACTTTGTTGTAAATGACAAAGCAACAAAGATTTGAATTTACTTGTCTTAAATTGAATGAATTACATAAATTGTGAAACTCTAATATATATTTTGATTAGGGCAGTATTATGTCAGCATTTAATCATATTGAGATTGCAAACAAAAATTGAATTTATTATGCTGCTCAATGGCTGCCGGACTCACGATCAATTGGGCAAATAGAATTTCCACTTTCGGTTTAACTTAATAAAATTTGGAGTGGACTTTGAAAGATTATTATTCTTATAAATAAATAAAATTAGATTTACATCAATACAAATTCATATAACTAGCAGATGAATGAACAAGACTCTTTGATCTCCTTCAGAGACGATATTCTAGGTAACGACCTTTGACATGCCATGGAGATGGCCTTCTTAGTCTGTTTCACTAGACTCAACAGATTCAGCAGAAGCAGAGACAGAGGAAGAACGTCTAAAACGAGCTGTATACAGGATGAGAAAACACATACATTATTTCCTTAATATACCGTAATCTATTAACAACTCATTATAATATCGATCCGGCAGATCGTTTGATAAAGTGACATCTGAGCAAAAGGTTTGAATACGACATGTTGCCCCTGCAACAATAATGGCTCCTAGATAAAACGAATTCCTAAATAAAATATACCACCCCCCCCCCCCCCAAAAAAAAAAAAAAAAAAAAATGGTTACTTCGGCGATGTTCCTTACCTGAAGCGGGACACGAGACAACTCGGATGCAAACGTTCTCCAAGATCTCACAAGCATCGGCAAAGTTCGTTTCACCTTCCTCTTCCAAACACACCTGATTATTATCGGCTGACTTCAGCAAAGCCTGCTCATCAGCAGTCACTAGCCCGGGAAGTTTTTCTTCACAGTCGTTCATCACTGTTCTGTATCTATCACAGAGGGCTTGGAACTCCGAAGTGCGATCAGTGGTTTGAGCTGTAATTAGGAGAAAGTGTTGTGAATTTAGCGATCACAATGACACTTTAAGCAAAACAGAATTTTGTTTATAACCTGTTCTCCAATGCAACATCTTTCGAATCAATAGGTTTTTATTTTGTTAATGCACGGACAACTACAGAATTTGTAATTTAGATGAAACGGATAGTCACAAAACATATTGAATTTCTGCGAAATCATTCGTTTGATTTTATATCGTATACCAACAAATAATTTAATAGTTAATTACAGATTTTACAAAAAAAAATTGTGTCCCCTAATTTATTTACTGTGAGACAGAATCTTTTATAACCATGGGAAATTATAGCATATTCCATTCTAAACATGACATTCATTATATTGATATATATTATTTCCATGTGAAATACATAGCACAGTTCCCCATGAATGACGTATGTACCCGAAGAGACCCAAGTGGTATTATTTGTCATCTTCGTTCTAAACTCATAATAAAACATGATAAAAATTTAAATAATAAAGATGCGGTCTTACCTTTAATTTCAAGTGTAACAAATGCAATGACGCACAGGCAAAGGGAAAGGGCTTTTACCTGAAAATAAAGAAAGAGCCGCGTCAAAATCAATAATTTGTCTCGGATAAATTCCGGGAGTATTTATCACTGCAACAAAGCGGTATAGAATTAAACAAAAAAGTTCGATGTAATCCGCATGTAATGCTTGCATGAAGATTTCATCTGTGCAAATAGGCAAAAATAAGAAAACATCAGAACCTCCAAAACAATTTCGAAGTTTGCCGACAGATTGTATGTATAATTTTACACCTCCGTTTACACAAGGAAACCTCATCAGCATCAATGAACTATACCATGACACCATTGTAACAAAACTAAACATAACAAATTGTTTTATTACTATGTCACATCCCATCTCTTAAGTAAAATGCCCTTCTCGAATTGAGATATACTAGTTTTATTTTGATAATGAAGCTAATATCAGAAACGAGATACGTTAGGTCTGTAACCGAAATGTGTACTTACTACTGAAGCCATGTTAGAAGGTTCGTTGAATCGAATGCTTTGAATCTAGTGAAGTATCGAAGAATGATGAGTGAATGATGAAACAAATCATTTAACCTCCTTTTATAGGATCTAAAAAAATTAAATTTGTGATGAGGGCGGGTCAATTCATGCAAATTGAGACAAACTTTTTTTATGAAAACAATTTACCTTTGGTTAATTAAACTGTAATCTCCTATTTCATTATCAACTAATTTAAACTGTCGTTTTGTATTTCATTAGTAAACAGCTAAACTGTCATTTCACAATTCAAACTACCGATTGATCATGAATTAATGACAGCTGAAGGATATACAAAATAATAACCATATTCAGCTATTGAAATTCATAATGAATAATTTAGGATGTTCTACAAACACAAGAATCCGTTGATTGGCACGGTAATTGCTTCACCGATTTCGTCAACACTGTTATAATTTGATATTGTCTGATCAGTTATACGTAATAGCTACCATTGAAGGTGAAATGATATTGAATACATGTAATTAACTGTTGTACATAGCAACCAAGGTTTTTGTAAGGGAAAAATGTCAACCTAAATGAAACATATTATGATATTAATAATAATAATAATAAGTATAATAATAATAATAATAATATTTATTGTCATAACAAATAATGATGATGATAAAACAATATTAACAATAATACTAAAATGAAAAAAATTATAATAATAACAGTAGTGATAAATGATGATTTTGAAATTATCATAATGAACAGTAAAGCCTTGGTGGGGGGGGGACACTCAGTTGTACAATCAAGCAGGGAAATTAACAGTGAAAATACGTGATTACTTCCAATGATAGTTTAAATGATATAAATACATGGTTTACTTAATGATGATATTTGAGAATAAAATATTAAACTCTTTTTGAAGCATTTATTATGACAAATTGGTTATTGTCGGGAGTAAAATAGTAATCATAATGTGCCAACAAGAACATTTTGGGTTCTGGGGTATCATGTAAAACGTGTAAGTCTCTACCCTCAGCTGAATCTGATGAAATAAGTGGGATTAAACAAAAAGGGGGGAAATAAAGATTAAAGTTTTTCAAATTATCTTGTATATGTTATTAATATTATAAACTGTGAATGAATATGTTATTATCTTTGACTTTAATTCCAGCGGCAACGGTTCTGCCTTCCATAATTATATCTATTCCGCCAATCAATTGTCTTTTTGACAGCTCGGCAGTGGTTTTATTTTACATGTGTTTATAAACTCCACCGGTCCAAAACAAATGAAAACTTATCTGTTTGGTAATTTTCCTATTTTTTTTTTTTAGATCGTCTGCCATATTTCAATTAACTGTCACGTTTAATTAAATTTATTTACGATATTTTTTAACAAAGGTTCGCTCAAAGGTTCGTCCAATTTAGCACAGACGTCATTTTTGGCGGAGACTGTCATTCAAACTATACTTCAGTCATTCAATATAGAGTCTTGTGAATGGGGTTTTACACTTTCATCATTCAAATGAATTCCGTCTAGCGCGTGAGCCAAGAATCAATCAAACTCACCGGCAATTATTGTTGGAAGATGAACTCGGGCATTCGAGTTCGCGTATTGGCAGTCAATTTCGTATAACATATATAACAATTACTGATGTTGTTTTTGTAGGCCCTTGATGTTTTTTGTTCAATTCCCTGAAAATAAAACTATTTTGATCTATTCCGTTCCAATATCGATATCGGACCATTATATGCTAAATGAAGGCCTTGTAAATGCATTTTGTGTTTCAATATTTTCTCCATTCTCACAGCCACATAAGATCAGATGTCTATTCCCCAACAACAAAAATCAACAAACAAAAAAAAATCAAAACACGCAGAACTTTTTTGGGGAGTAATTGACGTTGTGTTGTGTTCATGGTGGGCGTCATTCGATGGTAAAAATGAACGACAAAGTATCAATTATTAAATTATCATGTAGATATTTCGTCTCCATGTAGCAAATTAAGAGTTTTCTATATTCATATTCATGTAACTTGATGAAATCAGAGGGTATTTTTAGTAATGAACTTATTCAAATAGCCGGGAAAAAGACTTTATCCAATTGGAATAAAATGAATAAATTAATCAATACATACATACAGCATAACATTTTCAAGACCAAAATCGTTATCATTACTTTCATGTTCATTACTAACTTTATTTCAATAATTATCATTTTGTCTTCTATACATGAGTATGAAAATATGAACTTTAATTAAATAAATTGACTTCAAATTAAGTTAAACGAAAAGTCGATCTTTCTGGAAACGTCCTCTTTTGTTAAAGGATGTTCTAATCACCATCGTCGTTCTTATTTATGCCTTTTCTATTCATCAAATGATAATTCAAATCAAATGAATTCGAATGTAAAAATATATATTACAAACGTAACATTCGACCTCTGGGTACATTGTCACATCCTCAGGCACTTTACAACATCTGTATGATATTCTTTTACTTCAGCTTGCATCTCTTCTTATTTTAAGATAGACATTGATACCCCTCTCTCTCTCTCTCTCTCATACACTATCCTAGCTTCTCTTTTCTCTTTTTTTTTCTCTCTCTCCCCTTCTCTTTTACTCTTTATCCAGGCTCTTCCCTCTCTCTCTCTCCTATTCTCTCTCTTTCTTTCTCTCGTTCTATCTCGCTCTCCCCACCCCTCTCTTTCTCTTTTTTCCACGCCATCTCCCCTTTTCTCCCTCCCTCTCCCCTCTCCATTTCTTTCTCTATCGACCCTCTCATATTGCTTTTTTTTTCTATTTTCTAGTTTTGTATCATCTCATTGCATGCTACGTTTCCTCTCTTCCAAATCACTCTTCAATATTGGTCGTAGCACAACTACATTCTTAAAGATCAACAAGTAATTATTCAAGACAGTTTTTTTTCGTTCGGTTAGAATTTTATTTCAAAGAAATAGTATGCCCTCATATGAATCAAAGGCTTTAATTTACAAGTTTCTTGTTATAAATAAGTTATTAAAATCTAATCAATTCAAGAAAGAAAAACATTAATATGTTAATACAAAAATAACATCAATAAAACTTGAATATGTGCCATCAACTTATAAATACAAATAGTACAAATTCAAAATAGGGCACTAGCCTGTATAAGTGTTATGTTGTAACTACGCAAATCAAATTTGTATAAATAATAAAAAATATCCTTGAAACTAGAGTCAACACAAATTGAAAATTAGTCAGAAGAGAATTTGATATTAACTGTCATAGATTAGGATTATTATTAAAGGTTTTAGATCATACACAGATATCAGGTATATATCAAAGATTGTGGAGCCTTAGAACGAAAATTCGAAAATCGTAAAATGGGTCTGGGAAAATTATCCTAAATACCGCATAATCTACAAAAAGAATAAAATTGATGTAAGTAATTCAAGTTTGATATGCCGTCCCAGATGACTATTATAAATGTAAGATAAGAAAGAATAAGTTTATCAGTTTAGTTTGCTTGGAGCTGATTATCACTTTGTTGTATATCACATTAGAATTTAGAATTTAGAATTGGATTGACTCTTTAACCCCCTCCGGGGTATGAGAGTACAAACAAACATCAAAGTATAAAAAGCAATGCATGACTTGTGAATACAATTCTTATATATTATACATAGATAATAACACAAAGATACAATCGATAATAGGTATATAGTGTATAAAAGTACTAACGTGAACAATGTAACCAATTAGTAAACACAATGTACAATGCAGATAAAGGCGATAATAAAATGTTTAAGTATAATGCAGTCTATTTACAAGATAATCACGGATGATGAAGGCTTGGCTTAAATTGAATGAATTACAGTATGTGTAAGACTCTAATATCTATTTTGATTAGGGCAGTATTATGTCACCATTTAATCATCTTGAAGTCGCAAAATAAATTGCATTTATAATATGTAGGTGATCAATACATAGAAATAGATTGAAATGAATTACAATAAATAGAAAGTCAGATGTCTAGCAGATGACAGAACAAGACTCTTTGATCTCCTTTAAAGACGATATTCAAGGTAACGACCTTTGACATGTCATGGAGATGGCCTTCTTAGTCTGTTTCACTAGACTCAACGGATGATTCAGCAGAAGCAGAGACGGAGGAAGAACGCCTAAAACGAGCTGTATAGGATGAGAAAACACATCAATTATTTCCTTGAATATTCCATAATTTATTAACAACTCATTATAATATCAATCCGGCAGATCGTTTGATAAAGTGACATCTGAGCAAAAGGTTTTAATACGACATTTAGCCCCTGCAACAATAATGGCTCCTAGATAAACCGAATTCCTAAACAAAATATACCAGCCCCCCCCCCCCCCCAAAAAAAAAAAAAAAAAAAAAATTAAAAAAATAAATAAATAAAAAAAAATGGCTACTTCGGCGATGTTCCTTACCTGAAGCGGGACACGAGACAACTCGGATGCAAACGCTCTCCAAGATCTTACAAGCATCGGCAAAGTTCGTTTCACCTTCCTCTTCCAAACACACCTGATTATTATCGGCTGACTTCAGCAAAGCCTGCTCATCAGCAGTCACTAGCCCGGGAAGTTTTTCTTCACAGTCGTTCATCACTGTTCTGTATCTATCACAGAGGGCTTGAAACTCCGAAGTGCGATCAGTGGTTTGGGCTATAATTAGGAGAAAGTAATGTGAATTTAGCGATCACAATGACACTTTAAGCAAAATAAAATTTTGTTTTTAACCTGTTCTCCAATACTACCTCTTTTGAATCCATAGGTTTGTATTTTTTAATGCACGTACATCGACAGAATATTTAATTAAGACGACACGGATAGTCACAAAACATATGGAATTCCTGCAAAATCATCCCTCAATCATGTAGATGATATTCAAATCGCCGTACCAATGAAATTCGTTATGAACAATATCATTAAGTACATAAATAACAATAAAAAATGTATTCGTTTGACTTTATATCGTATACCAACAAATAATTCGTCGCTGTTTTCACGAAATGACGGTAGTGAAAAAAAATTGCATTCACTTTGCGTTACGATTTTCCTCACTACCGTCACTTCGTGAAAACAAGGACGAATTAAATAGTTATTAACGAGTTTACAAAGAAAAAATTGGTGTCCCCTAATATATTTACTGTGAGACAGAATCTTTAATAACCATTGAAAATTATTGCATATTCCATCTTTAACACGATATTCATTATATTGATATATATTATTTCCATGTAAAATACATTGTACATTTCCCCATGAATGACGTATGTACCCGAAGAGACCAAAGAGGTATTATTTGTCATCTTCGTTCTAAAATCATTATAAAACATGATAAAATATAAATAATAAAGATGCGTTCTTACCTTTAATTTCCAGTGTAACAAATGCAATTAGGCACAGGCAAAGGGACAGGGTTTTTACCTGGAAATAAAGAAAGAGCCGCGTCAAAATCAATGATTGGTCTCGGATACTTTCCGGGACTATTTATCACTGCAACAAAGCAGTATATAATTAAACAAAAAAGTGCAATGTAATCCACAGAGAATGTATTGCTTGCATGAAGATTTCATCTGTGCCAATAGGCAAAATAAGAAAACATCAGAACCTCCAAAACAATTTCGAAGTTTGCCGACAGATCGTATATATAATTTACACCTCCGTTTACACAAGGAAACCTCATCAGCATCAATGTTGTTCGTCCTGAGGTACCTGCAATCATCATTACCCGAACAACTATCCCTGGGTAGAGAGTGGCAAATATGAATTAACGTCTTACCGGAGGACGTTAGTATCTGGCTGGGATTCGAACCCTTAACCCTAAGATTGAGAGTTTTTAGTAAATGAACTATACCATGACACCATTGTAACAAAACTAAACATAACAAATTGTTTTATTAGAATGTCACATCACATCTCTTAAATAAGAATGCCCTTCTCGAATTGAGATATATACTAGTTTGATATTGATAATGAAGCTAATATCAGAAACGAGATACGTTAGGTCTGAAACTGAAAATTGTACTTACTACTGAAGCCATGTTAGAAGGTTCGTTGACTCGAATGCTTTGAATCTAGTGAAGTATCGAAGAATGATGAGTGAATGATGAAACAAATCATTTAACCTCCTTTTATAGGATCTAAAAAAATTAAATTTGTGATGAGGGCGGGTCAATTCATGCAAATTGAGACAAACTTTTTTATGAAAACAATTTACCTTTGGTTAATTAAACTGTAACCTCCTATTTCATTATCAACTAATTTAAACTGTCATTTTGTATTTCATTAGTAAACAGCTAAACTGTCATTTCACAATTCAAACCACCGATTAATCATGAAGCAATGACAGCTGAAGGATATACAAAATAATAACCACATCCAGCTATTGAAATTCATAACGAATAATTAAGGATGTTCTACAAACACAAGAATCCCTAGATTGGCACGGTACTTGCTTCACCGATTTCGTCAAAACTGTTATAATTTGACATTGTCTGATCAGTTATACGTAATAGCTACCATTGAAGGTGAAATGATATTGAATTCATGTAATTAACTGTTGTACATAGCGACCAATGTTTTTGTAGGGGAAAAATATCAACCTAAATGAAACGTATTATGATATTGATAATAATAATAATAAGTATAATAATAATAATAATATTTACTGTCATAACAACTAATGATAATGATAGAACAATATTAACAATAATACTAAATATGAAAATAATAATGTTGTTGTTGTTGTTTTTATTTCCGTATGATAAAATCAGATACAAATACATATAAAATAATCATACAGAGAAGAGGGACCGTATACGGCTGGTAGCCCATATTCAGCTGCAACTATAATTGTTGCTGCTGGTCTTCCATGGGGCCAGTTTACAATATGCAAAATATACATAATATAACAAATTAACAAAATAAATAATTACAAAGTATCAGTCGAAAACAAAATACAAATACTTAAAGGAAAAAAAACAAAAACAAAAACAAAACAAAACAAAACAAAACAAAAAACAAAAACAAAACAAAACAAACATCATATAAACATACATAAAGAGGTACAACAACAAGGTGATTATAGTCTGTTTAGGTTAGTCTTAAAGGTGGCAAAAGTGGGTAGTTGACGCAAATCAGGGATAATTTATTATATTGAAAAGAAGCTCTGTACACAAAAGTTCTTTTACAATAATTAGTTCTTGGCTTAGGTAAAGAGAGGTTATGTGCATTACGGAGGGAGTATGGAGAGGGTTTAAACTCATAATAATAACAGTAGTGATAAATAAAGATTTTGAACATTATTATAATGGACATTAAAATAATACGTGGTTTTTTTCCAGGGGAAAATCAGTTGTACAATCAAGCAGGGAAATTAACAGTGAAAATTTGTGATTACTTCCAATGATAGTTTAAAGTATATAAATACACGGTTTACTTAATGATGATATTTGAGAATAAAACTTTAAACTCTTTTTGAAGCATTTATTATGACAAATTGGTTATTGTCGAGAGTAAAATAGTAATCATAATGTGCCAACAAGAACATTTTGGGTTTTGGGGTATCATGTGAAACCTGTAAGTCTCTACCCTCAGCTGAATCTGATGAAATAAGTGGGATTAAAAAAAGGGAAATAAAGATTAAAGTTTTTCAAATTATCTTGTATATATGTTATTAATATTATAAACTGTGAATGAATATGTTATTATCTTTGACTTTAATTCCAGCGGCAACGGTTCTGCCTTCCATAATTATATCTATTCCGCCAATCAATTGTCTTTTTGACAGCTCGGCAGTGGTTTTATTTTACATGTGTTTATAAACTCCACCGGTCCAAAACAAATGAAAACTTATCTGTTTGGTAATTTTCCAATTTTTTTTTTTTAGATCGTCTGCCATATTTCAATTAACTGTCACGTGTAATTAAATTTATTTACGATATTTTTTAACAAAGGTTCGCTCAAAGGTTCGTCCAATTTAGCACAGACGTCATTTTTGGCGGAGACTGTCATTCAAACTATACTTCAGTCATTCAATATAGAGTCTTGTGAATGGGGTTTTACACTTTCATCATTCAAATGAATTCCGTCTAGCGCGTGAGCCAAGAATCAATCAAACTCACCGGCAATTATTGTTGGAAGATGAACTCGGGCATTCGAGTTCGCGTATTGGCAGTCAATTTCGTATAACATATATAACAATTACTTTGGATTTTGTTTTTGTAGGCCCTTGATGATTTTTGTTCAATTCCCTGAAAATAAAACTATTTTGATCTATTCCGTTCCAATATCGATATCAGACCACTTTAATATGCTAAATGAAGGCCTTGTAAATGCATTATGTGTTTCAATATTTTCTCCATTCTCACAGCCACATAAGATCAGATGTCTATCCCCCAACAACAAAAAATCAACAACAACAAAATAAAACAAATAAAAACATGCAGAATTTTTTTTTTTTTTTTTTTTTTGGGGGGGGGGGGGGGAGTAATTGACGTTGTTTTCATGATGGGCGTCATTCGATGGTGAAAATGAACGACAAAGTATCAATTATTAAACCATCGTGTAGATAGTATGTCTACATGTAGCATATTATGAGTTTTCTGTTATCATTGCCATGTAACTTGATGAAATCAGAGTGTATTTTGAGTAATGAACTTATTCAAATAGCAGGAAAAAGACCTTATCCAATTGAAATAAAATGAATAAATTAATCAATACATACATACAGCATAACATTTTCAAGACCAAAATCGTTATCATTACTTTCATGTTCATTACTAACTTTATTTCAATAATTATCATTTTGTCTTCTAACCATGAGTATGAAAATATGACCTTTAATTAAATAAATTGACTTCAAATTAAGTTAAACGAAAAGTCTAACTTTCTGGAAATATCCTCTTTTGTTAAAGGATGTTCTAATCACCATCGTCGTTCTTATTTATGCCTTTTCTATTCATCAAATGATCATTCAAATCAAATTAATTCGCATGTAAAAATATATATTACAAATGTAACATTCGACCTCTCGGTACATTTTCACATCCTTAGGCACTATACAACATCTGTATGATATTCTTTTATTTCAGCTCGCATCTCTTGTTTTTTTAAGATAGACATTGATACCTCTCTCTCTCTATCATTCTCTCTATCTCTCCCTCCAACCCATTCTCTCTCTCTCTCTCTCTCTCTCTCTCTCTCTCCCGGTATGTCTATCTCTTCCCCTTTCTCTCTCTATCCGGTTGAACGACAGATGCTCCGCGTTACACTGACCTCTTCATATTAAATGCAACGCTGGACCAAACACTACACATGCATTACCCTAACCTTAACCCTAACCCTGGACCCAATAGCAACCCTAGCCATAAGTAACCCTATCTTTGAAGAAATAAGCTCAGTACGATTTTGTTGTACTTACGTCTTTATTGCACGTGAAAAACAGAAACATAAACATACAACACATGGATTAACAAATAGTGATGTACAATTGTCGCCAGAGCGTCGGAGCGCATCTCATTCTTTCTCTCTATTTCATGATACCACATCTTTTCTCTCTATCCATTTCTCTCTGTCTGTCTATCTCTCTGTGTCTGTCTCTCTCTTCCTATCCCTTCTCTCTTTTTTTTTTGTGCTCTCTCTCCACTTCTCTTTTACCCTTTATCCAGGCTCTTCCCTCTCTCTCTCTCTCTCTCTCATTCCTTCTCTTTCTCTCTCTTTCTATCTCGCTCTCCCCACCCCTCTCTCTCTTTTTTTCCACGCCAACTCCCCTTTTCTCCCTACCTCTCTCCTCTCCATTTCTTTCTCTATCGACCCTCTCATATTGCCTTGCTTTTCTATTCTCTAGTTTTGTATCATCTCATTGCATGCTACATTTCCTCTCTTCCAAATCACTCTTCAATATTGGTCGTAGCACAACTACATTCTTAAAGATCAACAAGTAAATATTCAAGACAGTTTTTTCGTTTGGTTAGAATTTTATTTGAAAGAAATAGTATGCCCTTATATCAATCATAGGCTTTAGTTTACAAGTTTCTTGTTATAAATAAGTTATTAAAATCTAATCAATTCAAGAAAGAAAAAAAATAGTATGTTAATAAAAAAATAACATCAATAAAACTTGAATATGTGCCATCAACTTATAAATACAAATAGTACAAATTCAAAACAGGGCACTAGCCTGTATAAGTTATGTTTTTAACTACGCAAATCAAATTTGTATAAATAACAAAAATATCCTTGAAACTAGAGTTAACACAAATTGAAAATTAGTCAGAAGAGAATTTGATATTAACTGTCATAGATTAGGATTATTATTAAAGGTTTTAAATCATAAATAGATATCAGGTATTTATCAAAGATTGTTGAGCCTTAGAACAACAATTCGAAAATCGTTATTTGGGTCTGGGAAAATCATTCTAAATACTGCATAATCTACACAAAGAATAACATTGATGTAAGTAATTCAAGTATATGCCATCCCAGATACCTGTTATAAATGTAAGATAATAAAGAATAAGTTTATCAGTTTAGTTTGCTTGGAGCTGAATATCACTTTCTTGTATATTACATTAGAATTTAGAATTTAGAATTGGATTGACTCTAAACCCCCTCCGGGGTATGAGAGTACAAACAAACATCAAAGTATAAAAAGCAATGCATGACTTGTGAATACAATTCTTATACATGATACATAGATAATAACACAAAGATACAAACGATAATAGGTATATAGTGTATAAAAGTACTAACGTGAACAATGTAACCAATTAGTAAACACAATGTACAATGCAGATAAAGGCGATAATAAAATGTTTAAGTATAATGCAGTCTATTTTAATATACAAGATAATCACGGATGATAAAGGCTTGGCTTAAATTGAATGAATTACAGTATGTGTAAGACTCTAATACCTATTTTGATTAGGGCAGTATTATGTCACCATTTAATCATCTTGAAGTCGCAAAATGAATTGCATTTATAATGTGTAGGTGATTAATATATAGAAATAGATTGAAATGAATTACAATAAATAGAAAGTCAGATGTCTAGCAGATGACAGAACAAGACTCTTTGATCTCCTATAAAAACGATATTCTAGGTAACGACCTTTGACATGTCATGGAGATGGCCTTCTTAGTCTGTTTCACTAGACTCAACGGATGATTCAGCAGAAGCAGAGACAGAGGAAGAACGTCTAAAACGAGCTGTATGGGATGAGAAAACACATCAATTATTTCCTTGAATATACCGTAATCTATTAGCAACTAATTATAATATCAATCCGGCAGATCGTAAAGTGACATCTGAGCAAAAGTTTTTAATACGACATTTTGCCCCTGCAACATTAATGGCTCCTAGATGAACCGAATTCCTAAATAAAATATACCAACCCCCCCCCCCCCCCAAACTAACCACAAAAAATGGCTACTTCGGCGATGTTCCTTACCTGAAGCGGGACACGAGACAACTCGGATGCAAACGCTCTCCAAGATCTCACAAGCATCGGCAAAGTTCGTTTCTCCTTCCTCTTCCAAACACACCTGATTATTATCGGCTGAATTCAGCAAAGCCTGCTCATCAGCAGTCACTAGCCCGGGAAGTTTTTCTTCACAGTCGTTCATCACTGTTCTGTATCTATCACAGAGGGCTTGAAACTCCGAAGTGCGATCGGTCGTTTGGGCTATAATTAGGAGAAAGTAATGCGATTTTAGAGAACACAATGAGATTTTGTTTATAACTTGTTCTCCAATACTCCCTCTTTTGAATCAATATATCTTTTTATGAATCCACGTACAACGAAGGAATATTCAATTTAGATGAAATGAACAGTCACAAATAATATAAATTTCTTGCTAAAATAATCTCATCAATCAAAGTGCGATCGGTGGTTTGAGCTGTAATTAGGAGAAAGTAATGTGAATTTAGCGATTACAATGACATTTTAAGCAAAACAGAATTTTGCCTGTTCTCCAATGCAACCTCTTTTGAATCAATAGGTTTTTATATTTTTAATGCACGTACAACGACAGAATTTTCAATTTAGATGAAACGGATAGTCACAAAACACATAGAATTCCTGCGAAATCATCCCTCAATCATGTAAATAATATTCGAATCGCCGTACCAATGGAATTCGTTATGAACAATATCATTAAGCACATAAATAACAATAACAAATGTATTCGTTTGACTTCATATCACAAACAAATGATTTAAAAGTCAATTACAGGCTTTACAAAAACTACTCGATGTCCCCTAATATATTTACTGTGAGACAGAATCTTTAATAACCATTGAAAATTATTGCATATTCCATCATAAACATGATATTCATTATATTGATATATATTATTTCCATGTGAAATGCATTGCACAGTTCCCCATGAATGACGTATGTACCCGAAGAGACCCAAGTGGTATTTTTTGTCATCTTCGTTCTAAACTCATAATTAAACATGATAAAATTTAAATAATAAAGATGCGTTCTTACCTTTGATTTCTAGTGTAACAAATGCAATTAGGCACAGGCAAAGGGACAGGGTTTTTACCTGGAAATAAAGAAAGAGCCGCGTTAAAATCAATGATTGGTCTCTGATACATTCTGGGAGTATTTATCACTGCAACAAAGCGGTATAGAATTAAACAAAATAGTTCAATGTAATCCACAGAGAATGTATTGCTTGCATGAAGATTTCATCTGTGCAAATAGGCAAAATAGGAAAACATCAGAACCTCCAAAACAATTTTGAAGTTTGCCGACAGACTGTATATATAATTTACACCTCCGTTTACACAAGGAAACCTCATCAGCATCAATGAACTATACCATGACACCATTGTAACAAAACTAAACATCACAAATTGTTTGATTACTATGTCACATCCCATCTCTTAAGTAAAATGCCCTTCTCGAATTGAGATATACTAGTTTGATTTTGATAATGAAGCTAATATCAGAAACGAGATACGTTAGGTCTGTAACCGAAATGTGTACTTACTACTGAAGCCATGTTAGAAGGTTCGTTGAATCGAATGCTTTGAATCTAGTGAAGTATCGAAGAATGATGAGTGAATGATGAAACAAATCATTTAACCTCCTTTTATAGGATCTAAAAAAATTAAATTTGTGATGAGGGCGGGTCAATTCATGCAAATTGAGACAAACTTTTTTCATGAAAACAATTTACCTTTGGTTAATTAAACTGTAGTCTCCTATTTCATTATCAACTAATTTAAACTGTCGTTTTGTATTTCATTAGTAAACAGCTAAACTGTCATTTCACAATTCAAACCACCGATTGATCATGAATTAATGACAGCTGAAGGATATACAAAATAATAACCATATTCAGCTATTGAAATTCATAATGAATAATTTAGGATGTTCTACAAACACAAGAATCCCTTGATTGGCACGGTAATTGCTTCACCGATTTCGTAAACACTGTTATAATTTGACATTGTCTGATCAGTTATACGTAATAGCTACCATTGAAGGTGAAATGATATTGAATACATGTAATTAACTGTTGTACATAGCAACCAAGGTTTTTGTAAGGAGAAAATGTCAACCTAAATGAAACATAGATATTAATAATAATAATAATAAGTATAATAATAATAATAATAATAATATTTATTGTCATAACAAATAATGATAATGATAAAAATATATTAACAATAATACTAAAAATGAAAAAAATAATAATAATAACAGTAGTGATAAATGATGATTTTGAAATTATCATAATGAACAGTAAAGCCTTGGTGGGGGGGGGGGGACACTCAGTTGTACAATCAAGCAGGGAAATTAACAGTGAAAATACGTGATTACTTCCAATGATAGTTTAAATGATATAAATACATGGTTTACTTAATGATAATATTTGAGAATAAAATATTAAACTCTCATTTATTATGACAAATTGGTTATTGTCGGGAGTAAAATAGTAATCATAATGTGCCAACAAGAACATTTTGGGTTTTGGGGTATCATGTAAAACGTGTAAGTCTCTACCCTCAGCTGAATCTGATGAAATAAGTGGGATTAAACAAAAAGGGGGGAAATAAAGATTAAAGTTTTTCAAATTATCTTGTATATGTTATTAATATTATAAACTGTCAATGAATATGTTATTATCTTTGACTTTAATTCCAGCGGCAACGGTTCTGCCTTCCATAATTATATCTATTCCACCAATCAATTGTCTTTTTACAGCTCGGCAGTGGTTTTATTTTACATGTGTTTATAAACTCCACCGGTCCAAAACAAATGAAAACTAATCTGTTTGGTAATTTTCCTATTTTTTTTTTTTAGATCGTCTGCCATATTTCAATTAACTGTCACGTGTAATTAAATTTATTTACGATATTTTTTAACAAAGGTTCGCTCAAAGGTTCGTCCAATTTAGCACAGACGTCATTTTTGGCGGAGACTGTCATTCAAACTATACTTCAGTCATTCAATATAGAGTCTTGTGAATGGGGTTTTACACTTTCATCATTCAAATGAATTCCGTCTAGCGCGTGAGCCAAGAATCAATCAAACTCACCGGCAATTATTGTTGGAAGATGAACTCGGGCATTCGAGTTCGCGTATTGGCAGTCAATTTCGTATAACATATATAACAATTACTGATGTTGTTTTTGTAGGCCCTTGATGTTTTTTGTTCAATTCCCTGAAAATAAAACTATTTTGATCTATTCCGTTCCAATATCGATATCGGACCATTATATGCTAAATGAAGGCCTTGTAAATGCATTTTGTGTTTCAATATTTTCTCCATTCTCACAGCCACATAAGATCAGATGTCTATCCCCCAACAACAACAAAATAAACAAATAAAAACATGCAGAATTTTTTTGGGGAGTAATTGACGTTGTGTTCATGATGGGCGTCATTCGATGGTGAAAATGAACGACAAAGTATCAATTATTAAACCATCGTGTAGATATTTTGTCTACATGTAGCAAATTATGAGTTTTCTATATTCATTTTCATGTAACTTGATAAAAACAGAGAGTATTTTTAGTAATGAACTTATTCAAATAGCCGGAAAAAGACTTTATCCAATTGGAATAAAATGAATAAATTAATCAATACATACATACAGCATAACATTTTCAAGACCAAAATCGTTATCATTTCTTTCATGTTCATTACTAACTTTATTTCAATAATTATCATTTTGTCTTCTTACCATGAGTATGAAAATATGACCTTTAATTAAATAAATTGACTTCAAATTAAGTTAAACGAAAAGTCGATCTTTCTGGAAATATCCTCTTTTGTTAAAAGATGTTCTAATCACCATCGTCGTTCTTATTTATGCCTTTTCTATTCATCAAATGATAATTCAAATCAAATGAATTCGCATGTAAAAATGTATATTACAAATGTAACATTCGACCTCTCGGTACATTTTCACATCCTTAGGCACTATACAACATCTGTATGATATTCTTTTATTTCAGCTCGCATCTCTTCTTTTTTTAAGATAGACATTGATACCTCTCTCTCTCTATCATTATCTCTATCTCTCCCTCCAACCCATTCTCTCTCTCTCTCTCTGTCTCTCTGTCTGTCTCTCTCTCTGTCTGTCTCTCTCTCTCTCTCTCGGTATGTCTATATCTCCCCCTTTCTCTCTCTATCCGGTTGAACGACAAATGCTCCGCATTACACTGACCTCTTCATATTAAATGCAACGCTGGACCAAACACTACACATGCATTACCCTAACCTTAACCCTAACCCTGGACCCAATAGCAACCCTAGCCATAAGTAACCCTATCTTTGAAGAAATAAGCTCAGTACGATTTTGTTGTACTTACGTCTTTATTGCACGTGAAAAACAGAAACATAAACATACAACACATGGATTAAAAAATAGTGATGTACAATTGTCGCCAGAGCGTCGGAGCGCATCTCATTCTTTCTCTCTATTTCATGATACCACATCTTTTCTCTCTATCCATTTCTCTCTGTCTGTCTATCTCTCTGTGTCTGTCTCTCTCTTCCTATTCCTTCTCTCTTTTTTTTGTGCTCTCTCTCCACTTCTCTTTTACCCTTTATCCAGGCTCTTCCCTCTCTCTCTCTCTCTCATTCCTTCTCTTTCTCTCTCTTTCTATCTCGCTCTCCCCATCCCTCTCTCTCTTTTTTTCCACGCCAACTCCCCTTTTCTCCCTACCTCTCTCCTCTCCATTTCTTTCTCTATCGACCCTCTCATATTGCCTTGCTTTTCTATTCTCTAGTTTTGTATCATCTCATTGCATGCTACATTTCCTCTATTCCAAATCACTCTTCAATATTGGTCGTAGCACAACTACATTCTTAAAGATCAACAAGTAAATATTCAAGACAGTTTTTTCGTTTGGTTAGAATTTTATTTGAAAGAAATAGTATGCCCTTATATCAATCATAGGCTTTAGTTTACAAGTTTCTTGTTATAAATAAGTTATTAAAATCTAATCAATTCAAGAAAGAAAAAAAATAGTATGTTAATAAAAAAATAACATCAATAAAACTTGAATATGTGCCATCAACTTATAAATACAAATAGTACAAATTCAAAACAGGGCACTAGCCTGTATAAGTTATGTTTTTAACTACGCAAATCAAATTTGTATAAAAAACAAAAATATCCTTGAAACTAGAGTTAACACAAATTGAAAATTAGTCAGAAGATAATTTGATATTAACTGTCATAGATTAGGATTATTATTAAAGGTTTTAAATCATAAATAGATATCAGGTATTTATCAAAGATTGTTGAGCCTTAGAACAACAATTCGAAAATCGTTATTTGGGTCTGGGAAAATCATTCTAAATACTGCATAATCTACACAAAGAATAACATTGATGTAAGTAATTCAAGTATATGCCATCCCAGATGCCTGTTATAAATGTAAGATAATAAAGAATAAGTTTATCAGTTTAGTTTGCTTGGAGCTGAATATCACTTTCTTGTATATTACATTAGAATTTAGAATTTAGAATTGGATTGACTCTAAACCCCCTCCGGGGTATGAGAGTACAAACAAACATCAAAGTATAAAAAGCAATGCATGACTTGTGAATACAATTCTTATACATGATACATAGATAATAACACAAAGATACAAACGATAATAGGTATATAGTGTATAAAAGTACTAACGTGAACAATGTAACCAATTAGTAAACACAATGTACAATGCAGATAAAGGCGATAATAAAATGTTTAAGTATAATGCAGTCTATTTTAATATACAAGATAATCACGGATGATGAAGGCTTGGCTTATATTGAATGAATTACAGTATGTGTAAGACTCTAACACCTATTTTGATTAGGGCAGTATTATGTCACCATTTAATCATCTTGAAGTCGCAAAATGAATTGCATTTATAATGTGTAGGTGATTAATATATAGAAATAGATTGAAATGAATTCCAATAAATAGAAAGTCAGATGTCTAGCAGATGACAGAACAAGACTCTTTGATCTCCTATAAAAACGATATTCTAGGTAACGACCTTTGACATGTCATGGAGATGGCCTTCTTAGTCTGTTTCACTAGACTCAACGGATGATTCAGCAGAAGCAGAGACAGAGGAAGAACGTCTAAAACGAGCTGTATGGGATGAGAAAACACATCAATTATTTCCTTGAATATACCGTAATCTATTAGCAACTAATTATAATATCAATCCGGCAGATCGTAAAGTGACATCTGAGCAAAAGTTTTTAATACGACATTTTGCCCCTGCAACATTAATGGCTCCTAGATGAACCGAATTCCTTAATAAAATGAACCAACCGCCCCCCCCCCAAACTAACAACAAAAAATGGCTACTTCGGCGATGTTCCTTACCTGAAGCGGGACACGAGACAACTCGGATGCAAACGCTCTCCAAGATCTCACAAGCATCGGCAAAGTTCGTTTCTCCTTCCTCTTCCAAACACACCTGATTATTATCGGCTGAATTCAGCAAAGCCTGCTCATCAACAGTCACTAGCCCGGGAAGTTTTTCTTCACAGTCGTTCATCACTGTTCTGTATCTATCACAGAGGGCTTGAAACTCCGAAGTGCGATCGGTCGTTTGGGCTATAATTAGGAGAAAGTAATGCGATTTTAGAGAACACAATGAGATTTTGTTTATAACTTGTTCTCCAATACTCCCTCTTTTGAATCAATATATCTTTTTATGAATCCACATACGACGAAGGAATATTCAATTTAAATGAAATGAACAGTCACAAATAATATAAATTTCTTGCAAAATCATCTCATCAATCAAAGTGCGATCGGTGGTTTGAGCTGTATAATTAGGAGAAAGTAATGTGAATTTAGCGATTACAATGACATTTTAAGCAAAACAGAATTTTGCCTGTTCTCCAATGCAACCTCTTTTGAATCAATAGGTTTTTATATTTTTAATGCACGTACAACGACAGAATTTTCAATTTAGATGAAACGGATAGTCACAAAACACATAGAATTCCTGCGAAATCATCCCTCAATCATGTAAATAATATTCGAATCGCCGTACCAATGGAATTCGTTATGAACAATATCATTAAGCACATACATAACAATAACAAATGTATTCGTTTGACTTCATATCACAAACAAATGATTTAAAAGTCAATTACAGGCTTTACAAAAACTACTCGATGTCCCCTTATATATTTACTGTGAGACAGAATCTTTAATAACCATTGAAAATTATTGCATATTCCATCATAAACATGATATTCATTATATTGATATATATTATTTCCACGTGAAATGCATTGCACAGTTCCCCATGAATGACGTATGTACCCGAAGAGACCCAAGTGGTATTTTTTGTCATCTTCGTTCTAAACTCATAACTAAACACGATAAAATTTAAATAATAAAGATGCGTTCTTACCTTTGATTTCCAGTGTAACAAATGCAATTAGGCACAGGCAAAGGGACAGGGTTTTTACCTGGAAATAAAGAAAGAGCCGCGTTAAAATCAATGATTGGTCTCTGATACATTCTGGGAGTATTTATCACTGCAACAAAGCGGTATAGAATTAAACAAAAAAGTTCAATGTAATCCACAGAGAATGTATTGCTTGCATGAAGATTTCATCTGTGCAAATAGGCAAAATAGGAAAACATCAGAACCTCCAAAACAATTTTGAAGTTTGCCGACAGACTGTATATATAATTTACACCTCCGTTTACACAAAGAAACCTCACCAGCATCAATGAACTATACCATGACACCATTGTAACAAAACTAAACATAACAAATTGTTTTATTACTATGTCACATCCCATCTCTTAAGTAAAATGCCCTTCTCGAATTGAGATATACTAGTTTGATTTTGATAATGAAGCTAATATCAGAAACGAGATACGTTAGGTCTGTAACCGAAATGTGTACTTACTACTGAAGCCATGTTAGAAGGTTCGTTGAATCGAATGCTTTGAATCTAGTGAAGTATCGAAGAATGATGAGTGAATGATGAAACAAATCATTTAACCTCCTTTTATAGGATCTAAAAAAAAAAAAATTGTGATGAGGGCGGGTCAATTCATGCAAATTGAGACAAACTTTTTTTATGAAAACAATTTACCTTTGGTTAATTAAACTGTAATCTCCTATTTCATTATCAACTAATTTAAACTGTCGTTTTGTATTTCATTAGTAAACAGCTAAACTGTCATTTCACAATTCAAACCACCGATTGATCATGAATTAATGACAGCTGAAGGATATACAAAATAATAACCATATTCAGCTATTGAAATTCATAATGAATAATTTAGGATGTTCTACAAACACAAGAATCCCTTGATTTGCACGGTAATTGCTTCACCGATTTCGTCAACACTGTTATAATTTGATATTGTCTGATCAGTTATACGTAATAGCTACCATTGAAGGTGAAATGATATTGAATACATGTAATTAACTGTTGTACATAGCAACCAAGGTTTTTGTAAGGGAAAAATGTCAACCTAAATGAAACATATTATGATCTTAATAATAATAATAATAAGTATAATAATAATAATAATATTTATTGTCATAACAAATAATGATAATGATAAAACAATATTAACAATAATACTAAAAATGAAAAAAATAACAATAATAACAGTAGTGATAAATGATGAATTTGAAATTATCATAATGAACAGTAAAGCCTTGGTGGGGGGGGGGACACTAAGTTGTACAATCAAGCAGGGAAATTAACAGTGAAAATACGTGATTACTTCCAATGATAGTTTAAATGATATAAATACATGGTTTACTTAATGACGATATTTGAGAATAAAATATTAAACTCTTTTTGAAGCATTTATTATGACAAATTGGTTATTGTCGGGAGTAAAATAGTAATCATAATGTGCCAACAAGAACATTTTGGGTTTTGGGGTATCATGTAAAACGTGTAAGTCTCTACCCTCAGCTGAATCTGATGAAATAAGTGGGATTAAACAAAAAGGGGGGAAATAAAGATTAAAGTTTTTCAAATTATCTTGTATATGTTATTAATATTATAAACTGTCAATGAATATGTTATTATCTTTGACTTTAATTCCAGCGGCAACGGTTCTGCCTTCCATAATTATATCTATTCCACCAATCAATTGTCTTTTTACAGCTCGGCAGTGGTTTTATTTTACATGTGTTTATAAACTCCACCGGTCCAAAACAAATGAAAACTAATCTGTTTGGTAATTTTCCTATTTTTTTTTTTTAGATCGTCTGCCATATTTCAATTAACTGTCACGTGTAATTAAATTTATTTACGATATTTTTTAACAAAGGTTCGCTCAAAGGTTCGTCCAATTTAGCACAGACGTCATTTTTGGCGGAGACTGTCATTCAAACTATACTTCAGTCATTCAATATAGAGTCTTGTGAATGGGGTTTTACACTTTCATCATTCAAATGAATTCCGTCTAGCGCGTGAGCCAAGAATCAATCAAACTCACCGGCAATTATTGTTGGAAGATGAACTCGGGCATTCGAGTTCGCGTATTGGCAGTCAATTTCGTATAACATATATAACAATTACTGATGTTGTTTTTGTAGGCCCTTGATGTTTTTTGTTCAATTCCCTGAAAATAAAACTATTTTGATCTATTCCGTTCCAATATCGATATCGGACCATTATATGCTAAATGAAGGCCTTGTAAATGCATTTTGTGTTTCAATATTTTCTCCATTCTCACAGCCACATAAGATCAGATGTCTATCCCCCAACAACAACAAAATAAACAAATAAAAACATGCAGAATTTTTTTGGGGAGTAATTGACGTTGTGTTCATGATGGGCGTCATTCGATGGTGAAAATGAACGACAAAGTATCAATTATTAAACCATCGTGTAGATATTTTGTCTACATGTAGCAAATTATGAGTTTTCTATATTCATTTTCATGTAACTTGATAAAAACAGAGAGTATTTTTAGTAATGAACTTATTCAAATAGCCGGAAAAAAGACTTTATCCAATTGGAATAAAATGAATAAATTAATCAATACATACATACAGCATAACATTTTCAAGACCAAAATCGTTATCATTTCTTTCATGTTCATTACTAACTTTATTTCAATAATTATCATTTTGTCTTCTTACCATGAGTATGAAAATATGACCTTTAATTAAATAAATTGACTTCAAATTAAGTTAAACGAAAAGTCGATCTTTCTGGAAATATCCTCTTTTGTTAAAAGATGTTCTAATCACCATCGTCGTTCTTATTTATGCCTTTTCTATTCATCAAATGATAATTCAAATCAAATGAATTCGCATGTAAAAATGTATATTACAAATGTAACATTCGACCTCTCGGTACATTTTCACATCCTTAGGCACTATACAACATCTGTATGATATTCTTTTATTTCAGCTCGCATCTCTTCTTTTTTTAAGATAGACATTGATACCTCTCTCTCTCTATCATTATCTCTATCTCTCCCTCCAACCCATTCTCTCTCTCTCTCTCTCTGTCTCTCTGTCTGTCTCTCTCTTAGTCTGTCTCTCTCTCTCTCTCTCGGTATGTCTATATCTCCCCCTTTCTCTCTCTATCCGGTTGAACGACAAATGCTCCGCGTTACACTGACCTCTTCATATTAAATGCAACGCTGGACCAAACACTACACATGCATTACCCTAACCTTAACCCTAACCCTGGACCCAATAGCAACCCTAGCCATAAGTAACCCTATCTTTGAAGAAATAAGCTCAGTACGATTTTGTTGTACTTACGTCTTTATTGCACGTGAAAAACAGAAACATAAACATACAACACATGGATTAAAAAATAGTGATGTACAATTGTCGCCAGAGCGTCGGAGCGCATCTCATTCTTTCTCTCTATTTCATGATACCACATCTTTTCTCTCTATCCATTTCTCTCTGTCTGTCTATCTCTCTGTGTCTGTCTCTCTCTTCCTATTCCTTCTCTCTTTTTTTTGTGCTCTCTCTCCACTTCTCTTTTACCCTTTATCCAGGCTCTTCCCTCTCTCTCTCTCTCTCATTCCTTCTCTTTCTCTCTCTTTCTATCTCGCTCTCCCCATCCCTCTCTCTCTTTTTTTCCACGCCAACTCCCCTTTTCTCCCTACCTCTCTCCTCTCCATTTCTTTCTCTATCGACCCTCTCATATTGCCTTGCTTTTCTATTCTCTAGTTTTGTATCATCTCATTGCATGCTACATTTCCTCTATTCCAAATCACTCTTCAATATTGGTCGTAGCACAACTACATTCTTAAAGATCAACAAGTAAATATTCAAGACAGTTTTTTCGTTTGGTTAGAATTTTATTTGAAAGAAATAGTATGCCCTTATATCAATCATAGGCTTTAGTTTACAAGTTTCTTGTTATAAATAAGTTATTAAAATCTAATCAATTCAAGAAAGAAAAAAAATAGTATGTTAATAAAAAAATAACATCAATAAAACTTGAATATGTGCCATCAACTTATAAATACAAATAGTACAAATTCAAAACAGGGCACTAGCCTGTATAAGTTATGTTTTTAACTACGCAAATCAAATTTGTATAAATAACAAAAATATCCTTGAAACTAGAGTTAACACAAATTGAAAATTAGTCAGAAGATAATTTGATATTAACTGTCATAGATTAGGATTATTATTAAAGGTTTTAAATCATAAATAGGTATCAGGTATTTATCAAAGATTGTTGAGCCTTAGAACAACAATTCGAAAATCGTTATTTGGGTCTGGGAAAATCATTCTAAATACTGCATAATCTACACAAAGAATAACATTGATGTAAGTAATTCAAGTATATGCCATCCCAGATGCCTGTTATAAATGTAAGATAATAAAGAATAAGTTTATCAGTTTAGTTTGCTTGGAGCTGAATATCACTTTCTTGTATATTACATTAGAATTTAGAATTTAGAATTGGATTGACTCTAAACCCCCTCCGGGGTATGAGAGTACAAACAAACATCAAAGTATAAAAAGCAATGCATGACTTGTGAATACAATTCTTATACATGATACATAGATAATAACACAAAGATACAAACGATAATAGGTATATAGTGTATAAAAGTACTAACGTGAACAATGTAACCAATTAGTAAACACAATGTACAATGCAGATAAAGGCGATAATAAAATGTTTAAGTATAATGCAGTCTATTTTAATATACAAGATAATCACGGATGATGAAGGCTTGGCTTATATTGAATGAATTACAGTATGTGTAAGACTCTAACACCTATTTTGATTAGGGCAGTATTATGTCACCATTTAATCATCTTGAAGTCGCAAAATGAATTGCATTTATAATGTGTAGGTGATTAATATATAGAAATAGATTGAAATGAATTCCAATAAATAGAAAGTCAGATGTCTAGCAGATGACAGAACAAGACTCTTTGATCTCCTATAAAAACGATATTCTAGGTAACGACCTTTGACATGTCATGGAGATGGCCTTCTTAGTCTGTTTCACTAGACTCAACGGATGATTCAGCAGAAGCAGAGACAGAGGAAGAACGTCTAAAACGAGCTGTATGGGATGAGAAAACACATCAATTATTTCCTTGAATATACCGTAATCTATTAGCAACTAATTATAATATCAATCCGGCAGATCGTAAAGTGACATCTGAGCAAAAGTTTTTAATACGACATTTTGCCCCTGCAACATTAATGGCTCCTAGATGAACCGAATTCCTTAATAAAATGAACCAACCGCCCCCCCCCCCCAAAACTAACAACAAAAAATGGCTACTTCGGCGATGTTCCTTACCTGAAGCGGGACACGAGACAACTCGGATGCAAACGCTCTCCAAGATCTCACAAGCATCGGCAAAGTTCGTTTCTCCTTCCTCTTCCAAACACACCTGATTATTATCGGCTGAATTCAGCAAAGCCTGCTCATCAGCAGTCACTAGCCCGGGAAGTTTTTCTTCACAGTCGTTCATCACTGTTCTGTATCTATCACAGAGGGCTTGAAACTCCGAAGTGCGATCGGTCGTTTGGGCTATAATTAGGAGAAAGTAATGCGATTTTAGAGAACACAATGAGATTTTGTTTATAACTTGTTCTCCAATACTCCCTCTTTTGAATCAATATATCTTTTTATGAATCCACATAAGACGAAGGAATATTCAATTTAAATGAAATGAACAGTCACAAATAATATAAATTTCTTGCAAAATCATCTCATCAATCAAAGTGCGATCGGTGGTTTGAGCTGTAATTAGGAGAAAGTAATGTGAATTTAGCGATTACAATGACATTTTAAGCAAAACAGAATTTTGCCTGTTCTCCAATGCAACCTCTTTTGAATCAATAGGTTTTTATATTTTTAATGCACGTACAACGACAGAATTTTCAATTTAGATGAAACGGATAGTCACAAAACACATAGAATTCCTGCGAAATCATCCCTCAATCATGTAAATAATATTCGAATCGCCGTACCAATGGAATTCGTTATGAACAATATCATTAAGCACATACATAACAATAACAAATGTATTCGTTTGACTTCATATCACAAACAAATGATTTAAAAGTCAATTACAGGCTTTACAAAAACTACTCGATGTCCCCTTATATATTTACTGTGAGACAGAATCTTTAATAACCATTGAAAATTATTGCATATTCCATCATAAACATGATATTCATTATATTGATATATATTATTTCCACGTGAAATGCATTGCACAGTTCCCCATGAATGACGTATGTACCCGAAGAGACCCAAGTGGTATTTTTTGTCATCTTCGTTCTAAACTCATAACTAAACACGATAAAATTTAAATAATAAAGATGCGTTCTTACCTTTGATTTCCAGTGTAACAAATGCAATTAGGCACAGGCAAAGGGACAGGGTTTTTACCTGGAAATAAAGAAAGAGCCGCGTTAAAATCAATGATTGGTCTCTGATACATTCTGGGAGTATTTATCACTGCAACAAAGCGGTATAGAATTAAACAAAAAAGTTCAATGTAATCCACAGAGAATGTATTGCTTGCATGAAGATTTCATCTGTGCAAATAGGCAAAATAGAAAAACATCAGAACCTCCAAAACAATTTTGAAGTTTGCCGACAGACTGTATATATAATTTACACCTCCGTTTACACAAAGAAACCTCATCAGCATCAATGAACTATACCATGACACCATTGTAACAAAACTAAACATAACAAATTGTTTTATTACTATGTCACATCCCATCTCTTAAGTAAAATGCCCTTCTCGAATTGAGATATACTAGTTTGATTTTGATAATGAAGCTAATATCAGAAACGAGATACGTTAGGTCTGTAACCGAAATGTGTACTTACTACTGAAGCCATGTTAGAAGGTTCGTTGAATCGAATGCTTTGAATCTAGTGAAGTATCGAAGAATGATGAGTGAATGATGAAACAAATCATTTAACCTCCTTTTATAGGATCTAAAAAAAAAAAAATTGTGATGAGGGCGGGTCAATTCATGCAAATTGAGACAAACTTTTTTTATGAAAACAATTTACCTTTGGTTAATTAAACTGTAATCTCCTATTTCATTATCAACTAATTTAAACTGTCGTTTTGTATTTCATTAGTAAACAGCTAAACTGTCATTTCACAATTCAAACCACCGATTGATCATGAATTAATGACAGCTGAAGGATATACAAAATAATAACCATATTCAGCTATTGAAATTCATAATGAATAATTTAGGATGTTCTACAAACACAAGAATCCCTTGATTTGCACGGTAATTGCTTCACCGATTTCGTCAACACTGTTATAATTTGATATTGTCTGATCAGTTATACGTAATAGCTACCATTGAAGGTGAAATGATATTGAATACATGTAATTAACTGTTGTACATAGCAACCAAGGTTTTTGTAAGGGAAAAATGTCAACCTAAATGAAACATATTATGATCTTAATAATAATAATAATAAGTATAATAATAATAATAATATTTATTGTCATAACAAATAATGATAATGATAAAACAATATTAACAATAATACTAAAAATGAAAAAAATAACAATAATAACAGTAGTGATAAATGATGAATTTGAAATTATCATAATGAACAGTAAAGCCTTGGTGGGGGGGGGGACACTAAGTTGTACAATCAAGCAGGGAAATTAACAGTGAAAATACGTGATTACTTCCAATGATAGTTTAAATGATATAAATACATGGTTTACTTAATGACGATATTTGAGAATAAAATATTAAACTCTTTTTGAAGCATTTATTATGACAAATTGGTTATTGTCGGGAGTAAAATAGTAATCATAATGTGCCAACAAGAACATTTTGGGTTTTGGGGTATCATGTAAAACGTGTAAGTCTCTACCCTCAGCTGAATCTGATGAAATAAGTGGGATTAAACAAAAAGGGGGGAAATAAAGATTAAAGTTTTTCAAATTATCTTGTATATGTTATTAATATTATAAACTGTCAATGAATATGTTATTATCTTTGACTTTAATTCCAGCGGCAACGGTTCTGCCTTCCATAATTATATCTATTCCGCCAATCAATTGTCTTTTTGACAGCTCGGCAGTGGTTTTATTTTACATGTGTTTATAAACTCCACCGGTCCAAAACAAATGAAAACTAATCTGTTTGGTAATTTTCCTATTTTTTTTTTTAGATCGTCTGCCATATTTCAATTAACTGTCACGTGTAATTAAATTTATTTACGATATTTTTTAACAAAGGTTCGCTCAAAGGTTCGTCCAATTTAGCACAGACGTCATTTTTGGCGGAGACTGTCATTCAAACTATACTTCAGTCATTCAATATAGAGTCTTGTGAATGGGGTTTTACACTTTCATCATTCAAATGAATTCCGTCTAGCGCGTGAGCCAAGAATCAATCAAACTCACCGGCAATTATTGTTGGAAGATGAACTCGGGCATTCGAGTTCGCGTATTGGCAGTCAATTTCGTATAACATATATAACAATTACTGATGTTGTTTTTGTAGGCCCTTGATGTTTTTTGTTCAATTCCCTGAAAATAAAACTATTTTGATCTATTCCGTTCCAATATCGATATCAGACCACTTTAATATGCTAAAATGAAGGCCTTGTAAATGCATTTTGTGTTTCAATATTTTCTCCATTCTCACAGCCACATAAGATCAGATGTCTATTCCCCCAAAACAACAAAATAAACAAATAAAAACATGCAAAATTTTTTGGGGGAGTAATTGACGTTGTGTTCATGATGGGCGTCATTCGATGGTGAAAATGAACGACAAAGTATCAATTATTAAACCATCGTGTAGATATTTTGTCTACATGTAGCAAATTATGAGTTTTCTATATTCATTTTCATGTAACTTGATGAAAACAGAGGGTATTTTTAGTAATGAACTTATTCAAATAGCCGGAAAAAAGACTTTATCCAATTGGAATAAAATGAATAAATTAATCAATACATACATACAGCATAACATTTTCAAGACCAAAATCGTTATCATTACTTTCATGTTCATTACTAACTTTATTTCAATAATTATCATTTTGTCTTCTAACCATGAGTATGAAAATATGACCTTTAATTAAATAAATTGACTTCAAATTAAGTTAAACGAAAAGTCGATCTTTCTGGAAATATCCTCTTTTGTTAAAGGATGTTCTAATCACCATCGTCGTTCTTATTTATGCCTTTTCTATTCATCAAATTATAATTCAAATCAAATGTATTCGCATGTAAAAATATATATTACAAACGTAACATTCGACCTCTGGGTACATTGTCACATCCTCAGGCACTTTACAACATCTGTATGATATTCTTTTACTTCAGCTTGCATCTCTTCTTATTTTAAGATAGACATTGATACCCCTCTCTCTCTCTCTCTCTCTCACACTATCCTAGCTTCTCTTTTCTCTTTTTTTTCTCTCTCTCCCCTTCTCTTTTACTCTTTATCCAGGCTCTTCCCTCTCTCTCTCTCCTATTCTCTCTCTTTCTTTCTCTCGTTCTATCTCGCTCTCCCCACCCCTCTCTTTCTCTTTTTTCCACGCCATCTCCCCTTTTCTCCCTCCCTCTCCCCTCTCCATTTCTTTCTCTATCGACCCTCTCATATTGCTTTTTTTTTTCTATTTTCTAGTTTTGTATCATCTCATTGCATGCTACGTTTTCTCTCTTCCAAATCACTCTTCAATATTGGTCGTAGCACAACTACATTCTTAAAGATCAACAAGTAATTATTCAAGACAGTTTTTTTTTTTTCGTTTGGTTAGAATTTTATTTCAAAGAAATAGTATGCCCTCATATCAATCAAAGGCTTTAATTTACAAGTTTCTTGTTATAAATAAGTTATTAAAATCTAATCAATTCAAGAAAGAAAAACATTAATATGTTAATAAAAAAATAAAATCAATAAAAATGAATATGTGCCATCAACTTATAAATACAAATAGTACAAATTCAAAATAGGGCACTAGCCTGTATAAGTGTTATGTTGTAACTACGCAAATCAAATTTGTATAAATAATAAAAAATATCCTTGAAACTAGAGTCAACACAAATTGAAAATTAGTCAGAAGAGAATTTGATATTAACTGTCATAGATTAGGATTATTATTAAAGGTTTTAGATCATAAACAGATATCAGGTATATATCAAAGATTGTGGAGCCTTAGAACGACAATTCGAAAATCGTAATATGGGTCTGGGAAAATTATCCTAAATACCGCATAATCTACAAAAAGAATAAAATTGATGTAAGTAATTCAAGTTTGATATGCCGTCCCAGATGACTATTATAAATGTAAGATAAGAAAGAATAAGTTTATCAGTTTAGTTTGCTTGGAGCTGATTGTCACTTTGTTGTATATCACATTAGAATTTAGAATTTAGAATTGTATTGACTCTTTAACCCCCTCCGGGGTATGAGAGTACAAACAAACATCAAAGTATAAAAAGCAATGCATGACTTGTGAATACAATTCTTATACATGATACATAGATAATAACACAAAGATACAAACGATAATAGGTATTTAGTGTATAAAAGTACTAACGTGAACAATGTAACCAATTAGTAAACACAATGTACAATGCAGATAAAGGCGATAATAAAATGTTTAAGTATAATGCAGTCTATTTTAATATACAAGATAATCACGGATGATGAAGGCTTGACTTAAATTGAATGAATTACAGTATGTGTAAGACTCTAATACCTATTTTGATTAGGGCAGTATTATGTCACCATTTAATCATCTTGAAGTCGCAAAATGAATTGCATTTATAATGTGTAGGTGATTAATATATAGAAATAGATTGAAATGAATTACAATAAATAGAAAGTCAGATGTCGAGCAGATGACAGAACAAGACTCTTTGATCTCCTATAAAAACGATATTCTAGGTAACGACCTTTGACATGTCATGGAGATGGCCTTCTTAGTCTGTTTCACTAGACTCAACGGATGATTCAGCAGAAGCAGAGACAGAGGAAGAACGTCTAAAACGAGCTGTATGGGATGAGAAAACACATCAATTATTTCCTTGAATATACCGTAATCTATTAGCAACTAATTATAATATCAATCCGGCAGATCGTAAAGTGACATCTGAGCAAAAGTTTTTAATACGACATTTTGCCCCTGCAACATTAATGGCTCCTAGATGAACCGAATTCCTTAATAAAATATACCAACCGCCCCCCCCCCCCCAAACTAACAACAACAAATGGCTACTTCGGCGATGTTCCTTACCTGAAGCGGGACACGAGACAACTCGGATGCAAACGCTCTCCAAGATCTCACAAGCATCGGCAAAGTCCGTTTCACCTTCCTCTTCCAAACACACCTGATTATTATCGGCTGAATTCAGCAAAGCCTGCTCATCAGCAGTCACTAGCCCGGGAAGTCTTTCTTCACAGTCGTTCATCACTGTTCTGTATCTATCACAGAGGGCTTGAAACTCCGAAGTGCGATCGGTCGTTTGGGCTATAATTAGGAGAAAGTAATGCGAATTTAGAGAACACAATGAGATTTTGTTTATAACTTGTTCTCCAATACTCCCTCTTTTGAATCAATATATCTTTTTATGAATCCACGTACAACGAAGGAATATTCAATTTAGATGAAATGAACAGTCACAAATAATATAAATTTCTTGCAAAATCATCTCATCAATCAAAGTGCGATCGGTGGTTTGAGCTGTATAATTAGGAGAAAGTAATGTGAATTTAGCGATTACAATGACATTTTAAGCAAAACAGAATTTTGCCTGTTCTCCAATGCAACCTCTTTTGAATCAATAGGTTTTTATATTTTTAATGCACGTACAACGACAGAATTTTCAATTTAGATGAAACGGATAGTCATAAAACACATAGAATTCCTGCGAAATCATCCCTCAATCATGTAAATAATAATCGAATCGCCGTACCAATGAATTTCGTTATGAACAATATCATTAAGCACATAAATAACAATAACAAATGTATTCGTTTGACTTCATATCACAAACAAATGATTTAAAAGTCAATTACAGGCTTTACAAAAACTACTCGATGTCCCCTAATATATTTACTGTAAGACAGAATCTTTAATAACCATTGAAAATTATTGCATATTCCATCATAAACATGATATTCATTATATTGATATATATTATTTCCATGTGAAATGCATTGCACAGTTCCCCATGAATGACGTATGTACCCGAAGAGACCCAAGTGGTATTATTTGTCATCTTCGTTCTAAAATCATAACAAAACATGATAAAATTTAAATAATAAAGATGCGTTCTTACCTTTGATTTCCAGTGTAACAAATGCAATGAGGCACAGGCAAAGGGACAGGGTTTTTACCTGGAAATACAGAAAAACCGCGTCAAAATCAATAGTTTGTCTCGGATAAATTCCGGGAGTATTTATCACTGCAACAATGCGGTATAGAATTAAACAAAAAAGTTCAGGGTTTTTACCTGGAAATAAAGAAAGAGCCGCGTTAAAACCAATGATTGGTCTCTGATACATTCTGGGAGTATTCAACACTACAACAAAGCGGTATAAACTTTTAAAAATGAAAATCAATGTATTCCACAAAGAATGTATTGCTTACATAAAGATTTTTTTCTGTGCAATTATGAAAAATATGAAAACAGCAGAACTTCCTTAACAAAACAAAACAATTTTGAAGTTTGCCGACAGATTATATATATATATCATTTTACACCTCCGTTTACACAAGGAAACCTCATCAGCATCAATGTTGTTCGTCCTGAGGTACCTGCAATCATCATTACCCGAACAACTATCCCTGGGTAGAGAGTGGCAAATGTGAATTAACGTCTTACCAGAGGACGTGAGTATCTGGCTGGGATTCGAACCCTTAACCCTAGGATTGAGAGTTATTAGTGAATGAACTATACCATAACACCATTGTAACAAAACAAAACATAACAAATTGTTTGATTATTATGTCACATCTGATCTCTTAAGTAAATTGCCCTTCTCGAATTGAGATTTACTAGTTTGATATTGATAATGAAGCTAATATCAGAAACGAGAAAGGTTAGGTCTGTAATGGAAAATTAAACTTACTACTGAAGCCATGTTAGAAGGTTCGTTGACTCAAATGCTTTGAATCTAGTGAATATCGAAGAATGATGAGTGAATGATGAAACAAATCATTTAACCTCCTTTTATAGAATCTAAAAAAATTAAATTTGTGATGAGGGCGGGTCAATTCATGCAAATTGAGACAAACTTTTTCATGAAAACAATTTACCTTTGGTTAATTAAACTGTAATCTCCTATTTCATTATCAACTAATTTAAACTGTCATTTTGTATTTCATTAGTAAATAGCTAAACTGTCATTCCACAATTCAAACCACCGATTAATCACGAAGCAATGACAGCTGAAGGATATAAAAAATAATAACCATATCCAGCTATCGAAATTCATAATGAATAATTAAGGATGTTCTACAAACACAAGAATCCCTTGTCTGGCACGGTCATTGCTTCACCGATTTCGCCAACACTGTTATTATGACAAGGTCTGATCAGTTATACGTAATAGCTATCATTGAAGGTGAAATGATATTGACTACATGTAATTAACTGTTGTACATAGCGACCAACATTTTTTTAAGGAAAATATATCAACCTAAATGAACATGATATTGATGATACTAATAATTATAATAATAATAATAATCATACTAATAATATTAACAATAATACTAAAAATGAAAAAAATAATAATAATAACAGTTCATAAATGATGATTTTGAGAATTATCATAATGAGCAGCAAAGCCTTGGCGGGGGGCACTCAGTTGTACAATCAAGCAGGGAAATCAACAGTGAATATGTGGTAGTTTAAAGGATAAAAATACATGGTTTATTTAATGATGATAATTGAGAATAAAACTTTTAACTCTTTTTGAAGCATTTATTATGACAAATTATTTATTTTCGGGAGTAAAATAGTAAACATAATGTGCAAACCAGAACATTTTGGGTTTTGGGGTATCATGTGAAACGTATAAAGCTCTACCCACAGCTGAATCTGATGAAATAAGTGGGATAAAAAAAAGGAATTACAAATAATTCAAAATAGAGGAATTAAAGATTCAAGTATGTTAAATTATCTTGTTCATGTTATTCATAAAATAAACTGTAAATGGATTATTATCTTATACTTTAATTCCAGCATCAACGATTCTGGTTTCCGTGAGTGCATTTGTTTTGCCAACCAATGATCCCTTTGACAGCTTGGCAGTGTTTTTACTTTACAGGTGTTTATAACATCAATCGTGCCAAAACAAATGACAACTATTCCGTTTGGTGATTTTCCAAGTTTGTTTATTATCACCATCGTCCGCCATATTTCGATTAACTGTCACGTGTTAATAAATTTATTTACGATATTTTGTAACAAATGGTCGCTCAAAGGTTCGTTCAATTAAGCGTAGACGTCATTTTTGGTGGAGACTGTTATTCAAACTATACTTCAGTCATTCAATATAGAGTTTCGAGCATGGGATTTTAACTCTTTTTCCATCCAAATTCATTCTGTCTTGTGCGTGTGCCAATATTCGTTCAAATTCGACGGTAATTGTCGAAAGTTGAACTCGGGCATTCGAGTTCACGAATGGACCGTCAATTTCGTAACATGTTCTTTCATATTAAGATTAAGATGTTGTTTATGTAAGCCCTATCATTTTACAAATTTCTGAAAATTAAATAATGTAGATTCATTTTGTTTCATTGTCGATATCAGATGCACTTTCGACAATTCAGGCTTAAAGGCCCGGTCACACAGAGGGGACGCATGGGGGACGCATGGCCGGCGCATGGAAAATTTGCAATTTTGGCCAGTGCGTTGTCGTTCGCTAGGCGTGTGTCATCACTCGTTACTCGTTCGTCGAGCGCGCTGGACCCACGCTATGCATTCGTCGCCATTCGCTGTGTGCGTCGGGATTTTTTGAGCATGCTCAAAAGTGTGTGCGGAGCTCGACGCATGAATGTACACGCGAAAGGCACGCCAGACATGCGTGGAGCGCGCTAGACCAGCGCCAGACATGCGTTGAGCACCCGTAGACCAGCGCCAGACATACGCGGAGCACACGCCCTGTATACGCACAGCGCGCTAGCTACACGCCGTGCATTTTGTGTCAGCTCGCTAGCTTAAAGGCCCGGTCACATAGAGGGGACGCATGGGGAACGCACGGCCAGCGCATTGGAAATTTGCAATTTTGGCCAGTGCGTTGTCGTGCGCCCAACTTTTGTCGAAGCTATACAGCTAGCTGACACCAAATGCATAGCGCGCTGGACGCATACAGGGCGTATACAGGGCGCACACAGGGCGCACACAGAGCGCACACGAAAACAACTTCCACGAATGCACAGCGTGTTGCTAGCGCGCTGGACGAATGGTCCACGCATGCACCGCGTTCTACGACGCACGGCCAGCGCATTGGAAATCGGAAAAGAACGTGTGCCTAACTTTTGTCATAATTTTGGAAAAGCTAGCGAGCTGACACAAAATGCACGGCGTGTAGCTAGCGCGCTGTGCGTATACAGGGCGTGTGCTCCGCGTTTGTCTGGCGCTGGTCTAGCGCGCTCCACGCATGTCTGGCGCTGGTCTAGCGCGCTCCGGCGCATGCCTGGCGTGCCTTTGGCGTGTATATTCATGCGTCGAGCTCGGCGCACGTTTTTGAGCATGCTCAAAAAATCCCGACGCACACAGCGAATGACGACGCATGCATAGCGCTGGTTCAGCGTTGGTCCAGCGCGCTCGACGAACGAGTAACGAATGATGACGCACGCCTAGCGAACGACAACGCACTGGCCCAAATTGCAAATTTCCAATGCGCTGGCCGTGCGTTCCCCATGCGTCCTCCCTGTGTGACCGGGCCTTAACTTTTGTCATAATTTTGGAAAAGCTAGCGAGCTGACACAAAATGCACGGCGTGTAGCTAGCGCGCTGTGTGTATACAGGGCGTGTGCTCCGCGTTTGTCTGGCGCTGGTCTAGCGCGCTCCACGCATGGCTGGCGCTGGTCTAGCGCGCTCCGGCGCATGTCTGGCGTGCCTTTGGCGTGTATATTCATGCGTCGAGCTCGGCGCACGTTTTTGAGCATGCTCAAAAAATCCCGACGCACACAGCGAATGACGACGCATGCATAGCGCTGGTCCAGCGTTGGTCCAGCGCGCTCGACGAACGAGTAACGAATGATGACTCACGCCTAGCGAACGACAACGCACTGGCCCAAATTGCAAATTTCCAATGCGCTGGCCGTGCGTTCCCCATGCGTCCTCCCTGTGTGACCGGGCCTTAACTTTTGTCATAATTTTGGAAAAGCTAGCGAGCTGACACAAAATGCACGGCGTGTAGCTAGCGCGCTGTGTGTATACAGGGCGTGTGCTCCGCGTTTGTCTGGCGCTGGTCTAGCGCGCTCCACGCATGGCTGGCGCTGGTCTAGCGCGCTCCGGCGCATGTCTGGCGTGCCTTTGGCGTGTATATTCATGCGTCGAGCTCGGCGCACGTTTTTGAGCATGCTCAAAAAATCCCGACGCACACAGCGAATGACGACGCATGCATAGCGCTGGTCCAGCGTTGGTCCAGCGCGCTCGACGAACGAGTAACGAATGATGACGCACGCCTAGCGAACGACAACGCACTGGCCCAAATTGCAAATTTCCAATGCGCTGGCCGTGCGTTCCCCATGCGTCCTCCCTGTGTGACCGGGCCTTGAAGACTTTTATATGTTATGTTTCCCCGTTTTTCTTCTTTTCTAATACTGTAATAGCTACGTTAGATCAATTCGTCGGTGTTTCACGAAGTGACGGTAGTGAACACAAATTGCATTCACTTTACGTTACGATTTTCCTCACTACCGTCACTTCGTGAAAACAAGGACGAATTGCCTCAAAATTCCCCTCCCCCTAATGAAAAAAAAAAAAAAATAACCCTTTTTGGGGCAAGAACGTAAATACAGCATAACATTTCCAAGACCAAAATCGTTATTATTACTTTCATGTTTTAATACTCAATTTATTTCAATAATTATCGTTTTGCTTTCCACCCGGGAGTATTAAAATATGACTTTAAATAAAGAAAATTGACTCCAAAATTAGGTTTAACATCAAGTCAAACTTTCTGGAAATTTCCTCTTTTTTTTTAAAGGATTTTCTAATCATCATCGTTGTGCTTAGTTATGCCTTTACAAGGATGCCAGTTAGAATTGATCGAAAGGCCTGAAAAACATTCAATGAGCTATTTTGTACCCCTAAAAAGCACCCGAACTATGGCCTGAAAATAAATCACCAGGGCCTGAATTCAGGCTTTTGCCTGAAAACTGCCATCCCTGCCTTCTCTATTCTTCAACTTATAATTAAAACTGATTTATTCCCATGTAAAAATTTATAATACAAACGTAACATTCGATTTCTGCATACATTGTCACATCCTCAGTTAACATACAACATCTGTATAATATTGTTTTATTATAGCTTGCCTCTCTTCTTAAATAGATATTGATCTCTCCCCCCCCCCCCTCTCTCTCTCTTTTTCTCTCCCACCCACTCTTTCTGTATTTATCTCCAACTGTATGTTTGTCTATCCCCACTCTTTATGTATGTCTGTCTCTCTGTCTCTTTTTGTCTCTCTCTCTGTATCTGGTTGAACGACAGATGATCCGCGTAACACTGACCTCATGATAAATACAACGTTGTACCAAACACTACACCTTACCCTAACCTTAACCCTAACTCTTAACCCAATAGCAACCCTAGCCATAAGTTACCCTATCTTTGAAGAAAAAAAGTCAGTGCAGTTTTTTTGTACTCATGTTTTTATTGGACGTCAAAAACAGAAACATGCAGCACAAGGATAACAAATAATGATTTACAATTGTCGCCAGAGCGTCGGAGCGCATCTTCATCATTTCTCTCTCTTTCATGATACCACCTCTTCTCTCTCTCTCTCTCTCTCTCTCTCTCTCTCTCTCTCTCTCTCTTTCTCTCTCTATCTCTCTCACACTAGCTCTGTCTCTCTTTCTTTCTCTAGCTCTCCCCTCTTCCCTGTTCTCTCTCTTTCTATCTCGCTCTCACCTCCCCCTCTCTCTCTATTGTCCATACCATCTCCCCTTCTCTTCCTACCTCTCTCCTCTTCCTTTTTTTTCTTTAACGACCCTCTCCTATCGCTTCGTTTTCTTTTCTCTAGTTTTGTCCCATCTCATTGCATGCTTCAATCCTCTCTTCCAAATCATTCTGCCATATTGGCCTGATCGTAGCACAACTAAAGTCTTGACGATCAAAAAGTATATATTCACGACAGTTCTTTCCTTTGGTAAGAATTTTATTTAACAAGAATTAGTATGCCCTAATATTAGTCAAAGACCTTAGTTTACCAGTTTGCTGTTATTAACAAGTTATTAAAATCAAACGAAATCAAGAAAGAACAAAATTAGTATGTTCAGCAAAATAAAAAACAATAATATCTGCCATCAACTTATAATACAAATAGTACCTATTCAGAACAGGACACTACTCTGTATAAAGCATGTTGTAAGTACGCAAATCTAAGTACACAAAATAATAGATTACGATTAGTATTAAAGTATTAGATCATAAATAGATACCAGATATATATTCAAGATTGGTGAACCATAGAACGATTAATATCGAAAATCCTAATTTGGGTCTGAGAAAATGAAATGATCCTAAATACCTAATAATCTACACACAAAAAATAATATTGATGTAAGTAAATTCAAGTTTTAAATACCATCATAGATGCCTATTATAAATGTAAGATAAGGAAGAATAAGTTTATCATTTTAGTTTGCTAGGAGCTGTTTATCACTTTGTTTTATATTACATTAGAATTAAGAATTTAGAATTTTATTGACTCTTTGACCCCCTCTCGGGGTACGGGAGTACAAACAAACATTAAAGTATAAAAAGCAATGCATACAATTCTTATACATTATACATAGATAATGACACATAGGTACAAACGATAATAGGTATATAGGGGATGAAAGTACTAACGTGAACAATGTAACCAACTAGTAAATACAATATATACATACATTGTATATAGTAACAATTGATAATAGAATGTATAAGTATAATGCAGTCTATTTACAAGCTAAAGATGAACAAAGAAGGCTATAGCAACACAGATGTTAATATACCAATAACGGATGATGAAGGCTTAGCTTGAATTAAATTAAAAACACTATTATGAAACTTTAATATCTATTTTGATGAGGGCAGTCCCGAGGGCATTACATTATGTAGGCATCTAATCATCTCAAAATGGCGGAATTAATAGGCCTACATTATTGTTTAATTATAAATACGTAAAATTAAATAAAAATAAATAACAATAAATTAAACTTCATATAACTACTAGGTGCAGAAGAATGATCTCTAATCTTCTTCAAAGACGATATTTGGCGATGGCTTTCTTAGTCTGTTTCACTAGACTCAACGGATGATTCAACAGAGGTAGAGACAGAGGAAGAACGCCTAAAACGAGCTGTATGGGGTGATAAAAACACATAAATTATGAGATACTGTAATATATTTTACGACTCACAACATGTACGATGAATAAAATCAATCCGGCAGATTGTTTGATGAAGTGACATATGAGCAAAAAGTTTTCGACATTTTTTCCCCGCGACAATTATTGCTCCTAGATGAATCGAATTCATAAAGAAAGTATACCACTCCCCCTCCCCAATAAAAATAGTTACTTCAGTGATGTTCCTTACCTGAAGCAGGACACGAGACAACTCGGATGCAAACGCTCTCCAAGATCTCACAAGCACCGGCAAAGTTCGTTTCACCTTCCTCTTCCAAACACACCTGATTATTATCGGCTGACTTCAGCAAAGCCTGCTCATCAGCAGTCACTAGCCCGGGAAGTCTTTCTTCACAGTCGTTCATCACTGTTCTGTATCTATCACAGAGGGCTTGAAACTCCGAAGTGCGATCGATGGTTTGGGCTATAATTAGGAGAAAGTGATGTGAATTTAGCGATCACAATGACACTTTAAGCAAAATAAAATGTTGTTTATAACCTGTTCTCCAATACTACCTCTTTTGAATCCAATGGTTTTTATTTTTTTAATGCACGTACAACGACAGAATATTTAATTAAGACGAAACGGATAGTCACAAAACATATGAAATTCCTGCGAAATCATCCCTCAATCATGTAGATAATATTTGAATCGCCGTGCCAATGAAATTCGTTATGAACAATATCATTAAGTACATAAATAACAATAACAAATGTATTCGTTTGACTTTATATCGTATACCAACAAATAATTTAATAGTTAATTACAGATTTTACAAAAAAAACTTGGTGTTCCCTGATATATTTATGTGAGACAGAATCGTTAATAACCATTGAAAATTATTGCATATTCCATCATTAACACGATATTCATTATATTGATATATATTATTTCCATGTGAAATACATTGCACAGTTCCCCATGAATGACGTATGTACCCGAAGAGACCCAAGTGGTATTATTTGTCATCTTCGTTCTAAACTCATAACAAAACATGATGAAATTAAAATAATAAAGATGCGTTCTTACCTTTAATTTCCAGTGTAACAAATGCAATTAGGCACAGGCAAAGGGACAGGGTTTTTACCTGGAAATAAAGAAAGAGCCGCGTCAAAATCAATGATTGGTCTCGGATACATTCCGGGAGTATTTATCACTGCAACAAAGTGGTATAGCATTGAACAAAAAAATTCAATGTAATCCACAGAGAATGTATTGCTTGCATGAAGATTTCATCTGTGCCAATAGGCAAAATAAGGAAACATCAGAACCTCCAAAACAATTTCGAAGTTTGCCGACAGATTGTATATATAATTTACACCTCCGTTTACACAAAGAAACCTCATCAGCATCAATGCTGTTCGTCCTGAGGTGCCTGTAATCATCATTACCCGAACAACTATCCCTTGGTAGAGAGTGGCAAATGTGAATTAACGTCTTACCAGAGGACGTTAGTTACCGGGTTGGGATTCGAACCCTTAACCCTATAGGATTAAGAGTTAGGTGAATGAACTATACCATGACACCATTGTAACAAAACTAAACATAACAAATTGTTTGATTACTATGTCACATCCCATCTCTTAAGTAAAATGCCCTTCTCGAATTGAGATATACTAGTTTGATATTGATAATGGAGCTAATATCAGAAACGAGATACGTTAGGTCTGTGACGGAAAATTGTACTTACTACTGAAGCCATGTTAGAAGGTTCGTTGACTCGAATGCTTTGAATCTAGTGAAGTATCGAAGAATGATAAGTGAATGATGAAACAAATTATTTAACATCCTTTTATAGGATCTTTAAACAATAACATTTGTGATGAGGGCAGGTCAATTCATGCAAATTGAGACAAACTTTTTTATGAAAACAATTTATCCTCGGTTAAGTAAACTGTAATCTCCTATTTCAGTATCAACTAATTTAAACTGTCACTTTGTATTTCATTAGTCAAGATTTAAACTGTCATTTCACAATTCAAACCACCGATTAATCATGAAGCAATGACAGCTGAAGGATATACAAAATAATAACCATATCCAGCTATTGAAATTCATAATATATAATTAAGGATGTTCTACAAACACAAGAATCCCTTGATTGGCACGGTAATTGCTTCACCGATTTCGTCAACACTGTTATATTATAACATTGTCTGATCAGTTATACGTAATAGCTACCATTGAAGGTGAGGTAATATAGAGTACATGTAATTTATTGTTGTACATAGCAACCAATGTTTTTGTAATGAACAAATATCCAACTAAATGAAACATATTATGATATTGATAATAAAATAAATAGGAAAAAAAATAGTAATATGATGATTATAGTAAAAAAAAAAAAAATGATATCGATAAAATAATATCAACTAAATTACTAAAATGATATTAATAATAATAACAGTAATAACAACGATAATTATGATATGTATTATGAAGATAATATATGGTTTAATTGGGGGGGCGGACAGTCGGTCGTACTACATGTACGTTGATGAAATGCAATCGGAACAATAGTCCAGCAGGGGAATTAAGAGTAATTTTTTGTGATTATTCCAATGACAGTTTAAAGGATACAAATAAATTGTTTATTTAATGATATTAATTAAGAATAAAACTACTATCTCTTTTTGAAGCATTTATCATCATGAATTGGTTATTGTCGGGAGTAAAATAGTACATAATGTAAGAACATTTGGGGTTTGGGGGTTTACTGTTAAACCTGTAAGTCTGTATCCTCAGCTATAGCTAAGGAAATAAGTTGGATTTAAAGAAAGGAAATAGAAATGATTATAAAAAAAGGAAAAAAAGATTGAAAAGTATGTTAAGGTTAAATCATCTTGTTCGTGTTATTAATATATACAATAAACTCTGAATATATATCTTATTATCTTAGACTTTAAATCCAGCGGCAACGGTTCTGCTTTCCATATTCACATTTGTTCTGCCAACCAATGATCCCTTTGACAGCTTGGCGGTGTTTTGACTTTACAGGTGTTTTTAACATCTACTGTGCCAAAACAAATGACAACTAATCCGTTTGGTGATTTTCCAAGTTTGTTTATTATCAACATTGTCCGCCATATTTCGATTAACTGTCACGTGCAATTAAATCTATTTACGATATTTTTGAACAAAATGAATTGGTAAGAATTGACGTTGGGCTCACGGTGGGCGTCATTCGAGGATGGACATTTTTCTCGATTTTTTTCACGGGGTGCATGGCAAAGTATCAGTCGTGTATACATGTAGCAAATTTTATGAGTTTCTTGTTATCATGTTTATGCCACTTGATAATGTCTGAGTGTGTTTTTTGTAATGAACTTATTAAAATAATAATAAAAAAAGACTTTATCCAAGAGAAATAAAATGAATAAATCAATCAATACATAAATACAGCATAACATTTCCAGGACCAAAATCGTAATTATTACTTTCATGTTTTAATAATCAATTTATTTCAATAATTATCGTTTTGCTTTCCACCCGGGAGTATAAAAATATGACTTTAAATAAAGAAAATTGACTTCAAAATTAGGTTTAACATCAAGTCAAACTTTCTAGAAATTTTAAAGGATTGTCTAATCATCATCGTTGTGCTTAGTTATGCCTTTACAGGGATGCCAGTTAGAATTGATCAGAAGGCCTGAAAAACATACAATGAGCTTTTTTGTACCCCCTAAAAAACACCCGAACTATGGCCTGAAAATAAATCACCAGGGCCTGAATTCAGGCTTTTGCCTGAAAACTGCCGCCCCTGCCTTCTCTATTCTTCAACTTATTATTAAAACTGATTTGGTTCCCATGTAAAAATTTATAATACAAACGTAACATTCGATTTCTGCATACATTGTCACATCCTCAGTTAACATACAACATCTGTATAATATTGTTTTATTATGGCTTGCCTCTCTTCTTAGATCTCTCTCTCTCTCTATCTATCTCTATCTCTCTCCCACCCACTATTTCTCTTTTTTATCTCCCTCTGTATGTTTGTCTCTCCCCACTCTCTATGTATGTCTGTCTCTCTGTCTCTTTTTGTCTTTCTCTCTCTTTGTATCTGGTTGAACGACAGATGATCCGCGTAACACTGACCTCATCATAAATACAACGCTGGACCAAACACTACACCTTACCCTAACCGTAACCCTAACCCTAAACCTAATAGCAACCCTAGCCATAAGTGACCCTATCTTTGAAGAAAAAAGTCAAGGCAGTTTTGTTGTACTCATGTTTTTATTGGACATCAAAAAACAGAATCATGCAGCACAAAGATAACAAATAATGATATACAATTGTCGCCAGAGCGTCGGAGCGCATCCTCATCATTTCTCTCTCTCTCTCTCTCATAATACCACCTCTTCTTTCTCTCCTTCTCTCTCTCTCTCTCTCTCTCTCTCTCACACACACACACACACTTTCTCTCTGTCTCTTTTTCTTTTTCTAGCTCTCCCCTCTCTCCTGTTCTCTCTCTTTCTATCTCGCTCTCACCCTCCCCCCTCTCTCTATTGTCCATACCATCTCCCCTTCTGTTCCTACCTCTCTCCTTTTCCTTTTTTTTCATTAACGACCCTCTCCTATCGCTTCGTTGTCTTTTCTCTAGTTTTGTCCCATCTCATTGCATGCTTCAATCCTCTCTTCCAAATCATTCTGCCATATCGGCCTGATCGTAGCACAACTAAAGTCTTGACGATCAAAAAGTATATATTCACGACAGTTCTTTCCTTTGGTTAGAATTTTATTTAACAAGAATTAGTATGCCCTCATATTAGTCAAATACTTTAGTTTACCAGTTTGCTGTTATTAACAAGTTATTAAAATCAAACCAAATCAAGAAAGAACAAAATTAGTATGGTCATCAAAATAAAAAACAATAATATCTGCCATCAACTTATAATACAAATAGTACCTATTCAGAACAGGACACTACTCTGTATAAAGCATGTTGTAACTACGCAAATCTAATTTGTATAAAGAAGAAACTAAAGTCAACACAGATTGTAAATTAGCCAGAAAAGAATTTGAAATTAACTGTAATAGATTACGATTAGTATTAAAGTATTAGATCATAAATAAATACCAGATATATATCAAAGATTGGTGAACCATAGAACGATTAAATCGAAAATCCTAATTTGGGTCTGAGAAAATGAAATGATCCTAAATACTAAATAATCTACACAAAAAAAAAATATTGATGTAAGTAAATTCAAGTTTTAAATACCATCATAGATGCCTATTATAAATGTAAGATAAGGAAGAATAAGTTTATCATTTTAGTTTGCTAGGAGCTGTTTATCACTTTGTTTTATATTACATTAGAATTAAGAATTTAGAATTTTATTGACTCTTTGACCCCCTCTCGGGGTACGGGAGTACAAACAAACATTAAAGTATAAAAAGCAATGCATACAATTCTTATACATTATACATAGATAATGACACATAGGTACAAACGATAATAGGTATATAGGGGATGAAAGTACTAACGTGAACAATGTAACCAACTAGTAAATACAATATATACATACAATGTAGATAGTAACAATTGATAATAGAATGTATAAGTATAATGCAGTCTATTTACAAGCTAAAGAGTAAACAAAGAAGGCTATAGCAACACAGATGTTAATATACCAATCACGGATGATGAAGACTTAGCTTGAATTAAATTAAAAACACTATTATGAAACTTTAATATCTATTTTGATGAGGGCAGTCCCGAGAGCATTACATTATGTAGGCATCTAATCATCTCAAAATGGCGGAATTAATAGGCCTACATTATTGTTTAATTATAAATACGTAAAATTAAATAAAAATGAATAACAATAAATTAAACTTCAGATAACTACTAGGTGCAGAAGAATGATCTCTAATCTTCTTCAAAGACGATATTTGGCGATGGCCTTCTTAGTCTGTTTCACTAGACTCAACGGATGATTCAGCAGAGGCAGAGACAGAGGAAGAACGCCTAAAACGAGCTGTATGGGGTGATAAAAACACATAAATTATGAGATACTGTAATCTATTTTACGACTCACAATCAATCCGGCAGATTGTTTGATGAAGTGACATATGAGCAAAAAGTTTTCGACATTTTTTCCCCGCGACAATTATTGCTCCTAGATGAATCGATTTCATAAAGAAAGTATACCACTCCCCCTCCCCAGTAAAAATAGTTACTTCAGTGATGTTCCTTACCTGAAGCAGGACACGAGACAACTCGGATGCAAACGCTCTCCAAGATCTCACAAGCATCGGCAAAGTTCGTTTCTCCTTCCTCTTCCAAACACACCTGATTATTATCGGCTGAATTCAGCAAAGCTTGCTCATCAGCAGTCACTAGCCCGGGAAGTTTTTCTTCACAGTCGTTCATCACTGTTCTGTATCTATCACAGAGGGCTTGAAACTCCGAAGTGCGATCGGTCGTTTGGGCTATAATTAGGAGAAAGTAATGCGATTTTAGAGAACACAATGAGATTTTGTTTATAACTTGTTCTCCAATACTCCCTCTTTTGAATCAATATATCTTTTTATGAATCCACGTACAACGAAGGAATATTCAATTTAGATGAAATGAACAGTCACAAATAATATAAATTTCTTGCAAAATCATCTCATCAATCAAAGTGCGATCGGTGGTTTGAGCTGTAATTAGGAGAAAGTAATGTGAATTTAGCGATTACAATGTCATTTTAAGCAAAACAGAATTTTGCCTGTTCTCCAATGCAACCTCTTTTGAATCAATAGGTTTTTATATTTTTAATGCACGTACAACGACAGAATTTTCAATTTAGATGACACGGATAGTCACAAAACACATAGAATTCCTGCGAAATCATCCCTCAATCATGTAAATAATATTCGAATCGCCGTACCAATGAAATTCGTTATGAACAATATCATTGAGCACATAAATAACAATAACAAATGTATTCGTTTGACTTCATATCACAAATAAATGATTTAAAAGTCAATTACAGGCTTTACAAAAACTACTCGATGTCCCCTAATATATTTACTGTGAGACAGAATCTTTAATAACCATTGAAAATCATTGCATATTCCATCATAAACATGATATTCATTATTTGATATATATTATTTCCATGTGAAATGCATTGCACAGTTCCCCATGAATGACGTATGTACCCGAAGAGACCCAAGTGGTATTATTTGTCATCTTCGTTCTAAACTCATAATTAAACATGATAAAATTTAAATAATAAAGATGCGTTCTTACCTTTGATTTCCAGTGTAACAAATGCAATTAGGCACAGGCAAAGGGACAGGGTTTTTACCTGGAAATAAAGAAAGAGCCGCGTCAAAATCAATAGTTTGTCTCGGATAAATTCCGGGAGTATTTATCACTGCAACAAATTGGTATAGAATTAAACAAAAAAGTGCAATGTAATCCACAGAGAATGTATTGCTTGCATGAAGATTTCATCCGTGCAAACAGGCAAAATAAGAAAACATCAGAACCTCCAAAACAATTTCGAAGTTTGCCGACAGATTGTATATATAATTTTACACCTCCGTTTACACAAGGAAACCTCATCAGCATCAATGTTGTTCGTCCTGAGGAATCATTATTACCCCAGCAACTATCCCTGGGTAGAGAGTGGCAAATATGGATTAATGTCTTACCAGAGGACGTTAGTATCTGGCTGGGATTCGAACCCTTAACCATAGGATTGAGAGTTAAGTGAATGAACTATACCATGACACCATTGTAACAAAAACTAAACATAACAAATTGTTTTATTACTATGTCACATCCCATCTCTTAAGTAAAATGCCCTTCTCGAATTGAGATATACTAGTTTGATTTTGATAATGAAGCTAATATCAGAAACGAGATACGTTAGGTCTGTAACGGAAAATTGTACTTACTACTGAAGCCATGTTAGAAGGTTCGTTGACTCAAATGCTTTGAATCTAATGAAGTATCGAAGAATGATGAGTGAATGATGAAACAAATCATTTAACCTCCTTTTATAGGATCTAAAAAAATTAAATTTGTGATGAGGGCGGGTCAATTCATGCAAATTGAGACAAACTTTTTTTATGAAAACAATTTACCTTTGGTTAATTATACTGTAATCTCCTATTTCATTATCAACTAATTTAAACTGTCGTTTTGTATTTCATTAGTAAACAGCTAAACTGTCATTTCACAATTCAAACCACCGATTGATCATGAATTAATGACAGCTGAAGGATATACAAAATAATAACCATATTCAGCTATTGAAATTCATAATGAATAATTTAGGATGTTCTACAAACACAAGAATCCCTTGATTGGCACGGTAATTGCTTCACCGATTTCGTCAACACTGTTATAATTTGACATTGTCTGATCAGTTATACGTAATAGCTACCATTGAAGGTGAAATGATATTGAATACATCTAATTAACTGTTGTACATAGCAACCAAGGTTTTTGTAAGGGAAAAATGTCAACCTAAATGAAACATATTATGATATTAATAATAATAATAATAAGTATAATAATAATAATAATATTTATTGTCATAACAACTAATGATAATGATAAAACAATATTAACAATAATACTAAAAATGAAAAAAATAATAATAATAACAGTAGTGATAAATGATGATTTTGAAATTATCATAATGAACAGTAAAGCCTTGGTGGGGGGGGGGGACACTCAGTTGTACAATCAAGCAGGGAAATTAACAGTGAAAATACGTGATTACTTCCAATGATAGTTTAAATGATATAAATACATGGTTTACTTAATGATGATATTTGAGAATAAAATATTAAACTCTTTTTGAAGCATTTATTATGACAAATTGGTTATTGTCGGGAGTAAAATAGTAATCATAATGTGCCAACAAGAACATTTTGGGTTTTGGGGTAACATGTAAAACGTGTAAGTCTCTACCCTCAGCTGAATCTGATGATATAAGTGGGATTAAACAAAAAGGGGGGAAATAAAGATTAAAGTTTTTCAAATTATCTTGTATATGTTATTAATATTATAAACTGTGAATGAATATGTTATTATCTTTGACTTTAATTCCAGCGGCAACGGTTCTGCCTTCCATAATTATATCTATTCCGCCAATCAATTGTCTTTTTGACAGCTCGGCAGTGGTTTTATTTTACATGTGTTTATAAACTCCACCGGTCCAAAACAAATGAAAACTAATCTGTTTGGTAATTTTCCTATTTATTTTTTTAGATCGTCTGCCATATTCCAATTAACTGTCACGTGTAATTAAATTTATTTACGATATTTTTTAACAAAGGTTCGCTCAAAGGTTCGTCCAATTTAGCACAGACGTCATTTTTGGCGGAGACTGTCATTCAAACTATACTTCAGTCATTCAATATAGAGTCTTGTGAATGGGGTTTTACACTTTCATCATTCAAATGAATTCCGTCTAGCGCGTGAGCCAAGAATCAATCAAACTCACCGGCAATTATTGTTGGAAGATGAACTCGGGCATTCGAGTTCGCGTATTGGCAGTCAATTTCGTATAACATATATAACAATTACTTTGGATGTTGTTTTTGTAGGCCCTTGATGTTTTTTGTTCAATTCCCTGAAAATAAAACTATTTTGATCTATTCCGTTCCAATATCGATATCGGACCACTTTAATATGTTAAATGAAGGCCTTGTAAATGCATTTTGTGTTTCAATATATCTCCATTCTCACAGCCACATAAGATCAGATGTCTATTCCCCAACAACAAAAATCAACAACAAAAAAATCTAAAAATCAAAACATGCAGAACTTTTGGGGGGAGTAATTGACGTTATGTTCATGATGGGCGTCATTCGATGGTGAAAATGAACGACAAAGTATCAATTATTAAATTATCATGTAGATATTTCGTCTACATGTAGCAAATTAAGAGTTTCCTGTAATCATATTCATGTCACATGATGAAATCAGAGTGTATTTTTTGTAATGAACTTATTCAAATAGCCGGGAAAAAGACTTTATCCAATTGAAATAAAATGAATAAATTAATCAATACATACATACAGCATAACATTTCCAAGACCAAAATCGTTATCATTACTTTCATGTTCATTACTAACTTTATTTCAATAATTATCATTTTGTCTTCTAACCATGAGTATGGAAATATGAACTTTAATTAAATAAATTGACTTCAAATTAAGTTACAAAAAGTCGATCTTTCTGGAAATATCCTCTTTTGTTAAAGGATGTTCTAATCACCATCGTCGTTCTTATTTATGCCTGTATTTATCAAATGATAATTCAAATCAAATGATTTCGAATGTAAAAATGTATATTACAAACGTAACATTCGACATCTGGGTACATTGTCACATCCTCAGGCACTATACAACATCTGTATGATATTCTTTTATTTCAGCTTGCATCTCTTCTTATTTTAAGATAGACATTGATACCTCTCTCTCTCTATCTCTCCCTCCAACCCATTCTCTCTCTCTCTCTCTCTCTGTATGTCTATCTCTCCCCCTTTCTCTCTCTATCCGGTTGAACGACAGATGCTCCGCGTAACACTGACCTCTTCATATTAAATGCAACGCTGGACCAAACACTACACATGCATTACCCTAACAATAACCCTAACCCTAAACGCAATAGCAACCCTAGCCATAAGTAACCCTATCTTTGAAGAAAAAGGCTCAGTACAATTTTGTTGTACTTATGTTTTTATTGCACGTGAAAAACAGAAACATGCAGCACAAGGATAACAAATAGTGATGTACAATTGTCGCCAGAGCGTCGGAGCTCATCTCATTCTTTCTCTCTATTTCATGATACCACATCTTTTCTCTGTCTGTCTCTCTCTCCCTATCCCTTCTCTTTTCTCTCTTTTTTTTCTCTCTCCCCCCTTCTCTTTTCGTCTTTATCCAGACTCTTCCCTCTCTCTCCCATTCTCTCTCTTTCTATCTCGCTCTCTCCACCCCTCTCTCTCTTTTTTCCACGCCATCTCCCCTTTTCTTCCTACCTCTCCCCTTTCTTTTTCTTTCTCTATCGACCCTCTCATATTGCTTTTTTTTTCTATCCCCTAGTTTTGTATCATCTCATTGCATGCTACATTTCCTCTATTCAAAATCACTCTTCAATATTGGTCGTAGCACAACTTCATTCTTAAAGATCAACAATTAAATATTCAAGACAGTTTTTTCGTTTGGTTAGAATTTTATTTCAAAGAAATAGTATGCCCTCATATCAATCAAAGGATTTAATTTACAAGTTTCTTGTTATAAATAAGTTATTAAAATCTAATCAATTCAAGAAAGACAAAAAATGAGTATGTTAATACAAAAATAACATCAATACAACTTGAATATGTGCCACCAACTTATGAATAAAAATAGTACAAATTCAAAACAGGGCACTAGCCTGTATAAGTTATGTTGTAACTACGCAAATCAAATTTGTATACATAACAAAAATATCCTTGAAACTAGAGTCAACACAAATTGAAAATTAGTCAGAAGAGAATTTGATATTAACTGTCATGATTAGGATTATTATTATTATTAAAGGTTTTGGATCATAAATAGATATCAGGTATATATCAAAGACTGTTGAGCCTTAGAACGACAATTCGAAAATCGTAATTTGGGTCTGGGAAAATGATCCTCAATACCGCATAATATACAAAAAGAATAACATTGATGTAAGTAATTCAAGTTTTATATGCCATCCCAGATGACTATTATAAATGTAAGTTAAGAAAAAATAAGTTTATCAGTTTAGTTTGCTTGGAGCTGAATATCACTTTGTTGTATATTACATGAGAATTTATAATTTAGAATTGTATTGACTCTTTAACCCCCTCCGGGGTATGAGAGTACAAACAAACATCAAAGTATAAAAAGCAATGCATGACTTGTGAATACAATTCTTATACATTATACATAGATAATAACACAAAGATACAAACGATAATAGGTATATAGTGTATAAAAGTACTAACGTGAACAATGTAACCAATTAGTAAACACAATGTACAATGCAGATAAAGGCGATAATAAGTATAATGCAGTCTATTGATAATCACGGATGATGAAGGATTGGCTTAAATTGAATGAATTACAGTATGTGTAAGACTCTAATATCTATTGTGATTAGAGCAGTATTATGACACCATTTAATCATCTTGAAGTCGCAAAATAAATTGCTTTTATAATGTGTAGGTGATCAATACATAGAAATAGATTGAAATGAATTACAATAAATAGAAAGTCAGATGTCTAGCAGATGACAGAACAAGACTCTTTGATCTCCTTTAAAGACGATATTCAAGGTAACGACCTTTGACATGTCATGGAGATGGCCTTCTTAGTCTGTTTCACTAGACTCAACAGAGGATTCAGCAGAAGCAGAGACGGAGGAAGAACGTCTAAAACGAGCTGTATGGGATGAGAAAACACATCAATTATTTCCTTGAATATACCGTAATCTATTAACAACTCATCATAATATCAATCCGGCAGATCGTTTGATAAAGTGACATCTGAGCAAAAGGTTTTAATACGACATTTTGCCCCTGCAACAATAATGGCTCCTAGATGAACCGAATTCCAACATAAAATATACCACCCCCCCCCCCCCAAACCAACAACAAAAAATTCGACGATGTTCCTTACCTGAAGCGGAACACGAGACAACTCGGATGCAAACGCTCTCCAAGATCTCACAAGCATCGGCAAAGTTCGTTTCACCTTCCTCTTCCAAACACACCTGATTATTATCGGCTGACTTCAGCAAAGCCTGCTCATCAGCAGTCACTAGCCCGGGAAGTCTTTCTTCACAGTCGTTCATCACTGTTCTGTATCTATCACAGAGGGCTTGAAACTCCGAAGTGCGATCGGTGGTTTGAGCTGTAATTAGGAGAAAGTGGTGTGAATTTAGCGATCACAATGACACTTTAAGCAAAATAAAATCTTGTTTATAACCTGTTCTCCAATACTACCTCTTTTGAATCCATAGGTTTTTTTTTTTTTAATGCACGTACAACGACAGAATATTTAATTAAGACGAAACGGATAGTCACACAACATATGAAATTCCTGCGAAATCATCCCTCAATCATGTCAATTAATAAAGATAAAATAAATATTTGAATCACTGTACCAATGAAATTCGTAATAAACAATATCATTAAGTACATAAATAACAAGAAAAAATGTATTCGTTTGACTTTATATCGTATACCAACAAATAATTTACTAGTAAATTACAGATTTTACAAAACAAAATTGGTGTCCCCTGATATATTTACTGTGAGACAGAATCTTTAATAACCATTGAAAATTATTGCATATTCCATCCTTAACATGTTATTCATTATATTGACATATATTATTTCCATGTAAAATACATTGCACATTTCCCCATGAACGACGTCTTTACCCAAAGAGACCCAAGTGGTATTATTTGTCATCTTCGTTCTTAACTCATAATAAAACATGATAAAATTTAAATAATAAAGATGCGTTCTTACCTTTGATTTCCAGTGTAAAAAATGCAATTAGGCACAGGCAAAGGGACAGGGTTTTTACCTGGAAATAAAGAAAGAGCCGCGTCAAAATCAATGATTTGTCTCGGATACATTCCGGGAGTATTTAGCACTGCAACAAAGCGGTATAGAATAAAACAAAAAAGTTCAATGTAATCCATAGAGAATGTATTGCTTGCATGAAGATTTTGTCTGTGCAAATAGGTACAATAAGAAAACATCAGAACCTCCAAAACAATTTCGAAGTTTCCGACAGATATATAATTTTACACCTTCGTTTACGCAGGGAAACCTCATCAGCATCAATGCTGTTCGTCCTGAGGTACCTGCAATCATCATTACCCGAACAACTATCCCTGGGTAGAGATTAGCCTCGACAGGCCCCTGGCCTTTGTTGGTCCCCCAAATGTTTTTTATATCTACATGTATTTAGTTGTTCTTAGATTTTGTTTCTCTTAATATTATTGTTGGTTAATTGTGGTTTTTTTATACGTCTGAACATGTATGTATACTTGTTGTTTTTTATGAACCACATGTGGAAATAAAACTTGAACTTGAACTTGAACTTGAAATATGAATTAATGTCTTACCAGAGGACGTTAGTATCTGGCTGGGATTCGAACCCTTAACCCTAGGATTGAGAGTTAAGTGAATGAACTATACCATGACACCATTGTTACAAAACTAAACATAGCAAATTCTTTTACTACTATGTCACAACCCATCTCTTAAGTAAAATGCCCTTCTCGAATTGAGATATACTAGTTTGATATTGATAACGAAGCAAATATCAGAAACGAGATACGTTAGGTCTGTAACCGAAATGTGTACTTACTACTGAAGCCATGTTAGAAGGTTCGCTGACTCGAATGCTTTGAATCTAGTGAAGTATCGAAGAATGATGAGTGAATGATGAAACAAATCATTTAACCTCCTTTTATAGGATCTAAAAAAATTAAATTTGTGATGAGGGCGGGTCAATTCATGCAAATTCAGACAAAGTTTTTTATGAAAACAATTTACCTTTGGTTAATTAAACTGTAATCTCCTATTTCATTATCAACTAATTTAAACTGTCATTTTGTATTTCATTAGTAAATAGCTAAACTGTCATTTCACAATTCAAACCACCGATTAATCACGAAGCAATGACAGCTGAAGGATATACAAAATAATAACCATATCCAGCTATTGAAATTCATAATGAATAATTAAGGATGTTCTACAAACACAAGAATCCCTTGTCTGGCACGGTCATTGCTTCACCGATTTCGCCAACACTGTTATTATGACAATGTCTGATCAGTTATACGTAATAGCTATCATTGAAGGTGAAATGATATTGAGTACATGTAATTAACTGTTGTACATAGCGACCAACGTTTTTTTAAGGAAAATATATCAACCTAAATGAACATGATATTGATGATACTAATAATTATAATAATAATAATAATCATAATAATAATATTAACAATAATACTAAAAATGAAAAAAATAATAATAATAACAGTTCATAAATGATGATTTTGAGAATTATCATAATGAGCAGCAAAGCCTTGGCGGGGGGGGGGGGGGGCACTCAGTTGTACAATCAAGCAGGGAAATTAACAGTGAATATGTGGTAGTTTAAAGGATAAAAATACATGGTTTATTTAATGATGATATTTGAGAATAAAACTTTAAACTCTTTTTGAAGCATTTATTATGACAAATTATTTATTTTCGGGAGTAAAATAGTAAACATAATGTGCAAACCAGAACATTTTGGGTTTTGGGGTATCATGTGAAACGTGTAAAGCTCTACCCACAGCTGAATCTGATGAAATAAGTGGGATAAAAAAAAAAAAGGAATTACAAATAATTCAAAAAAGAGGAATTAAAGATTCAAGTATGTTAAATTATCTTGTTCATGTTATTCATAAAATAAACTGTAAATGGATTATTATCTTATACTTTAATTCCAGCATCAACGATTCTGGTTTCCATGAGTGCATTTGTTTTGCCAACCAATGATCCCTTTGACAGCTTGGCAGTGTTTTTACTTTACAGGTGTTTATAACATCAATCGTGCCAAAACAAATGACAACTATTCCGTTTGGTGATTTTCCAAGTTTGTTTATTATCAACATCGCCCGCCATATTTCGATTAACTGTCACGTTTTAATAAATTTATTTACGATATTTTGTAACAAATGGTCGCTCAAAGGTTCGTTCAATTAAGCGTAGACGTCATTTTTGGTGGAGACTGTTATTCAAACTATACTTCAGTCATTCAATATAGAGTTTCGAGCATGGGATTTTACCTCTTTTTCCATCCAAATTCATTCTGTCTTGTGCGTGTGCCAATATTCGTTCAAATTCGACGGTAATTGTCGAAAGTTGAACTCGGGCATTCGAGTTCACGAATGGACCGTCAATTGTGTAACATGTTCATTCAAATTAAGATTAAGATGTTGTTTATGTAGGCCCTATCATTTTTCAAATTTCTGAAAATTAAATAACGTAAATTCATTTTGTTTCATTGTCGATATCAGATGCACTTTTGACAAGGCAGGCTTAAGGAAGACTTTAATATGTTATGTTTCCCCGTTTTTCTTCTTTTCTTATACTGTAATAGCTACGTTAGATCAATTGCCTCAAAATTCTCCTTCCCCTAATTAAAATCAAACAAAACTAACCCTTTTTGGGGCAAGAATTGACGTTGTACTCATGGTGGGCGTCATTCGAGAATGGACATTTATCTCGATTTTTTCACGGGGTGCACGGCAAAGTATCAGTCGTGTATACATGTAGCAAATTTTATGAGTTTCTTGTTATCATGTTTAAGCCACTTGATAAAATCTGAGTGTGTTTTTTTGTAATGAATTTATTGAAATAATAATGAAAAAAGACTTTATCCAAGAGAAATAAAGGAATAAATCAATCGATACATAAAAACAGCATAACATTTCCAAGACCAAAATCGTTATTATTACTTTCATGTTTTAATACTCAATTTATTTCAATAATTATCGTTTTGCTTTCCACCCAGGAGTATAAAAATATGACTTTAAATAAAGAAAATTGACTTCAAAATTAGGTTTAACATCAAGTCAAACTTTCTAGAAATGTCCTCTTTTTTTTTTAAAGGATCTTCTAATCATCATCGTTGTGCTTAGTTATGCCTTTACAGGGATGCCAGTTAGAATTGATCAGAAGGCCTGAAAAACATACAATGAGCTATTTTGTACCCCCAACAAAATACTATGGCCTGAAAATAAATCACCAGGGCCTGAATTCAGGCTTATGCCTAAAAACTGCCATCCCTGTCTTCTCTATTCTTTAACTTATAATTAAAATTGATTAATTCCCATGTAAAAAAATTATAATACAAACGTAACATTCGATTTCTGCATACATTGTCACATCCTCAGTTAACATACAACATCTGTATAATATTGTTTTATTATAGCTTGTCTCTCTTCTTAGATATATATTGATCTCTCTCCCCTGTCTCTCTCTCTCTCTCTCTCTATCTCTCTCTCTCTCTCCCACCCACTCTTTCTCTATTTATCTCCCTCTGTATGTTTGTCTTTTCCCACTCTCTGTGTATGTCTGTCTCTCTGGCTCTCTTTGTCCCTCTCTCTCTCTGTATCTGGTTGAAAGACAGACGATCCGCGTAACACTGATCTCATCATAAATGCAACGCTGGACCAACACTACACCTTACCCTAACCTTAACCCTAACCCTAAACCCAATAGCAACCCTAGCCATAAGTTACCCTATCTTTAAAGAAAAAAGGTCACTGCAGTTTTGTTGAACTCATGTTTTTATTGGACGTCAAAAACAGAAACATGCAGCACAAAGATAACAAATAATGATTTACAATTGTCTCCAGAGCGTCGGAGCGCATCCTCATCATTTCTCTCTCTTTCATGATACCACTTCTTCTCTCTCTCTCTCTCTCTCTCTCACACACACATACACACTCTCTCTCTCTCTCTCTCTCTCTCACACTCGCTCCGTCTCTCTTTCTTTCTCTAGCTCTCCCCTCTCTCCTGTTCTCTCTCTTTCTATCTCGCTCTCATCCTCCCCCTCTCTCTGTTGTCCATACCATCTCCCCTTCTCTTCCTACCTGTCTCCTCTTCCTTTTTTTCTTTAACGACCCTCTCCTATCGCTTCGTTGTCTTTTCTCTAGTTTTGTCCCATCTCATTGCATGCTTCAATCCTCTCTTCCAAATCATTCTGCCATATTGGCCTGATCGTAGCACAACTAAAGTCTTGACGATTAAAAAGTATATATTCACGACAATTCTTTCCTTTGGTTAGAATTTTATTTAACAAGAATTAGTATGCCCTCATATTAGTCAGAGACTTTAGTTTACCAGTTTGCTGTTATTAACAAGTTATTAAAATAAAACCAAATCAAGAAAGAACAAAATTAGTATGTTCATCAAAATAAAAAACAATAATATCTGCCATCAACTTATAATACAAATAGTACCTATTCAGAACAGGACACTAGCCTGTATAAAGCATGTTGTAAGTACGCAAATCTAATTTGTATAAAGAACAAACTAAAGTCAACACAGATTGTAAATTAGCCAGAAAAGAATTTGAAATTAACTGTAATAGATTGCGATTAGTATTAAAGTATTAGATCATAAATAGACCCCAGATATATATCAAAGATTGGTGAACCATAGAACGATTAATATCGAAAATCCTAATTTGGGTCTGAGAAAATGAAATGATCCGAAATACTAAATAATCTACACACACAAAAAAAATATTGATGTAAGTAAATTCAAGTTTTAAATACCATCATAGATGCCTATTATAAATGTAAGATAAGGAAGAATAAGTTTATCATTTTAGTTTGCTAGGAGCTGTTTATCACTTTGTTTTATATTACATTAGAATTAAGAATTTAGAATTTTATTGACTCTTTGACCCCCTCTCGGGGTACGGGAGTACAAACAAACATTAAAGTATAAAAAGCAATGCATACAATTCTTATACATTATACATAGAAAATGACACATAGGTACAAACGATAATAGGTATTATAGGGGATGAAAGTACTAACGTGAACAATGTAACCAACTAGTAAATACAATATATACATACAATGTAGATAGTAATAATTGATAATAGAATGTATAAGTATAATGCAGTCTATTTACAAGCTAAAGAGTAAACAAAGAAGGCTATAGCAACACAGGTGTTAATATACCAATCACGGATGATGAAGGCTTAGCTTGAATTAAATTAAAAACACTATTATGAAACTTTAATATCTATTTTGATGAGGGCAGTCCTAAGGGCATTACATTATGTAGGCATCTAATCATCTCAAAATGGCGGAATTAATAGGCCTACATTATTGTTTAATTATAAATACGTAAAATTAAATAAAAATGAATAACAATAAATTAAACTTCGTATAACTACTAGGTGAAGAAGAATGATCTCTAATCTTCTTCAAAGACGATATTTGGCGATGGCTTTCTTAGTCTGTTTCACTAGACTCAACGGATGATTCAGCAGAGGCAGAGACAGAGGAAGAACGCCTAAAACGAGCTGTATGGGGTGATAAAAACACATAAATAATGAGATACTGTAATCTATTTTACGACTCACAACATGTACGATGAATAAAATCAATCCGGCAGATTGTTTGATGAAGTGACATATAAGCAAAAAGTTTTCGACATTTTTTCCCCGCGACAATTATTGCTCCTAGATGAATCGAATTCATAAAGAAAGTATACCACTCCCCCTCCCCAATAAAAATAGTTACTTCAGTGATGTTCCTTACCTGAAGCAGGACACGAGACAACTCGGATGCAAACGCTCTCCAAGATCTCACAAGCATCGGCAAAGTTCGTTTCACCTTCCTCTTCCAAACACACCTGATTATTATCGGCTGACTTCATCAAAGCCTGCTCATCAGCAGTCACTAGCCCGGGAAGTTTTTCTTCACAGTCGTTCATCACTGTTCTGTATCTATCACAGAGGGCTTGAAACTCCGAAGTGCGATCGGTGGTTTGGGCTATAATTAGGAGAAAGTGATGTGAATTTAGCGATCACAATGACACTTCAAGCAAAATAAAATATTGTTTATAACCTGATCTCCAATACTACCTCTTTTGAATTAATTTTTGTTTTAGTTCCATGTACAACGACTGAATATTCGATTGAGATTAAATATACAGTCACAAATTATATGAAATGTTTGCAAATCATCCCTCAATCATGTCAATTCATGGACATGATATTTGAATCGCACTACCCCCCCCCCCCCCCCACAAAAACCATAAATAAATAATTTTAAAAAATCGTTAATCATTAACATGAATAGCAATACCAATTTAATCGTTTGAATTCATATCAAAAGTAACTTGGTGTCACCTTACATATTCACTGTGAGACGGAATATTTGATGAAATATGACTTCTGTCATAACCATGGAAAATTATTGCACTCCATCCTCAAAAAAATATTTGTTTTTGAAATATTGAAATGTATTATTTCCATGTAGAATACATTTCACACTTTCCCATGAATGACGTTTGTACGCGAAGAGGCCTAAGTAGTATTATTTATTTCATCTTCGTTCTAAACTCATAATAAATCATGATAACATTTTAATAATAAGCGTTCCTACCTTTGATTTCCAGTGTAACAAATGCAATGAGGCACAGGCAAAGGGACAGGGTTTTTACCTGGAAATAAAGAAAGAGCCGCGTCAAAATCAATGATTGTTCTCGGATACATTCCGGGAGTATTTATCACTGCAACAAAGCGGTATAGAATTAAACAAAAAAGTTCAATGTAATCCACAGAGAATGTATTGCTTGCATAAAGATTTTTTTTCAAATAGGAAAAAAAGGTAAACATCAGAACCTCCAAAACAATTTCGAAGTTTGCCGACAGATTTTACATATAATTTGCATCTCCGTTTACACAAGGAAACCTCATCAGCATCAATGCTGTTCGTCCTGAGGTGCCTGCAATCATCATTACCCGAACAACTATCCCTGGGTAGAGAGTGGCAAATGTGGATTAATGTCTTACCAGAGGACGTTAGTATCTGGCTGGGATTCGAACCCTTAACCCTAGGATTGAGAGTTAAGTGAATGAACTATACCATGACACCATTGTAACAAAACTAAACGTAACAAATTGTTTTAATACTATGTCACATTCCATCTCTTAAATAAGAATGCCCTTCTCGAATTGAGATATATACTAGTTAGGTGGTCTGTTATCAACAGACCACCTATTGTTTTCGTCAGAATTTTCTTTCTTTATTAGGTGGTCTGTCGTTCGACAGATCACCTATTGTTTTTGTTCAAATTTTCTTTCTTTATTTATTATTATTTATTTTTATTTCTTCCCGTTTTTTGTGGTCCGGATAACTCAAGTTTGGTTTAATTAATTTCATTAAATTTCGGCACAGTTATAGGTCATTGTCATAAGACATGACAGGAACATTTTCAAGGTCATTAGGTTATCGTGACGTCATCCAGGCGCCATTTTGTGAAATCACGTTATCCATCATATCTTCATGATGCATCAGCAAAGGTCATTCATATTTATATCACATATACTTTAGGTCAAGGGTCAACAGGTCATGTCATCAAAGGTCACACAAAGGTCATGACGCGCGCGTACGCGTGCGTCAAAATTTTAAAAAGCTCAAAATCACTAAACTACTAAAGTAGAGTACGAATCAGGTCATTTTAAGCATTTCAAAATTTTCCGTCCGTACGTGTCCCCGCGCGCGTTGTGCGCGCTCACAGCGCGCGGAAAAGGTCAAATTCAAAAATGTTTACATGATTTGGATTCCTCTTAACGTAATTGACAATTTACATTAATTTCTGTCACTCTTCATATTTCATAACGCCGTGAGCGTGCGTCAAAGTTCAAAATCCGCGCGTACTGCTATGGGCAATATAATGCAAATTTGATAAAAAACATGCCATTTTAAAAATCGAAATAGCTCTTCAGATAGTCCGTTGACCCCCAATTTTTATATCATGGTTGGAAAAAGCATGAGTTGGAGATATGATTTCATACCACCCTGACTCGTACAAAGTGAAATAAAGTCATCATATTGGCATCTAAACTCAAAAAAATGTATTTTGTTGATGACGTCATTTTTGTCTTTGTTTAATTGAGATTATCTCACTTATTAGTGATCAATTTTCGCTCAGATTTTGATATGTTATAGCTGAGATAATTCTCTATCAGAAATTTGCTATTTTGTTGTCATTTAGATGACGTCATCATAGTTAAATATTCGATTAAAGGCGACAATGCATAATTTGTGATATTTGCGTGTTATGTCTATGGGAGGTCACTTTTTTCAAAACATGAATCTGCATGACAAGGTGTTTTGACCAGTATCTCGGTTGTTATTCAACAGTTTTCTCCCAAATTTTAGTATGTTGTAGCTGAGACTATTTGCTATCTCAATATTTCCTCATTTTTTTTAATCAGTTGTCAGGATCATGCTAATGCTCATCATCATTAACATTATCGTTTTTATCGTCATATAACATTATCATTATCATCATCATCATCACCTTTACTATCATGATCATCACCATGTTCATCATGATCATCATTGTTTACATGTCTATATAACTTCTCCCATTCTCAAATCTATCATAGGACTTAGACAGACCACCTTATTCGTCTTCGTGACGAATTAAATTCTAGTTAGGTGGTCTGTCGTTTTCGACAGATCACCTATTGTTTTCGTCAGAATTTTCTTTCTTTATTTATTTATTTATTATTATTATTATTTATTTTTATTTCTTCCCGTTTTTTGTTTATCGGTTAACTCAAGATCGGTTGTTTTAATTTCTTTCAATTTTGACACAGTCATAGGTCATTGTCATGAGACGTGACAGGAACATTTTCAAGGTCATCAGGTTATCGTGACGTCATCCAGGCGCCATTTTGTGAAATCACGTTATCCATCATATCTTCGTGATGCATAAGCAAAGGTCATTCATATTCATATCACATATACTTCAGGTCAAGGGTCAACAGGTCATGTCATCAAAGGTCACATAAAGGTCACGACGCGCGCGTACGCGTGCGTCAAAATATTAAAATGCTCAAAATCACTTAACTATCAAAGGAGAGTACGAATCAGGTCATTTTAAGCATTTCAACATTTTCCGTCCGTAAGTGTCCCCGCGCGCGTTGCGCGCGCTCACAACGCGCGGAAAAGGTCAAATTCATTTGTTTTACATGATTTATATTCCTCTTACCGTAAATGACAATTTACATTAATTTCAGTCACTCTTGACCTTTCATAAGGCCGTGAGCGCGCGTCAAAGTTCAAAATCCGCGCGTGCTGCTATGGGCACTATAATGCAAATTTGATCAAAAACATCCCATTTTAAAAATCAAAATAGCTCTTCAGATAGTCAATTGACCCCAACTTTTATATCATGGTTGGAAAAAACATGAGTTGGAGATATGATTTCATGTGTCATTTGACCCTCAATTAACTCATGACGCCATCATAATGGCCTCCGAACTCAAAATTTCAATTTGCATATTATGACGTCAACATATTTTTATAAAATTGATTGTATCTCTGTAAATATTAATTCATTTTCTTTCAAATTTTGATATGTTCTACCTGAGAATATTGTTTACAAATGCAGTCTCCACGATATTTCATTTTGACAAGGGCATCATGGCGTATTTTTTGCGATTAAAGCAGGCATGTCAATTTTTCACATTTTGCGTGTATTCTCTATGAGACATGACTTTTTCTCAAAACTGGATTCTACATTCTCGTCTTTCGCGAGCAATATCTCCATCGTTTTATCTTTGTTTATGCTGAGCTTTGAGTATGATGTAGCTGAGAGAATGAGCTATCACGAGTGTGCCCTTTATTTTTCGATCAGATGCCGGGATCATGCTCATATTTCACTTATAAAGTGGGATTTGTGAATTCTATTTTCCGTTTACGTGTAATCTCTATGGGAAATGTTTTGGCATATCGGTAACGCACTTGACTTCCGACCTCGAGGTCCCTGGTTCGAGTCCGGGAGTCTCCAACAATTTTTTTCTTTTCTTTTTTTTTTTCTTTTTTGACTTTTCAATGATCATAAAATTGAAAACAGACCACCTAATTCGTCCCCATGACGAATTAAATTTCTAGTATTTTAATTGAATTTGTACAAAAACACAATTCAATTAAAATAAATTTGTGACCACTCTTTTGTGTGCACGATTACTCAAAATTGAACCGTCCAATTTCTTTCAAATTTAACACAGTCATAGGTCATCATCTTAAGACGTGACAGGAACATTTCCAAGTTCATCAACATATCGTGACGTCATCCAGGCGCCATTTTGTGAAGTGCTCTGAGAATCAATTCATGATCATATCTTCATAACCGAAAATCTTTTTTCATTCATATTTAACACGATTAAGGACAATATCCGTCCGGTCAACTTAAGGTCAATAAACGCGCGCGTACGCGTCCGTCCGCGCGTCGGTGCGCGCAAAAATAAAAAATGCTCAAAATCACTTTTTGATCAAATTAGAGCACGTTTCAGGCCATTTCAAGCATTTTGAAAATTTTGCGTGCGCACACCTTTCCGCGCGCAAAAATTTGCGCGCGCGTTTTTGTTCGTAATGGTTGAACGCAACCTAGAATCACTATTTTTTGTCTATCATAGTATTGCCCATTTTTTCCCGAACAATTTGATACCATGTTTATCTCTTTATGACCTTTAATAACGAAATGAGCGTCCTTTCAAGGTAAATGTCTGTGCGTGCGAGCTCTTGTAATACATAGCATATATGGTCAAAAACATGCCTATACGAAATACATAGCTCTTTAGGATGCAAGTTGACCCCACAATTTTGTGCGTGTCAAACTCGTGAGAAATAATCGAGCCAGTTGTAAATAACATCGCGCACCAGCTGCTGGTGACAATGACAATGTATATTACGCTTATAACAAAATGCGCACCATGTGCGAACTCTATTGTGACGTCACAATCAGACCCTTGGCACACTGTATGCAGTGTATCGAACATTCGTCAAGCACTGGATGCACAGTGCTTGTTTGACGATGTTTTTGCAACTTCTAATGCTAGGAAATCCTGTGGAGTGTAGGCTACATAATTTATAAGATAGTAATTTATAAGATAGTAAGAGTTTCTTGTTTGCTCTAGAAATGTGATGTGGTTAATATCAGTAATATTTACTGCCTTATTCAGGGCAATAAGACTTGCCATATATCATCCTCACCTTCGGTTCGGGCGATATACGTCGTATTGCCCAGAAGGCAGTCAATATAACTTAATTATGCATCTTCATGATAATTGCTCAATATTTCGTTGATCAGTTCAGCTCATCAGTTTAGTTCAGTTCATCAGTTCATCCGTTTAGCTCATCAATTCAGTTTATTTTACATCAGTTCAATTTATCAGTTCATCAGTTTATCAGTACTTCATTCATCAATTCATATCTTAATACATCATTTTACATTAACATAATTTCATGGGGTAATTGAATTGAAGATGAACATGATCATAAGAATTGAAGACAGACCACCTAATTCGTCCCCATGACGAATTAAATTTCTAGTATTTTAATTGAATTTGTACAAAAACACAATTCAATTAAAATAAATTTGTGACCTCTTTTTTGTGTGCACGATTATTCAAAATTGAACCGTCCAATTTCTTTCAAATTTGACACAGTCATAGGTCATTATCATAAGACGTGACAGGAACATTTTAAAGTTCATCAACATATCGTGACGTCATTCAGGCGCCATTTTGTGAAGTGCTCTGAGAATCAACTCATGATCATATCTTCATAACCGTAAATAATTTCTCATTCATATTTATAACGATTAAGGTCAATATCCGTCCGGTCAACTTAAGGTCAAAAAACGCGCGCGTACGCGTCCGTCCGCGCGTCGGTGCGCGCAAAAATGAAAAATGCTCATATTCACTTTTTGATCAAATTAGAGTACGTTTTAGGCTATTTCAAGCATTTCGAAAATTTCGAAAATTTTCGCAAGCATAAATTTGTGCGCACGTTTGTGTTCGTAATGGTCGTACGCAACCGAGAATCGCCTTTTTTTTTGTCTATCATAGTATTGCCCAATTTATTCCGAACAATTTGATACCATGTTTATCTCTTTATGACCATTAATAACGAAATGAGCGTCCGTTCAAGGTAAAGTCCGTTCGAACCCTCAATTAACTCATGACGTCATCATGATTGCCTCCGTTCAAGGTAAATGTCCGTGCGTGCGAGCTCTTGTAATACATAGCATATATGGGCAAAAACATGCCTATACAAAATCCATTGTAGCTCTTCAGAATGGATAGATACTCCCAATTCTTTTTCATATTTGGATAGATTATGAGTCGGAGATATGATTTCATGTCTCATTTGACACTCAATTAAATCATGACGTCATCATAATGGCCTCCGAACTCATAATTTCAATTTGCATATTATGACGTCAGCATATTTTTGGAAAATTGATTGTATCTCTGTAAATATTGATCAATTTTCATCCAAATTTTGATATGTTCTAGTAGAGACAAATCTCTACAAATAAAGTCACGACGTATTTTTCATTTTGAAAATGGCATCATGGCGTATTTTTGTGATTAAAGGAGGCATGTCAATTTTCACATTTTGCGTGTATTCTCTACGGGACATGACTTTTTCTCAAAACTGGATTCTACATTGTTGTCTTTCGCGATCAACATCTCCGTCGTTTTATCTTCGTTTACGCTGAGCTTTGATAATGTTGTAGCTGAGACAATGAGCTATAATAAGTGTGCCATTTTTTTCGATCAGATGCCGGTATCATGCTCATATTTCACTTACAAAGTGGGATTTGAGAATTGTATTTTCCGTTTCCGTGTAACTTCATGAGAAATATTTTGGTATATCGGTAACGCACTTGACTTCCGACCTCGAGGTCCCTGGATCGAGTCCGGGCGTCTCCAACAATTTTTTTTCATCAATTTGTTTACTTTTTGACGTGTCAATGATCATGAAAATTGAAGACAGACCACCTAATTCGTCCCCATGACGAATTAAATTTCTAGTATTTTAATTGAATTTGTACAAAAACACAATTCAATTAAAATAAATTTGTGACCACTCTTTTGTGTGCACGATTACTCAAAATTGAACCGTCCAATTTCTTTCAAATTTAACACAGTCATTGGTCATCATCTTAAGACGTGACAGGAACATTTTCAAGTTCATCAATATATCGTGACGTCATCCAGGTGCCATTTTGTGAAGTGCTCTGAGAATCAACTCATGATCATATCTTCATAACCGTAAATCCTTTCTCATTCATATTTATAACAATTATGGTCAATATACATCCGGTCAACTTAAGGTCAATAAACGCGCGCGTACGCGTCCGTCCGCGCGTCGGTGCGCGCAAAAATAAAAAATGCTCATAATCACTTTTTGATCAAATTAGAGTACGTTTTAGGCCATTTCAAGCATTTCGAGATTTTTGCGTGGGCACACCTTTGCGCGCGCATAAATTTGCGCGCGCGTTTGTGTTCGTAATGGTCTTACGCAACCCAGAATCGCCTTTTTTGTCTATCATAGTATTGCCCATTTTATTCCGAACAATTTGATACCATGTTTATCTCTTTATGACCATTAATAACGAAATGAGCGTCAGTTTAAGGTAAACGTCTGTGCGTGCGAGCTCTTGTAATACATAGCATATATGGGCAAAAACATGCCTATACGAAATACATTATTAACTGTATAGAAAAAAATATTATGGCTCGATCTGAAAAGTCAACGGCAAAATACGTGTGAAACTAGTGAGCAATAATTGACCCAGTTGTACATTTCATCGCGCACCAGCTGCTGGTGACAATGACAATGTATATTACGTGTATAACAAAATGCGCACTATGCCCGAACTCCATTGTGACGTAACAATCACACCCTAGGCAAACTGATTGCAGTGTATCGAAAATTCGTCAGCATATTTTTGGAAAATTGATTGTATTTCTGTAAATGTTGATTAATATTCTTCCAAATTTTGATATGTTTTAGCTGAGACAATTTTCAACAAATGTCGTTGCCACGATTTTTCATTTTGACAAAAGCATCACGGCGTATTTTTGCGATTAAAGGAGGCATGTCAATTTTTCACATTTTGCGTGTATTCTCTATGGGACATGACTTTTTCTAAAATCTGGATTCTACATTCCTCTCTTTTGCGAGCAATATATCGACATTATTTCTGCTTGGATTATGTTGATTTTCGAGTATGTTGTAGCTGAGACTATATGTTATCTAAATCACCCCCACATTCTTCCAATAGGATTCGAGGATCACGCTCATGATCATCATCATTGTCTTAATGATGATGATTCTTGTCTCTCGCGAGCAATATCTCCGTCGTTTTATTTTCGTTTACGCTGAGCTTTGAGTATGTTGTAGCTGAGACAATGAGCTATCACAAGTGTGCCATTTATTTCTCGATCAGATGCCGGGATCATGCTCATATTTCACTTACAAAGTGGGATTTGAGAAATCAATCTTTCTTTTACGTGTACTCTCTATGGGAAATGTTTTAGTCTACCGGTAATGCACTTGACTTCCGACCTCGAGGTCCCTGGTTCGAGTCTGGGCGTCTCCAACAATTTTTTTCTTCACTTTTTTTTGGACCTTTTACTGTACCATCTCCTTTGAATATTAAAACACGTACAATCGCAAATAATGTAATAAACAACCATATTTACTTTATTATTACCCTATTATCACTTGATCCATTACTTTTTGCGAGCAATATCGCCGTTATTTCAGCTTGATTTTTGTTGATTTTTAAGTATGTTGTAGCTGAGACTATATGCTATATAAATATCCCCTCACTTTTTTTGCAATCAGATGTCAAGATCACGCTCATGATCATCATCATCATCATTTTCATTATCGTCATCATGACAATCATGATCATGATCAAGTAGTTAATTTCTCAATACTTTGTGTCATATTCATTAGGCCTACTTATTTTGATATTTTTTCCCATTAAATTTAATCACGATCATCAACAATCATTATAATTTCTAAATATTTCGTTCATCAGTTTAGCTCATCAGTTTAGTTCAGTTCATAAGTTTATCCGTTTAGCTCATGAATTCAGTTCATTTCACATCAGTTTAATCTATCAGTTCATCAGTTCATCAGTACTTCATGAAGACAGACCACCTAATTCGTCCCCATGACGAATTAAATTTCTAGTTCTTTATTTATTTTTATTTATTCCGTACACTTTTTTTGTGTATACGTTTACTCGAACTCGACCTGGTCAATTTCCTTCAAATTTCTGCTAGTCATCAGGCCCTATGATATGAAGTTCCCGAAACCTTTTTCAAGTTCATGGGGTCATCGTGACGTCATCCAGGCGCCATTTTGTAAAAATCAGGTCATTATCATATCTCAATAACGAGTAATCAAAAATAAACCATATTTAGTATACATCAACTTCCGGTCAAAGGTCAACTAAAAATGTCAACAAAATCCGTGCGCGCACCTCGACGCGCACGTACGCCCGCTTAAAATTTTTAAAATGCTCCAATTCGTCCCAAATTTTGTTTGCACACGTTTCAGGTCATTTTAAGCATTTCAAAATTTTCCGTCCGTAAGTGTCCCCGCGCGCGTTGCGCGCGCTCACAGCGCGCGTAAAAAGTCAAATTTAATTTTTTTTACATGATTTAGATTCCTCTTACCGTAAATGACAATTTACATTAATTTCAGTCACTCTTGACCTTTCATAAGGCCGTGAGCGCGCGTCAAAGTTCAAAATCCGCGCGTGCTGCTATGGGCAATATAATGCAAATTTGATCAAAAACATGCCATTTTAAAAATCAAAATAGCTCTTCAGATAGTCCATTGACCCCCAATTTTTATATCATGGTTGGAAAAAGCATGAGTTGGAGATATGAATTCATGTCTCATTTGATCCTCAATTAACTCATGACGTCATCATAATGGCCTCCGAACTCAAAATTTCAATTTGCATATTATGACGTCAGCAGATTTCTGGAAAATAGACTGTATCTCTGTCAATATTGATCAATTTTCTTTCAAATTTTGATATGATCTAGCTGAGACAATTGTCTACAAATGCAGTCACCACGATTTTTCATTTTGACAAAGGCATCATGGCGTATTTTTGCGATTAAAGGAGGCATGTCAATTTTTCACATTTTGCGTGTATTCTCTATGGGACATGACTTTTTCTCAAAACTGGATTCTACATCCTGTCTTTTGCGAGCAATATCTCCGTCGTTTTAGCTTTGTTTACGCTGAACTTTGAGTATGTTGTAGCTGAGACAATAAGCTATCACAAGTGTGCCCTTTATTTTTCGATCAGATGCCGGGATCATGCTCATATTTCAATTACAAAGTGGGATTTGTGCATTCCATTTTCCGTTTACGTGTAATCTCTATGGGAAATGTTTTGGTATATCGGTAACGCACTTGACTTCCGACCTCGAGGTCCCTGGTTCGAGTCCGGGCGTCTCCAACAATTTTTTTTTCTTCACTTTTTTTTCTTTTTGACCATTCACTCTACCATCTCCTTTGAATATTAAAACACGTACAATCGCAAATAATGTAATAAACAACCATATTTACTTTATTATTACCCTATTATCACTAGATCCATTACTTTTTGCGTGTAATCCTTATGGGAGATGACTTTTTCTCAAATCTGGATTCTACATTCTTGTCTTTTGCGCGCAATATCGCCGTCATTTCGGCTTGATTTTTGTTGATTTTTGAGTATGTTGTAGCTGAGACTATATACTATCTAAATGTTCTCTCATTTTTTTCAGTCTGATGTCATCGTGGTCTGTTGATGATAATCATCAACATCATCATGATCATCATCATCATCATCGTCATCCCCATTACTATCAAGATCATCATCATCATCATGATCATCATTGTTTACATGTCTATATAAACTTCTCCCTTTCTCAATATAGTAAATATTATAATACATCATAAGACTTGAAGACAGACCACCTAATTCGTCCCCATGACGAATTAAATTTCTAGTTATTATTTATTTTTATTTCTTCCCGTTTTTTGTTTATCGGTTAACTCAAGATCGGTTGTGTTAATTTCTTTCAATTTTGACACAGTCATAGGTCATTGTCATGAGACGTGACAGGAACATTTTCAAGGTCATCAGATTATCGTGACGTCATCCAGGCGCCATTTTGTGAAATCACGATATCCATCATATCTTCGTGATCCATAAGCAAAGGTCATTCATATTCATATCACATATACTTCAGGTTAAGGGTCATCAAGTCATGTCATCAAAGGTCACATAAAGGTCATGACGCGCACGTACGCGCGCGTCAAAATTTAAAAATGCTCAAAATCACTTAACTATTAAAGGAGAGTACGAATCAGGTCATTTTAAGCATTTCAAAATTTTCCGTCCGTAAGTGTCACCGCGCGCGTTGCGCGCGCTCATAACGCGCGGAAATGGTCAAATTCAAATTGTTTACATGATTTAGATTCCTCTTACCGTAAATGACAATTTACATTAATTTCAGTCACTCTTGACCTTTCATAAGGCCGTGAGCGCGCGTCAAAGTTCAAAATCTGCGCGTGCTGCTATGGGCAATATAATGCAAATTTGATCAAAAACATCCCATTTTAAAAATCAAAATAGCTCTTCAGATAGTCAATTGACCCCAATTTTATATCATGGTTAGAAAAAGCATGAGTTGGAGATATGATTTCATGTCTCATTTGACCCTCAATTAACTCATGACGTCATCATAATGGCCTCCGAACTCAAAATTTCAATTTGCATATTATGACGTCAGCATATTTTTGTAAAATTGATTGTATCTCTGTAAATATTGATTAATTTTCTTCCAAATTTTGATATGTTCTACCTGAGAATATTGTCTACAAATACAGTCACCACGATATTTCATTTTGACAAGGGCATCATGGCGTATTTTTGCGATTAAAGCAGGCATGTCAATTTTTCACATTTTGCGTGTATTCTCTATGAGACATGACTTTTTCTCAAAACTGGATTCTACATTCTCGTCTTTCGCGAGCAATATCTCCATCGTTTTATCTTTGTTTATGCTGAGCTTTGAGTATGATGTAGCTGAGAGAATAAGCTATCACAAGTGTGACCTTTATTTTTCGATCAGATGCCGGGATCATGCTCATATTTCACTTATAAAGTGGGATTTGTGAATTCTATTTTCCGTTTACGTGTAATCTTTATGGGAAATGTTTTGGCATATCGGTAACGCACTTGACTTCCGACCTCGAGGTCCCTGGTTCGAGTCCGGGAGTCTCCAACAATTTTTTTTTCTTCTTTTTTGACTTTTCAATGTTCATAAAATTGAAAACAGACCACCTAATTCGTCCCCATGACGAATTAAATTTCTAGTTTGATATTGATAATGAAGCTAATATCAGAAACGAGATACGTTAGGTCTGTAACGGAAAATTGTACTTACTACTGAAGCCATGTTAGAAGGTTCGTTGACTCGAATGCTTTGAATCTAGTGAAGTATCGAAGAATAATGAGTGAATGATGAAACAAATCATTTAACCTCCTTTTATAGGATCTAAAAAAATAACATTTGTGATGAGAGCGGGTCAATTCATGCAAATTGAGACAAACTTTTTTATGAAAACAATTTACCTTTGGTTAATTTAACTGTAATCTCGTTGTTCATTATCAACTAATTTAAGCTGTCATTTTGTATTTCATTAGTAAACAGTTAAACTGTCATTTCAAAATTCAAATCACCGATTAACCATGAAGCAATGACAGCTGAAGGATATAAGGCGATGATAATAACCATATCTAGCTATTGACGTCCATAATGAATAATTAAGGATTTTCTATAAACACAAGAATCGCTTGATTGGCACGGTAATTGCTTCACCGATTTCGTCAACACTGTTATATTATGACGTTGGCTGATAAGTTATACGTAATAGCTATCACTGAAGGTGAAATGATATTGAATACATGTAATTAACTGTTGTACATAGCAACCAAGGTTTTTGTAAGGGAAAAATATCAACCTAAATGAAACATATTATGATATTGATAATAAAATTAATGGAAATTAAAAACATAGTAATATGATGATTATAGTAAAAATATTGATATCGATAAAATGATATCAACAATATTACTAAAATGTTAATAATAATATCAACAGTAATACCAATGATAATTATGATATTTATTATGAAGATAATATATGGTGTAATGGGGGGGGGGGGGTGGACAGTCGGTCGTACTACGTTGATGAAATGCAATCGGAACAACAGTCCAGCAGGGGAAGTAAGAGTGATTTTTTTTGTAATTATTCCAATGACCTTTTAAAGGATACAAATAAGTTGTTTATTTGCTGATATTAATTAAGAATAAAACTACTATCTCTTTTTGAAGCATTTATCATCATGAATTGGTTATTGTCGGGAGTAAAATAGTACATAATGTAATAACAAGAACATTTGGGGTTTGGGGGTTTACTGTTAAACCTGTAAGTCTGTACCCTCAGCCATGCCTTGAACCATAATGCATGACCCTGCAGAAGAATTTTTCCTGTTGGGGGCCGGGGGAAAATGCAATGAATTTTTGAAAAATTATTGCATTTTTTTCGTTTTGGGGGATTTGTGGAAGGGGCCGCGTACCCTAGCAAACACTGCGTACAGTCATGATTCAGGGGCTAAGCAATGGCCTCGTTACTGTGAGGCCCCAGGATAAAAATCGTGTCGATTAGCTATATACTAGTGCCCTTTTGTGAGGCATTAATCCTCATTACTGTCAATTATGACTTAAGGACGTAGGTCCCTTAGCTGATTAGCATAGTAGCACACATATGATTAAGCAGTCATGCAAAACAAACACTCGCAAATTAGTATTCAATAAAATCTGAGAATGTATGCCATTATCTAGATCTATTAGAAATAAATAATTTTTACAAATCCTTCCCTAAACTGGGGTAAAAATAAATATTCCACCATTATGACCAACAGTGTACGTACCCGCTGGCGGACGGTGCTAGCTGCCTATTGACACCAACAGAATACGGCTCTTACGCAGATGGCATGTTCCGAATGCCCGGACAACGCCGATTATGTGCCGAAGTAATGCCAATCGCAGTTCGGCTCTAAGATTCGGCTGCTGTTTCCGCCCACTTTCGTGACGTCGCGATCGTCAGCGATCAGCTGGCTTGGCGAAGGCAGGCCAGGCCGCGCGTACTTTGATTGACAGCTGTATGCAAATTAGAAGTCGATCTTCGGAACCAAGATGGCGATGACTAGAGCAGCAATAACTACACTGGCGGGAACGTGCCACTTTAACTGTCACGTCCAATTAAATCTATTTACGATATTTTTGAACAAAATGCTTGCTCAAAGGTTCGTTCAATTAAGCGTAGACGTCATTTTTGGTGGAGACTGTTATTCAAACTATACTTCAGTCATTCAATATAGAGTTTCGAGCATGGGAATTTACCTTATTTTTCATCCAAATTCATTCTGTCTAGTGCGTGTGCCAATATTCGTTCAAATACGACGGTAATTGTCGAAAGGTGAACTCGGGCATTCGAGCTCACGAATGGGCAGTCAATTTCGTAACATGTTCATTCAAATTAAGATTAAGATGTTGTTTATATAGGCCCTATCATTTTTCTAATTTCTGAAAATTAAATAATGTAGATTAATTTTGTTTCATTGTCGATATCAGATGCACTTTCGACAAGGCAGGCTTAAGGAAGACTTTTATATGTTTTGATTTCCCGTTTTTCTTCACTTCTTATACTGTAATAACTACGTTAGATCAATTGCCTCAAAATTCTCCTCCCCCTAATTAAAAACAAAAAAAACTAACCTTTTGGGGGGCAAGAATTGACGTTGTGCTCATGGTGGGCGTCATTCGAGGATGGACATTTATCTCGATTTTTTCACGGGGTGCACGGCAAAGTATCAGTCGTGTATACATGTAGCAAGTTTTATGAGTTTATTGTTATCATGTTTATGCCACTTGATAAAGTCTGAGTGTGTTTTTTGTAATGAACTTATTAAAATAATAATGAAAAAACACTTTATCCAAGAGAAATAAAATGAATGAATCAATCGATACATAAATACAGCATAATATTTCCAAGACCAAAATCGTTATTATTACTTTCATGTTTTAATACTAAATTTATTTCAATAATTATCGGCTTTTGCTTGAAAACTGCCATCCCTGCCTTCTCTATTCTTCAACTTATAATTAAACTGATTAATTCCCATGTAAAACTTTACAATACAAACGTAACATTCGATTTCTGCATACATTGTCACATCCTCAGTTAACATACAACGTCTGTATAATATTGTTTTATTAAAGCTTGCCTCTCTTCTTAAATGGATATTGACCCCCCCCCCTCTCTCTCTCTCTCTCTCTCTCTCTCCCGCCCACTCTTTCTCTATTTATCTCCCTCTGTATGTTTGTCTCTCCCAACTCTCTATGTATGTCTGTATGTCTGTCTCTTTTTGTCTCTCTCTCTCTCTCTGTATCTGGTTGAACGACAGATGATCCGCGTAACACTGACCTCATCATAAATACAACGCTGGACCAACCCTACACCTTACCATAACCTTAACCCTAACCCTAAACCCAATAGCAACCTTAGCCACAAGTGACCCTATCTTTGAAGAAAAAAAGTCAGTGCAGTTTTTTTGTACTCATGTTTTTATTGGACGTCAAAAAACAGAAACATGCAGCACGAGGATAACAAATAACGATGTACTATTGTCGCCAGAGCGTGGGAGCGCATCCTCATCATTTCTCTCTCTTTCATGATACCACCTCTTCTCTCTCTCTCTCTCTCTCTTTTCTCTCTGTGTGCGTTTATTGGGTCTTGCCACTAGATATGTACATATCGTACCCCACTATCATACCCCACTATCGAACCCCACTATACGAAAGTGATTTGCGGGATGTCGCGTTTATTGTCTTGTGTCTGCGCAGCTGTTTTGACCCGGGATGCAGACAGTTTCTCGGAGGTCAACTACATACACATGTTTGTACACAACACATGGCGCGCGCTAGCCTCCGAACCGGAAATTAACCTGGGTGGTCCGATTTGTATGTGCGGTTCAAAACAGCTTTGCGTTTATCATCTCTCAGAAACGTGATTCTGGCTGTATGTCACATACAAAACACACCTTTTTGCGTCTTTAGATATGCCCATATCTAAAGACCTTTAAAAAAGGCTTTGCGTTCATCACCTTCTAAATTTGCCTGAAAGACGTTTGAGAAACCTGATTCTAGCCAAAAAGTTGGTCAATAAACGCAACCTCTATCTCTCTCACACTCGCTTTGTCTCTCTTTCTTTCTCTATCTCTCCCCTCTCTCCTGTTCTCTCTCTTTCTATCTCGCTCTCATCCTCCCCCTCTCTCTTTATTGTCCATACCATCTCCCCTTCTCTTCCTACCTGTCTCCTCTTCCTTTTTTTCTTTAACGACCCTCTCCTATCGCTTCGTTGTCTTTTCTCTAGTTTTGTCCCATCTCATGGCATGCTTCAATCCTCTCTTCCAAATCATTCTGCCATATCGGCCTGGTCGTAGCACAACTAAAGTCTTGACGATCAAAAAGTATATATTCACGACAGTTCTTTCCTTTGGTTAGAAATTTATTTAACAAGAATTAGTATGCCCTCATATTAGTCAAAGACTTTAGTTTAAAAGTTTGCTGTTATTAACAAGTTATTAAAATCAAACCAAATCAAGAAAGAACAAAATTAGTATGTTCATCAAAATAAAAAACAATAATATCTGCCATCAACTTATAATACAAATAATACCTATTCAGAACAGGACACTACTCTGTATAAAGCATGTTGTAAGTACGCAAATCTACTTTGTATAAAGAACAAACTAAAGTCAACACAGATTGTAAATTAGCCAGAAAAGTATTTGAAATTAACTGAAATAGATTACGATTAGTATTAAAGTATTAGATCATAAATAGATACCAGATATATATCAAAGATTGGTGAACCATAGAACGATTAATTCGAAACTCCTAATTTGGGTCTGAGAAAATGAAATGATCCTAAATACTAAATAATCTACAAAAAAAAAAAAAAATATTGATGTAAGTAAATTCAAGTTTTAAATGCCATCATAGATGCCTATTATAAATGTAAGATAAGAAAGAATAAGTTTATCATCTTAGTTTGCTAGGAGCTGTTTATCACTTTGTTTTATATTACATTAGAATTAAGAATTTAGAATTGTATTGACTCTTTGACCCCCTCTCGGGGTATGGGAGTACAAACAAACATTAAAGTATAAAAAGCAATGCATACAATTCTTATACATTATACATACTGTAGATAATGACACATAGGTACAAACGATAATAGGTATATAGGGGATGAAAGTACTAACGTGAACAATGTAACCAACTAGTAAATACAATATATACATACAATGTAGATAGTAACAATTGATAATAGAATGTATAATGCAGTCTATTTACTAGCTAAAGAGTAAACAAAGAAGGCTATAGCAACACAGATGTTAATATACCAATCACGGATGATGAAGGCTTAGCTTGAATTAAATTAAAAACACTATTATGAAACTTTAATATCTATTTTGATGAGGGCAGTCCTAAGGGCATTACATTATGTAGGCATCTAATCATCTCAAAATGGCGGAATTAATAGGCCTACATTATTGTTTAATTATAAATACGTAAAATTAAATAAAAATGAATAACAATAAATTAAACTTCATATAACTACTAGGTGCAGAAGAATGATCTCTAATCTTCTTCAAAGACGATATTTGGCGATGTCTTTCTCAGTCTGTTTCACTAGACTCAACGGATGATTCAGCAGAGGCAGAGACAGAGGAGGAACGCCTAAAACGAGCTGTATGGGGTGATAAAAACACATAAATTATGTGATATTATATACCTCACTTAAGTAATCCAGCAATCTGATTGGTCGAAATTGCATTCATAAACTTTAACTGTTCCCGAAAATTCCCGGTAACCATGGTTAAAAAACAGTTCAAAATCCCAATAACCATGGTTATTGGGAAAATAGGTCAGTCTCCATGGTTACTCCATAGGTTTACATGTTAAAAAATGGTCTGAGCGATCGAGGATACCGTACGTGTGCGAAGAATTGGTCGGTAATTTCAATACAATTGAATCTCGATCGATCTTACCGACAATTTTATCTTGCATTGTTGACATGAAGACGAAAATAAACTTCCAAAAACAAACAAAAAAAACATCTGCCGATAGATCTTGATCTAAATTCGTGCCAATATGCATTGCAAAAGTAAAAAAAAAGAAGGGCCTGTTTAATGGAGCAGCCGCGAAGCATCCACCACGCGAAGCCGTTTCAATCCATTTTAATGTATATATAAAAAAAAAAAAACTGCTATGAATGGCAACAGAGCGCGATAGCCGATCGGTTTAAGGCGCTGATTTTAGTTACATCACCTTTTGTACGCAAGAGTTCGAATCCCATCTTCGAAAACATTTTTTTTAATTTTTTTTTAATTTTTTTTTTTTTTTTTTTTCGGCATATAAAAGTATTAATGACTGCTTTAATATTCGAAAAATAGTTGTGTTTATACGCTCTCGGGAAGGTTACAATTGGGCTATCACCCTCGGCACGCCTCGGGTAATAGCACAATTCTAACCTTCCCTTGAGCGTATAAAAACAACTATTTCTCTCAAAGCAGTCATTAATACTATACTGTAATCTATTTTACGACTCACAACATGTACGATGAATAAAATCAATCCGGCAGATTGTTTGATGAAGTGACATATGAGCAAAAAGTTTTCGACATTTTTTCCCCGCGACAATTATTGCTCCTAGATGAATCGAATTCATAAAGAAAGTATACCACTCCCCCTCCCAAATAAAAATAGTTACTTCAGTGATGTTCCTTACCTGAAGCAGGACACGAGACAACTCGGATGCAAACGCTCTCCAAGATCTCACAAGCATCGGCAAAGTTCGTTTCACCTTCCTCTTCCAAACACACCTGATTATTATCGGCTGACTTCAGCAAAGCCTGCTCATCAGCAGTCACTAGCCCGGGAAGTTTTTCTTCACAGTCGTTCATCACTGTTCTGTATCTATCACAGAGGGCTTGAAACTCCGAAGTGTGATCGATGGTTTGGGCTAAGATTAGGAGAAAGTGATGTGAATTTAGCGATCACAATGAGACTTTAAGCAAAATAACATTATGTTTATAACCTGTTCTCCAATACTACCTCTTTTGAATCAATTTTTGTTTTAGTTCCATGTACAACGACTGAATATTCAATTGAGATTAAATATACAGTCACAAATTATATGAAATGTTTGCAAATCAACCCTCAATCATGTCAATTTATGGACATAATATTTGAATCGCACAACCGCCCCCCCCCCTCCCCCCCCCCCCCAAAAAAAATCGTTAATCATTAACATGAATACCATGAAATACCAATTTAATCGTTTGACTTCATATCAAAAGTAACTTGGTGTCACCTTATGTATTCACTGTGAGACGGAATATTTGATGAAATATGACTTCTGTCATAACCATGGAAAATTATCGCACTCCATCCTCAAAAGAATATTTGTTATATTGAAATGTATTATTTCCACGTAGAATACATTTCACACTTTCCCATGAATGACGTTTGTACGCGAAAAAGCCCAAGTGGTAGTATTCATTTCATCTTCGTTCTAAACTCATAATAAATCATGATAACATTTTAATAATAAGCGTTCCTACCTTTGATTTCCAGTGTAACAAATGCAATGAGGCACAGGCAAAGGGACAGAGTTTTTACCTGGAAATAAAGAAAGAGCCGCGTCAAAATCAATAGTTTGTCTCGGATACATTCCGGGAGTATTCAACACTGCAACAAAACAGTATAGAATTTTAGAAGAAATCGCAATGAAATACACAAAGATATATATTGCTTGTATAAAGATTCTATCTGATCAAATAGGGGGAAAAGGAAAAAACATCAAAACCTCCAAAACAATTTCGAAGTTTCCGACAGATATATAATTTTACACCTTCGTTTACGCAGGGAAACCTGATCAGCATCAATGCTGTTTTTCCTGAGATACCTGCAATCATCATTACCCCCCACCCCCTCCCCACACACACACACACACACACACACACACAACAACAATAACTCTTCCTGGGTGGAGTGTGGCTATTTGAATGTGAATTAACGTCTTGCCAAAGGGCGTTAGTGTCGGGCTGGGATTCGAACCCTTAACCCTAGGATTGAGAGTTAAGTGAATGAACAATACCTTGACACCATTGTAACAAAACTAAACATAACAAATTTACTATTTCACATCCCATCTCTTAAGTAAAATGCCCTTCTCGAATTGAGATATACTAGTTTGATATTGATAATGAAGCTAATATCAGAAACGAGATACGTTAGCTTTGTAAATGAAAGAAAATTGTACTTACTACTGAAGCCATTTTAAAAGGTACGTTGACTCGAATGCTTTGAATCTAGTGAAGTATCGAAGAATGATGAGTGAATGATGAAACAAATCATTTAACCTCCTTTTATAGGATCTAAAAAAATTAAATTTGGGATGAGAGCGGATCAATTCATGCAAATTGAGACAAACTTTTTTATGAAAACAATTTACCTTTGGTTAATTAAACTGTAATCTCCTATTCCATTATTAACTAATTTAAACTGTCATTTTGTATTTCATTAGTAAACAGCTAAACTGTCACCTCACAATCCAAACCACCGATTAATCACGAAGCAATGACAGCTGAAGGATATACAAAATAATAACCATATCCAGCTATTGAAATTCATAACGAATAATTAAGGCTGTTCTACAACACAAGAATCCCTATATTGGCACGGTAATTGCTTCACCGATTTCGTCAACACTGCCATATTACGACATTGTCTGATCAGTTATACGTAATAGCTATCATTGAAGGTGAAATGATATTGAGTACATACAACCAACGTTTTTTTAAGGAAAATATATCAACGTAAATGAGCATATGATATTGATGATACTTATAATTATAATAATAATAATAATAATAATAATCATAATAATAAAATGTATTATCATAACAAATAATGATAATGATAAAACAATATTAACAATATTACTAAAAATGAAGAAAAAAAATAAATAACAGCTGATAAATGATGATTTTGAGAATTATCATAATGAGCAGCAAAGCCTTGGCGGGGGGGGGGTGGGGGACACTCAGTTGTAAAATCAAGCAGGGAAATTAACAGTAAACATGTGTGATTACTTCCAATGATAGTTTAAAGGATATAAATACATGGTTTATTTAATGATGATAATTGAGAATAAAACTTTAAACTCTTTTGAAGCATTTATTATGACAAATTGTTTATTTTCGGGAGTAAAATAGTAAACGTAATGTGCAAACCAGAACATTTTGGGTTTTGGGGTATCATGTGAAACGTGTAAAGCTCTACCCACAGCTGTAACTGACGAAATAAGTGGGATAAAAAAAAAAGGAATTACAAATAATTCAAAAAAGAGGAATTAAAGATTCAAGTATGTTAAATTATCTTGTTCGTGTTATTCATAGAATAAACTGTAAATGGATTATTATCTTATACTTTAATTCCAGCAGCAACGGTATTGGTTTCCGTGAGTGCATTTGTTTTGCCAACCAATGATCCCTTTGACAGCTTGGCAGTGTTTTTACTTTACAGGTGATTATAACATCAATCGTGCCAAAACAAATGACAACTATTCCGTTTGGTGATTTTCCAAGTTTGTTTATTATCAACATCGTCCGCCATATTTCGATTAACTGTCACGTGCAATTAAATCTATTTACGATATTTTTGAACAAAATGTTCGCTCAAAGGTACGTTCAATTAAGTGCAGACGTCATTCAATATAGAGTCTTGTGCATGCGATTTTACCTTTTTATCATCCAAATTCATTCTGTCTAGTGCGTGTGCCAAGATTTGTTCAAATTCGGTAATTGTCAAAAGGTGAACTCGGGCATTCGAGTTCGCGTATTGGCAGTCCATTTCGCATAACATTAACGATTACGTTGGATGTTGATTTATAGGCCCCTGATGTTGTTTTTTCAATTCCCTGAAATTGAAATTATTTTAGATGTTTAACCCCCCCCCCCCCAAAAAAAAAAAAAAAAAAAAAAAAATCGAAACAAACGTATTTTTTTCGGTGGGAGGTGTGATGTTTCGCGCATGATGGTATCTCCATTAATCTACAGGATGCACGACAAAGGATCAATTGTTTAACCATCGTGTAGATATTTTTTCTACACATTAAGAATTATCTTGTAATCATTTCCACGTTGCTCAATAAAATCCATGTGTATCTTTTTTAATGAACTTTTTCAAAGAGCAATGAAAAATACTTTATTCAACAAAGTTTAGTCATACGCGTGATTCCCCGGTCCTAAACTCACACGCGCGCACCAATAAATATCCTTTAATTCTATGCTCATTTTCATACACATCTTAGAGTCTAAGAAAATTGAACGAATCCATACTATAGCCATTACATACTACGCTTGTTTTCTAAACATACTTAGGAATTTTTTTAAAGGGAGTCATTAGAACAAAATGGATTCATATGAATGAACGAAAAGCTTAAATGAATTCGAATGTACGAATGGCAGTATTACATGGTCATGTGGTCATGTCCGAGTCTTAAATTTTGAAAAGTTGTCATGTAAGTCATTTTTTGTATTGAAACGAAAGCTGTCCGGCACTAGATTATAGTGTCAGTACCGATTCAGTAAATTTGAAATTTCTTACGTAGCTTTCAAAATTTCACTTCTTTTTAACTTTATGTCCGATTTCTTTCAGATATACACCAGTCTGCTTCTTTGACTTTTTTCTGCTTTCTATTAAAATAACTTGCTATTAAGGTTAGCTTTGATTTTCTGTATAGGCCCTACACATATGTTTTTACCGAATTTCAAAGTCCTTCTTTATAAAAATAATAATAATAATAATAATAGTGGGTTCTTGTATATCGCTCATGCCAGTCAGATTTGACCCTCCTGGCGCTCCCGATTATTCCCCTGGCTTTAGCACGGCTGCCATACGGCGCTCTGCCAAATTTAAAAACTATTATGTAAAGAGGATCCTACACTTGAATGAAATAACGGTGTGACGTAAAATTGGTAAGCAGTTGTAGTGACACTCAGAGGGAAGGAAGTCAATTAATTTGGGAATATCTTTTATCATTTTTTCCACACGGTCATAATAGCATGGATATTATTACTTTTTATCCTTCAACTGTCAGCTTCTACCTAACGCATAATGAAGAATAAATGGCCTTTCAAAAAAAGGAAATTGCAGTTCAATAATAAAATACAAAATGATAATTTAATTATTCAATTATAAGTTGTTTTTTAATGGAAGAAATGTGATTTGACTTTGCATAAATTGACCCGCCCCCATCTCAAATTTGATTGTTTTAATATCCTATAAAAGGAGGCTAAATGATTTGTTTCATCATTCACTCATCATTCTTCGATACTTCACTTTACTCAAAGCATTCGACTCAACGAACTTTCTAAAATGGCTTCAGTAGTAAGTATAACTTTCTTTCGTTTACACATGTCAAACATGTCATTTCTTATGTAAAGATTGTGACAAACATTCTCAAACCAATGCATCTAACTTATGCTTGTGTTTTGGAGATTTGAGATTTTATTGCAAATTGTTAATTACTACTTTTTTTTATTTGCATGCCTATCTGCTGGATTTGCTTTTGTTTATGTATTCGACAACGGTGACACGACATAGTGAGTCGTTTATTTAACCCTGAATCCTAGAGTTTATGGTACGAATACCAGTCAGAATTAACGTTCTTTACCAAGATATTAAACTACATTTGCCACCCTCCACCCAGGTGTAAATTAGTATCTGGCAATTGCTTGGGAAATGTAATTGCAGGGCTCTCATGAATTTGCATCACTGCTCTTGTAAACTAATTTGTTATATTATTGGAAAATTGTATAGCAGGTTCAGATGTTTTCCCTCTTTGTACAAGTAAAATCTTATTGTAAGCAATATATACTCTGTGAACTTCATTAATATTTGTCGTTTCTATTTTGTTGTTGATGCGACTTGGAATACTCAATGAACATGTTGCAGGCACATTATGTTGATGCTTATTATTTGGTTTCTTTTTTATTTAGGTAAAAACTCTGTCCCTTTGCTTGTGCTTCTTTGCATTTGTTACACTGGAAATCAAAGGTAAGAATACATCTTCATAATTTCCTCTTTTTTAAAAGTCTGGAACAGAGATGCAAATTAAAGTCACTTTAGTCTTTTCGGGTATAGACGTCATGCGATGAAAATAACTATGGTATGTATTCTAGATAGAAATAATACATATCAATAATGAGGATGGAATGAAGGAAATATTTATTCTTGATTATCATTTCACCATGAAAAAAAATAATATGTTTATGTATGTATTTTGTCTCGTTTAATTTATATAGAGCCCCAAGGGCAACCTTATGTTAATGGCTGCCGGGGTACTCTTTTAAGATACTTACTAAATAAATAAATAAACAATAACAAATAAATGAATGTTTAAGAGTGAATTAAGAATTATAAAAAAATATATACATGCATACTTTATATTTTTACAAGGTCATTGGAGTAGATATCGTTCACTAACGTTCCTAAAAACCTGTAATCAAAATAAGCTTATTTATTTTATTCTTTAGGGGGTGCTTTCTCAATGTTATGAATTCACATGAATATAACATGAATTCACAAGCGTTAACTTGACACTTTTAACTAATGTTAATTATATCGTTTGTCTACATTTCATTCGATAGACGATTCGAAAATCATCATGAATAGAGGGACTATATTAACAGAACTTACCATATACTTGTGACTTTCCATGTATATATTTCAGATTGAATATCCCGTCGTTTTACGCAAAGCTTTGATTAATTTTGTTAAATCAAATGAAGTAATATTGAAGTACAGATTCTCTTAAAAACCTTGTTACTCTTTAAAACCTCATTGCTTTTTCTAAAATACTTTTCCAATATTAACAGCCCAAACCACCGACCGCACTTCGGAGTTTCAAGCTCTCTGCGATAGATACAGAACAGTGATGAACGACTGTGAAGAAAGACTTCCCGGGCTAGTGACTGCTGATGAGCAGGCTTTGCTGAATTCCGCCGATAATAATCAGGTGTGTTTGGAAGAGGAAGGTGAAACGGACTTTGCCGATGCTTGTGAGATCTTGGAGAGCGTTTGCATCCGAGTTGTCTCGTGTCCCGCTTCAGGTAAGGAACATCACCGAAGTCACAATATTCTTGCTTTTTGGAAGGGGTCTATTTTCTGAAGCTAGACAGTCCAAGTTTCTCTGTAATGAAATTCATTTTTAACTTCAGAAGAACCTTCTTAATATCAAGTTTTATACTAAGAGAAATCAATAGCATCCATTGAGAAAGAAAATACCCCTCTCCCTTCCTCCTCTTAAGACTAGAGTCAGATTGTTTTTTTTTAATGCAATTTTATTTTTTTTAATAAATAATTATTTTGAGAAAATTCAGGTCAACATTTTGCTTGTGAATACCTTTATTATCACGAATTCTGTATGAAATAAATATAATGCATTCATGAAAACATTAGAAAAAAAGCGCTCAGGGCCATTTCGTGTTCAGCAAATAAAGTTCCTTCGGTAATTTTTTTTCTCAGATTGATCCGAAATGTGCTACAGCGACATTTATTGTTTTGGGGATTATTTCATTGAAGACATACAGGGCTAGGATTAGGGTTGTAATTAAATTTTAGGTCCGGTGTAGAGTAAGGGTAAGGGGTATTTTTTCAGGATGGAATTCGTCTCGTGTGGAAAATCATCGTAGGAGCAATTATAGCCGGAGCATTTGTCGTAGATATTTTGCCTCATGGGTACATAGACGATAATATTTGATCCTTTAACACGTTAACACCTTGCATTATTCGCATAAGAATAGGGAAAAAACCCTGGTGTAGTGGTCCACCTGCACACCTCCGATTAGCTATACCGGGAGGAGAGACCCGAGGGTTACAGTGATTTAGTTCGCTTTTCGCCTCCCAGGCACAGGTGACGCCAAACACTTAATTATAATAATGATAACAGATGTTATAGTAGTAATTTATGGGTTGCAGATGAGCTGTTGAACATCTTTAGGGTAAATAATTGATGTGTTTTCTCATCCTATACAGCTCGTTTTAGACGTTCTTCCTCCGTCTCTGCCTCTGCTGAATCATCTGTTGAGTCTAGTGAAACAGACTAAGAAGTTCATCGGCATGGCGTGTCAAAGGTCGTTACTTTATTGCCTTGGAAGGAGATCAGAGAACATTCTTCTGTTACCTGCTAGTTATCATCGCCACGTAATCTCAATAGTTGAACTTCAGAATTCCTCATAAATTACGATATTTCAGAGTAATTTTATGTATTTATTCATTAACTAGCCTTAGAAAATGAAATATAAACCTGAAATAAATCACATATCATAGTTTTTAACTTTGAAATGCTTCGATTCGAACAATAACCAATCAAGATTTGCTGATACTTGAATACATGAATAATTTGTATACTGAAACTATAAACGTTCATATCGTAATATGAACTTAAATATTTGTTCATTTATTTACTCTTTTCTTAAATAGATATTGAATCAGAGAGATACTGTCCGTAGCTGCATCGTGTATTTGTTAAAGTTTAATTACTATCGATTTGGTGTTTTTATTTATTTACCAAATATTTATCTGACAAAAATATTGTCAAAATGATACTTATTTTAATCATGTATTTGTACAAAGTCTTCTATATTTTGTCTATCAGGGTTATATTTCCAAATCGACTGATTTATAGTGTAAAATGTATTTTTAACTTCAAAGAAATCATGTTTTCATATTCTATGACTATGTCCGGTTTCTGCTGAAATAAACTATACACTTCAACCAAAGATCATTAACTTTCTTCTGTATCTATTCGACTGTTTCAAATGTGGAGAAGTGTTGTTTGTATACATCCTACTTCAAATAGTAGATTTAACATGAAATGAATCATAGCGTGTGAAAGCATACAACAAGAACATCAATATAAGTTTTAGATGAGAGAGATAAAAAAAAAATGTGGAGAACGAGACAATATCATGCATGGAGGATAAAGAGCGAAAGAAAGAAAGAAAGAAAGAAAGAAAGGGGAAGGGTGCAACAAAAGAAGAAGATACTAGTTGAAAGAGAAAGAGAGAGAAAGAGAAAAGGAGTTAAAAGAAACAACTGAACAATGGTACAGTAGAGCGAGAGAGAGAGAGAGAGGGGGGAACGAGATATCGATCGAGAGAGAGAGAGAGAGAAAGAGAAAGGAGTTAAGAGAAACAACTGAGAACAGTGGTACAGTGGAGCGAGAGAGAGAGAGGGGGGGGGGAACGAGATATCGAGAGAGAGACAGAGAGAGAGAGAGACAGAGAGAGACAGAATGGAAGGTGATGAGTCATAGCGAAGTACCGTGATTCTCGCTGTACACTGGGCCTCTTTTCGGCTGCTACGCGTGATCTGTTCTGATCAAGCCTGTGAAGGAAATACTCCTGCATGCCAGCAGTTCAACCCAATGCTTCCACATGCTGCGTCAAATGAAAGCGCCAGTCGCTGACGCATTCATACGTTACGAAATTAGGCCTTGTGAGCTGCGTTGTGACTTGACGCCTAATGTGCAGCCGTCGTTAGACGAGGCGTCATACCAGTGCACCAAACGATTCCTTAGGAGTTTGTATTATTAGCGTACCGTCACAAAAGAATAGCCAAATCAGAAACTTCGCGCAAGACCAAGAGATGGACCTCAAGATCTGATACTATCTGATAGGATAACCACGATTACTCCACAATTAAGACCACGATTTCAAACGTGGCGCCAATCGTGATAGTGGGAACATAGCATTACTAACAAGCCTTTATGATTTCTTAGCAGCCAGGTAAAATAACCACTGCTAAAGCATCACTCCCACACCCATTTATACCCACTAACTATTATGTGCAACAGAATTACGTACCAATGCAGACCCCCGCCCCTTCCCTTTTTTGTTTCCGGGTAGGTGAATTCGCGTGGTGAGCGCTAAAATGCACTCAAAGGTAAACTTTTTAAACTTGGGAAATAATTAATGCTCACATTCAAACCGTTATAACATTATCAGTATTATGAACTAACTGGTTTTCGAATAATTTGTTTAAAAGGTACTCTGTCCCATTTGCAGGCCAAAAATGAAAAGGTTAAATTCAATGGCATTTGAAAAATAATACTGATTTAGATAGAAATGAAAGGGCTTGAAAATGTCTTTAGGTGGACAAAAAACGACCATTAGTTGTCGGATCGACATAGTGATTACAATCACTAAAGTAATAGTCTGATTTTCAGACCTTTGTACCGAATGGTCGTACGTTTTGTGCTGCGCAAAGATTCAATCAGTTTCATTTTGGCCATTACAAGAATTGGATTATTGATGTAGACAAATGCTCATGTACCCTTCACAGCTCATTTTAAGTATGTTATTATATTAACAAACAAAAGAAAGTCAGTCAGTCCCTCAATAGTGTCTGACAGTAAAGTCTAGAGGGTAAGCAGGTTTCCTTACATGATTTGAATATTAGGACACTCCTAACATTTAAATTTCACAGATAGGACTTATGTGACATGTTAATGATTTCTGCAAAGTTCTACAGAATTTTATTTTTGCTGCAAATAGGACATAGTACCTTTTAAAGAACCAGTACCAACGTTCGGGAGAAATCGATGCCACCTACATGTATGTTTCCTTCCAAATCTAGAGCCTCAAAGCTTGCCGCATTATTATAATTCAATTAAAAATGTATTCATAACATATTCAGACCTTTTTCATGCCGGAAATATTCATGAAGATAATGTGATGAAGCTCGATATAAAATTGTCTGACAGTGCATAACGGTCTTTTTAGATTTTAAAATCTATCATACCTCTTAATACCAGCTTATTTCTTTCGTAACGTGCATTTCAACGACAACAAACAAAGATTGACGTTATCAGTATCTATACGTTAATGCTATCCATAATTTAGATCCACTCAACATGTGTATTTTCCCCAAACAAAAAAAGTACAACCCACATCTTTAAAAATCAACGGCGCTGATAGATACCCCGATTTCATAATTTATAAATATCTCAAAATCAAAATTCATGTGTAGAATTACAAATTTAACTTCATTATAGTTTTCTTGTGAGCATTATAATAATTTGTTTGTTTATTTTTGAAGAAAGTTTCAGTCAGGACATAATGGTGACCAGAATGATGCTTAAAATTGCTCATTAATTTGGTAGGGGTGAATGTAACCTTGTCTGACAATTCACCTACTAAACCGAGCTTATTTCAATTGTTTTCGTAGGTTTGTAGTTCTAAAAATTTAATTATTTCGATGATACATAATTCCCAAGGTTCATAATTCCCCATTTTTATTGATCAGAGAGATTCTTTAACCCATCAGTTCATAATTCCGCCGTTCGTTTTTTTCTAATAACTTAATGATAAGTCGAAAGATGAAATAGGGTTCTCTCTTCCGAAAAGAAGAGAAAATATTTAATTATCACAATTGCAAACCTTGAGCAATGAACCCTTCTTCCTTTAGAAAATTCAAATAAACGAACCTTTGAAAGTACCAACCTTCGGGAGAAAACAATGCCATTCATTATTGTACAGAACCGTCGAGGGCATTAACGTGTGACGCGTTATTGGTTTTGTTTAATCAACGAAGGTAATGTGAAAAGTATCGATACCAATCAGGCTAATTGTCTATATATTACCTATCAATTTAATCAGCTTGTTTCTATGGTACCATGCATTTCAATTACACAAATTGTCGATGCTATTAATACCTATCCTCTTAATTCTATCCAATTATTTTGATCCATTCAACATGCTTCTTTTAAAGGTAAAGTCTGTTTTCCCCAAACAATTATAATAATACAACCCCATCCCTCTTAAAATCATTTGCGCTGATAGGTATTCCAAATCTCATAATTTCCTACCCACTTTTAGCATGTTATTAGCGTAACATGCATTTTCACAAACAAAATTATGTATTTTATTTTCCATTCCTCCAAACAAATTCATCGCCGCTAATACCTATCTGACAGAGCTATCCCTAAATTCGATCCAAAATGTTGATGTTTCTGAGATAAAGTGCGTTTCTCTCAACAAAAGCAAAAAATAAAATAAACAAACAAATATTATAGGGGCTAATAGTTATCTCAAAGAGCTATCCCCTCATTTGATCCAAAAGGTATAGTGTGTTCGCTCAAACAAAAGCCAAAACTAACTAACACAGAAACAACAATCATCGGCGTTAAAGGGAGTGTAGCATGGCAAATACTGGTAAACGCCATCTCTGTCTTCTTTTGGACAAGTGCACGTAAACGAAGTGACTTGGTTATTAACGGTAGCCAATGACTTAATCTCGACATGGTCAGCGTTCTCGAAACAGACCGACGTTCACCGCTAAATAATTGTGAGGATATAGCCGGATATACTTGGAAATTTATATTGAATTTTACATCAGCTAAAAGCGGTTCGTTCAACAATTCTAGTGAACTACATTATATCATTTGAATGTGGGAAACTGCGACGATTTTTGTCTGTAAGAACAACAAATTTCGTCAATTTGTTAGACTTTGATCTGTTTGAAAATCAAACCACGCGCATCAACATAAGGCGCATCCAAGAGGACGCAAGGACTTTGCGCTGAAGGGCATCTCTAAGGCGCATCTCTAAGGCATCTCTAAGGCGCGCCAAGCATCCATCTCCATCCATCTCCGCTATTAATCAGGTCGGGTCAGTCCTACGTCATCAATTTCTCGATTGTTTGCACCCAATCATCATGCCTCCTAAGAAATCCCAAACCATCACTAACGACGATTATATCGACATTAAGTCAGAACTACGAAAGTTAAACGAAACGCTAACCTCGCAACTGGCTGAGATCAAATCTGGCCAAGATGAGCTAACTAGGTCTGTTGAGTTCTTCAGTGGGAGAGTAGACGAACTGACAAACGACATTAAGACGCTGAAGGACGACAACAAGTCTGTAAAAAAGGAAAACGCGGATCTAAAGCAAAAGTTGTCAGCACTAGAGAATCAAGTGAATGACCTTGATCAGTATCATCGGAGAATTAATCTGGAAGTGGCGGGTGTATCAGAACAGGAAGGCGAAAATGTGAGGGAGTCGGTATTGAAAGTTTTGAAGGTGGTCGCACCAGAGGTGAACTACACCGACATTGATGTATCCCATCGTCTAGGCCGCAAGAGGGAAGGTGTTTCTGGTTCGAGTCCAAGACCAATCATAGTACGATTTACAACCAGGAGGGTGAGAGATGAAGTGTATGCTGGTCGAAAGAAGCTGCGGGAGACAACTACTCGGGAGCTGGGCTTCTCAAGAGATGAGAGGATGATTTTCATCAACGAAAATCTTGCCCCGGCAACGAGGTCACTACTGAGGAAGGTGAATGAGGAAAGGAAGAAGGCTGGCTGGAAATTCCTGTGGACTGTAAATGGCACCATCCTGGTGAGGAAGAACCCCAATATGCCACCGATAGCCATCCATCGAGAAGAGGATCTCAACAAATTAAGTAGGGCCTAGTATGCTTCTGCCTTGTTGTACATTCATAATTTTATCTGTAAATAATGATTGACTTTGACACGATGACGAACATTTCCAGTGATTCTGATAATGTCACACAGGATATATTATGTGCTAATAATGATGAATTGAAATGTGGATTGGATCCAAATGATAATGCTTCGGGTCTCATTTCCTCAAACTATTATACTGAGTCCTCGGCCAAAAATATTTTCAAAAGTATAACTGATTCTTGCTTGTCTATATTACATCTTAATGTTAGAAGTCTCAACAAGAATTATGAACAGTTTCGTTCGTTTATAGATAACACAGGAGTTCCCAAAAATACAGTATTAGGCGTAACTGAGACGTGGCTTTCAGATCAAAATAATACACTGTTTTCTCTCCCTGGATATGATATACTTACAAATAATCGTACAAACAAAATAGGTGGTGGTGTTGCATTCTTTGTGCCAAGTCAATTTGAATATGTTGTAATCGAAGACATGAAAGTGATGAATGAAATTGCAGAAACTTTGTTTATTGAAATTACTGATCGCAATAGAAGAAAAACTATCTTGGGAGTTGTTTATAAGCCACCTCAGAGCAACCATGCTGATTTTCTGGACACTTTGAATAATTTATTACACTATCACTCCGTTCAAAACAAAAAGTGTATCATAATGGGAGATTTCAACTATGATCTCTTAACGAGTGATGCTAATATTCATGCACATGATTTTTTAGAGACATTCCTCTCTGCCTCTTTCTTGCCACTTATTTCTAGACCCACTAGAATAACCAATACTTCGGCAACTCTTATTGACAACTTTTTTTCAAATGTACGCTCTGAATTTAAAGCTGGCATAGTTCTGTCAGATATTTCTGATCATTTCCCGATTTTCATGTATTATTCAGAACGATTTCAGGCAAATAACTCTCCTAGTGATGCACCTAAAAGACGTGTATATAATGACGAAAACCTATGTGGATTGAAACTAAGCCTAGAAGAAGAATCTTGGGATGACGTATTTAATACAGATGATGTTAACCAGTCGTATGAAATCTTTATTGGAATTTTTATGTCTCATGTAAATCGAAATATTCCTTTTTCTAAACCCAAGTCTAAAAATTATAAGAAGTCACCCAGACTACCTTGGATAACGAATTCGATTCTACGTTCAATAAATCGAAAAAATAAATTATACTATAAATATATATCTAAATTAACTGATCAAACACGGATCCAGTATACTAATTATAAGAATAAACTTACAGGAGTGATACGTACTGCTAAAAAAGATTATTATCATGATCAATTCAATCGTTGCAAAAATGATCTTAAAAGAACATGGAAGATCATCAATTCTACCATCAACAATGGATCAAAGCATTATAAGATTACTAAGCTTAGACATAATGATGCAATAGTTGAAGATGAAGTTCAGTTGGCAGATATTTTCAACAATTATTTTTCTCAAGTTGGTTTTAATCTTGCTAGGCACATACCATCCACGTACCGTTCATTTCACCACTATTTGGGGGAGAGAAATGAAAGTTCTATATTTTTCTCTCCTACGTACCCACAAGAGATAATTAAGATTATATCTGGCCTAAAAATAAATAAGAGTGCAGGATTTGATGAAATTGATAACAACCTTTTACAGAAAACTATGAATTATATTGTTGATCCTCTCGTTTATATATTTAATTTGTCATTATTATCTGGACATATTCCAGAATCAATGAAAATTTCGAAAATAATCCCAATTTTCAAAAAGGGTGACAGTACATTAACAAGTAATTATAGACCAATCTCATTGCTTACAACCTTGTCTAAAATCCTTGAAAAGTTGGTCCACATACGGACCATGAGTTTCTTTAAAAAGCACAACATCCTCTCTGATACTCAATTTGGCTTCCGAGAAAAGAGTAGCACTACCCATGCCATACTTTCTTTAGTTCAAACGGTTGCCAAAGCTATTGATCAGTCTTCTAATACGGTTGGTTTGTTCATAGATTTTTCTAAAGCATTTGATACTGTTGATCATGATGTACTTCTTTACAAACTTTCTCACTATGGAATTAGGGGAAAACCGTTGACGTGGTTCAAGAATTATCTTAAAGGGCGCTCCCAGTTTGTTTCGCTGAATGGTAATTTCTCTGAAAGTAAACCTGTCCTTTGCGGAGTTCCGCAAGGAAGTATTCTTGGCCCACTTTTGTTTATTATTTATATAAACGACATCGAGAGGTCATCTTGTCTGCTTCAATTTATACTTTTTGCTGACGACTCAAATATTTTTTTGTCACATCGCGATCCAGAGCAATTGACGCAAATACTAAATAACGAACTTAAAAATGTGGCAAATTGGATAAAAGCAAACAAACTGTCACTTAACTTAGACAAAACTAGTTACATGCTATTTAGTAATAAGGTTGCAACTTTGCCTAATTGTATAATTTTTGATGGTACTGTCATTCAAAGGGCCCGAACAACTAAATTTTTGGGGCTAGTTATTGATGAAAAACTATCTTGGAAAGCGCACACTGACAATATCTGCAAAATCATTGCTCGCAACACTGGTATCCTTAGTAAATTAAGACACTTCCTACCCCATTATATTATGTTATCCTTGTATTCTACGCTTATTCTTCCTTACTTGAATTACGGACTTATTGCCTGGGGCAGTGCAGCAACTTCCCAAATTAATAGACTCTTTATATTACAAAAAAGAGCGATTCGTATTATTAATAATGCAGATTTCCGGGCACACACGAATAATCTTTTTCTGAATAATAACATTTTGAAAATTAAAGACTTGTATATTTTTCAGCTTGGACAGTTAATGTACAAGCTCAACACTAAACAATTACCTTTGCCTTTTAATGATATGTTCGTAAGAAATGATTCGATTCATAGTTACCTCACTCGCCAGGCGAGCTCTTTTCATTTACCATTAAATAGAACATCTTTTGCACAAAAGACATTTGTTTTTTACAGGTCCAAAACTGTGGAATTCTCTTTCAAATGATATTATACAGTGTAATTCGATACAAATTTTCAAAAGGAGACTTAAAAGCTTTCTTCTGAATAGTTACTAGGCTATTGCATTCCCCAATCAAATATAATTTGTAGTGTGACTTTATGCAACTTTGATTATTTCTCTTTATAAACATGTATGTATTTATCAATGTTTTGCGTTTAAAAGTTTTTTTTTTTTTGTGTATTACTGAATCAGTTACTGTTATTATTGTTGTTTTTGTTTTGTTTTCTCATAAAATGATAATTCATGATAATTACTTTTACAGGGGGGCTTACACCCTACAAGCTCTGCTTTTTAGTCGGCCCTCCTTCCCTTTCAATTTCATGTTTATTTTTTAATGTATTGTATTGTGCAAATTGATCTATATGTATATAAATATGTGAATATGTTAAAATATACCATCATTGTAAATATGAACGATTGAAAGAGGAAAAAATAAATGAATTGAATTGAAAATTGAATTGAAATAATAGGGACTTTTAGAGTAGGGGGTTTTCGTTTGTCACGTTGACATAGTCGACGTCTAATATGTGACGTCATTTCCGCGATCTGCGCATGCGTCGGGTCGTCTGGCGTCGTCAGGCCACATTTGCGAACCCGTTCATCGATGATTTGAGGTTCGTCAGAAAACTAGTGACCCGTCGTCAGAATGACGTCATCTTGCTACATCGCAGCGTAAATCAGAAAGTAAAAACAGAAAGAGAAATTGATAGAATGATTAAAAAACAAAGAATAACATAAGGAAAGACAGAAAAAAAGTGTGATAGAATGATAAAAACAAAGAATAACATAAGAGAAGATGATAGAAGGAAAAAACAAAGGCTAACATAAGGGAAGACAGAAAGAGAAGGTGAAAGAAGGGAAAAACAAAGAATAACATAAGGAAAGACTGAAGAGAAAGTGTAAGAAGGAAAAAACAAAGAATAACATAAGGAAAGGCAGAAAGAGAAGGTGAAAGAAGGAAAAAAAACAAAGAATAACATAAGGAAAGACAGAAAGAGAAGGTGAAAGAAGGGAAAAAACAAAGAATAACATAAGGAAAGACTGAAGAGAAAGTGAAAGAAGGAAAAAACAAAGAATAACATAAGGAAAGACAGAAAGAGAAGGTGAAAGAAGGAAAAAACAAAGAATAACATAAGGAAAGACAGAAAGAGAAGGTGAAAGAAGGAAAAAACAAAGAATAACATAAGGAAAGACAGAAAGAGAAGGTGAAAGAAGGAAAAAAACAAAGAATAACATAAGGAAAGACAGAAAGAGAAGGTGAAAGAAGGGAAAAAACAAAGAATAACATAAGGAAAGACTGAAGAGAAAGTGAAAGAAGGAAAAAACAAAGAATAACATAAGGAAAGACAGAAAGAGAAGGTGAAAGAAGGAAAAAACAAAGAATAACATAAGGAAAGACAGAAAGAGAAGGTGAAAGAAGGAAAAAACAAAGAATGACATAAGGAAAGACTGAAGGGAAAGTGAAAGAAGGAAAAAACAAAGAATAACATAAGGAAAGACAGAAAGAGAAGGTGAAAGAAGGAAAAATCAAAGAATAACGTAAGGAAATACAAAAAGAGAAAGTGATAGAATGATAAAAACAAAGAATAACTTAAGAGAAGATGATAGAAGGAAGAAACAAAGAATAATATGAGGAAAGATAGAAAGAAAAATGATAGAATGATAACAACAACAATAACATTAGGAAAGACAGAAAGAGAAAATGATAAAGAATAGACAATGGAAAGATAGAAGAGAAGATGGAAGAAGGAAAAACAAAGAATATCATAAGAAAACTAGAATTTAAATCGTCACGAAGACGATTAAGGTGGTCTGTCTAAGTCTTATGGTAGATTTGAGAATGGGAGAAGTTATATAGACATGTAAACAATGATGATCATGATAAACATGATGATGATCATGATAGTAAAGGTGATGATGATGATGATAATGATCATGATCATGATGATGTTGATGATGGTGACATTGATGATGATGATGATGATGATGATATTGATGATGATGATGATGATGATGAGCATGAGCATGATCCTGACATCTGATTGAAAAAATAAGGAAATATTTAGATAGCAAATAGTCTCAGCTACAACATACTAAAATTTGGGAGAAAACTGTTGTATAATAACTGAGATACTGGTCAAAACACATTGTCATGCAGATTCATGTTTTGAAAAAAGTGACCTCCCATAGACATAACACGCAAATATAACAAATTATGCATTGTCGCCTTTAATCGAATATTTAACTATGATGACGTCATTAAAATGAAAAATAAATGGCATAATTCTGATAGAGAATTATCTCAGCTACAACATATCAAAATGTGGGAGAAAATCGATCACCGATAAGTGAGATAATCTCAATTAAACAAAGACAAAAATGACGTCATCAACAAAATACATTTGTTTGAGTTTAGATGCAAATATGATGACTTTGTTTCACTTTGTACGAGTCAGGGTGGTATGAAATCATATCTCCAACTCATGCTTTCTCCAACCATGATATAAAAATTGGGGGTCGATGGACTATCTGAAGAGCTATTTCGATTTTTAAAATGGCATGTTTTTGATCAAATTTGCATTATATTACCCATAGCAGCACGCGCGGATTTTGAACTTTGACGCACGCTCACGGCCTTATGAAATATGAAGAGTGACTGAAATTAATGTAAATTGTCAATTACGTTGAGAGGAATCTAAATCATGTAAACATTTTGAATTTGACCTTTTCCGCGCGCTGTGAGCGCGCACACCGCGCGCGGGGACACAAACGGACGGAAAATTTTGAAATGCTTAAAATGACCTGATTCGTACTCTCGTTTAATAGTTAAGTGATTTTGAGCAATTTTAAATTTTGACGCGCACATACGCGCGCGTCATGACCTTTATGTGACCTTTGATGACATGACCTGTTGACCCTTGACCTGAAGTATATGTTATATTAATATGAATGACCTTTGATGACGCGTCATGAAGATATGATGGATAATGTGATTTCACAAAATGGCGCCTGGATGACGTCACGATAACCTAATGACCTTGAAAATGTTCCTGTCACGTCTCATTACAATGACCTATAATTGTGCCGAAATTTAATGAAATTAACTAAACCAAACTTGAGTTATCCGGGCCACAAAAAACAATTTTAGTATGTTGTAGCTGAGACTATTTGCTATCTAACTATTTCCTCATTTTTTCAATCAGAGGTCAGGATCATGCTTATGCTCATCATCATCATTAACATTATCGTTTTTATCATCATATAACATTATCATTATCATCATCATCACCTTTACTATCATGATTATCATCATGTTCATCATGATCATCATTGTTTACATGTCTATATAACTTCTCCCATTCTCAAATCTGTCATAAGACATAGACAGACCACCTTATTCGTCTTCGTGACGAATTAAATTCTAGTTATTTATTTATTTTTATTTATTTCTCCACTTTTTTGTGTATCCGATTTCTCAATATCCATCCGCCCAATTTCTCTCAATTTTGACACAGTTATAGGTCATCATTATGAAACGTGACAGGAACATTTTCAAGGTCATCAAATTATCGTGACGTCATCCAGGCGCCATTTTGTGAAATCACATTATCCATCATATCTTCATGACGCGTCATCAAAGGTCATTCATATTAATATAACATATACTTCAGGTCAAGGGTCAACAGGTCATGTTGATAACAGACCACCTAATAAATAAAGAAAGAAAATTCTGACGAAATCAATAGGTGGTCTGTTGATAACAGACCACCTAAATAGAGAGAGTATAATAGAATAATAAACGAAGAACAAAATAAGAAGTGAAAGAAGGAGAAAATGAATAAGCGCGTGCGGGGCCATTACGTCATCGTGTAGAGAACGTGTGTCAACTTAAAACGAAAAGGGTTATAAGGTAGTGAACAGGACGGGTGTCTGACGTCAATTTGCATCGTTAGAGGACGTGAACGCCGTCCTCGTCCACACAAACGAAAAGCCCCTATTGAGTGGACGAGAACACGACGAACTCCGAATGATCATGCGTGTCAACGTACTCAACTGCCCATGTTGACTACAGTTAGAATTTTTTTATATTGCACTCGACGATATACATGCATGCAGGGAGTACCACTTTGAATATGACGGACAAAGAAAGAGGACAAAATATACAGTTCCTCATTCTACTCTCAACAATTGCTGTGGTAGACAAAAGAACATCCCTTCAGTGGTATTATGTAAAAATGTGTAGAACAACCGGTGAATATGCATGTGACACCTGTTCTACACATTTGTACATAATAGCAGGGAAGGGATGTTCCTTTGTCTACCTGAGGAACTGTATATTTTATGCGCACGCGGCATACTAGTACCTTGAGCATGTCTATAAAGGCGCTATATAAATATCGATATGTATGTATGCATGTACTAGATTTAGGAAAATCAAGGTTGACGCATTCTCGATCGCCGACTGAGACGACGTGACGCATGCGCAGTGCCTTAAAATGACGTCGCACGTTGCAGTCAAAGCTGTCGACGTGCAAATCTAAAAGTCCCTATTTTCTCACGAATTGGGCCCCCTCCCTCGCCGTCACCTAGATCCGCCTCTGCATATCGATGTCGTTCTCATACGAGCTTACCGCCTGCACAGAAGGAAAAACGTTTCATTAACTATTTAATATTTATCGAAAGTAGATATCAAGTCATATGTCTCCTGCGATATAGCCTACAGTTTACACCTTACGATTATTATTTTCTGCCTTTCTGTAATTAAGCACCTGTATTCTTCGTTTCCGAATTTGTTATATGTTTTTCTCCAGAGAAAGATGTTAGGTTATCATCGTGCTATTTGATCATTTTTGGAAGCTTTTAGACATTGATCTGTAAAATGGTAAGTGTTTTTTGTCTCAATCGTAGTGTAATGGCCACCATTAATCTGATTTTAATTACTTGCCATTTAACTTGTTGTCTGTTTCAATACAGTGTGAGTCCAAAAAAAAGTTTACACCTAGGACATTGCTAATTATTTAAAAAATCCTCTACGAACAGTAAACTCTTATACATCTTATGAAAGAGTGTTTTATCCCAAATCATTTAGGGTCATTTGTGTGTGGTATGTGTTCACGCTTGGATGAACATGATACATTGTTTAGGAGAGTGCAAAAATCGACTTGCGCCAAAGTAATACATGTGATGTTTGAATATTGACAATTAAGATTTGAGTTTTAATTCCGTCTTTGCAGATCCAAATAACATCCCTAACAAAATTAATCATGCAACACATATCAAATGTCAAAGAAAATTTCTGCGCGCTTGTGCGTGTGCGTGTGACTTTGTTTCTGCAAAAAGGAAATGCAATGCATCTCATTTGATACATTTAATTCATACCTCACTCTGATACTTTGGCGCAAGTCGATTTTTGAACTGTCGCAAACAATGCCTCCTGTTCATCCAAGCGTGGACACATACCACACAAAAATGATATCAAACGATTCAGGATATAACACTCTCTCAAACATGTATGATAACCTTTCGTTTATAGCTGACTTTTATAATAAATGACAATTATCTGAGTGTTTACTTTTTTAGACTCACACGGATTACATGATGCATTAAAAAAATATAAATGTGGGCGACAAACAAGAAAAAGAGAATAGAAAACACAAATTAAACATATCATTTATGACTTAACCAGAGGTAAGCAATGTTCGTTTGAAAAGGAGAATGACTGTGTGGTTCAAGTTTTTTTTGAAGAAATATAATTGTACATGCCACTTCAGCCAAAAACAGCCAAAGCTTAAGTTAGACTGGAGTCTTCGTAGTGACCTTTCTATACACATTTTATAATGTGCTAACTACGAACTTGTCTAGTGGGCAAATTCCATGCTCTCTTCAGTTAAACGTCCCAGTATGATCTTCATCAGGGCTATAAGAAGAAAGAAGAAGAAGGATGAACAAAACATAAAATAAAAACGAAGGAAGAGAAGGAAAAAACAGAAGAAAGTAAGAATATAAAAAAGAAAAGAAGAAAAGAGAAAGGTTTTCGTGGCCAACTTTGCAAAATTTTAAATCCATTCAATCAAAATTGATTTATCCAAGTCTTGCTATTCAAAATTTTATATACAATATTTGTGCATTCTAATTCGCGTTTGATTGAATCAAATTAGCTTGTTTCTCATTCGAATTCATGGGTTATGTACGCTTTTCGTCAAGCGTGCCTATATTTCAGAATGACATGATCTGATGATCACGTAATCATGCCCTTTATACATTCAAACCCAGTCTGAGCATCCAATTAAGCATTTTGTTCATTTAAATTACTTCCATTTCTCTGATGAATTTGAATGAATCCTGTATGGCACATGTGCAAGATGGTATTAACTGAATCATGAATAACCTAGGGGGCAAACCTCAATTTTCGGTTGTTTGTCAGCTGGGATGTTGAGTAAGTTTGTTCGGTTTGAACGCGTTCAGGGCACCTCCCTGCACAATTTCTAGGTGGACTACCTTGAAAATAGGCTGCTGGAAAAACTATTGTTGAAATCTTTTGGAGATTACTTTTTAACGGAACTTCATTTTACAATGTGTGACAAGTCATATGAAAGAAAATTTAATTCAATGCAAGATGATATAACATTTAATAGGATCGGAGATAATTTGCATTATAAATTTGAGCCCAAAATATAATTTATTTTTACAAACTTTCAAAAAATATGAATTGCCCTAAAATTTCTATGTGTACAATAAACAATTACTTACTTGGACATTCTTAAAAGATGTCCATTAATACTTTTAATATTATATTTAAATTTTTCAAGCTCATTGCTTTTGTAACAAAACAGTTATAGCGCTCGAAAGTTAACGCTTTGATATGACCTGAAATGACAATTTTGGTTAATAAGGGCTGTCTTCTCCTTAGCAATGGTAACATAGCTAGATGAAAATAAAATATATATCATAAAGCAGATGAATATTTCAATAGGAGGTATGATGTCAGGTGATGCAGTCTCTTCATATTTCAACGATATATATCTCTTAATTCCCGTTGGTATGGTGATAATATCCATATCAACCGATAAAATATGTGTTCTCAGAAAACAAATTTGACTATTTTGACTATCGGTTCAATAATACATAAAATAAGTTCCGATTCCAAGTGACAGACATGATTGCAGTCCGAAACATGTACATGGTGCATACCTGAACCTCCTCCCTCCTTTGAAATGCCCCCCCCCCCCACTAAAAAAAATTGGGTAGGGGGCAATATGTTTTCTAGGGCATGGTGTGTTTTCAACAAAGATGTAGGTTATCGGTTGAGTGATACATAAATAAGATCTGGATCTAGATGATAATCATGAATTTAAAGGGCTGTAGCATGACGAGACTACGTGTCCTATAATGCGGGGCCGCCATAGTGGGCACATTCAAAATGGCCGCCATCTGAGTTAAAGGTCAAGTGTCGTTCCACAAGGAAAAGGGCTAGTACGATAAAAGCTTATATATTTATGGGGGTTCCGGGGTCAGCGAATCTGATTGTAATGTTCTTGCATCCATTGAGGTCTCCTTTGGGCTGTCATACTGGTCATATTGATGAAAGTTCTTACCCACACCAAGCACTTTACCCGTTTCAGACTGCAGATCATGTCTCTCACCTGGAATGGTGATCCTCTGACCAACGACTATTTAAGCACATTGTGAAAAGTGGAAAAGGGAAATTCATGAGAAAAGTTCAAATGAGATCTCCTTCACGAATGCCACCAGCTGCTAAATGACCAGATACCACAATAAAGTAAAGATGGAAGAGAGAGATATATCATTATATGTGTTTTCATCGAAGATATTAAAGTATATATTTTGTTTATATTTTGACTTACAAATAAATAAATGAAATGATCTGAAATTAATTTCATCTATTAGTTTGACCGAAAGCCTAACATGGTTTCTGGGAACACATGAAATGTTATAAACCTCCATTACCTGACATCATACTTCCTATCGAAATAGTCATCTCGTCAATGATAACATCTATTCGCGATATATTCTGTTTTTCATCTAATTATGTTACCGTTGCTATTAGTAAAAGACATCCCTTATCAACCAAAATTGCCATTTCAGCTCATATCAAAGTGTCAACTAAATTTTTACAAAAGCAATAAACTTGAAATTTAAATATAATATTGAACATATTTATAGACAGTTTTTCAAAATATTTAAGTATTTAAAGTACTTTTCACAATTGGATTAATATGGGGCAATCTTATGCTCGAAAGTGTCATGCAAATTATCCGTTAACCTCTATCACGTGTTACATCATGTATAAAATTTAATTTCCTTTCATATGACACCTCACACCTGGTAAAATGAGGTTTCGTTGAAGAGTAATCTCCAAAATAGTTCAACAGTAATTTTAGAAAAGGGCCACATTTTTTTTCCAGCAGCATATTTGTAAGGTAGTCCACTTAGAAATTGTGCAGGGAGGTGTCCTGAACATGTTGAAACCCATCGACCTTTTACAACATTTAATTTTCAAAAACCTGCTTTGCCCCCTAATAACAAAAAATCCCTTGCCTGATCCCTTATATTACATGACAGTCTACACCAAAATATAGAATTGAATCAGCGTTAACCAAATTTGCTAGATAAATTCTGAAATAGGCCAAGAAAACCTATATAAAATACCGATGACAGATGTGATAGGCTCGACAATTATGTTACCTTTGGAAATACATGTATGTGTTGTTCAAAGTAACGGTAATTGCTCTTATACATTACTTCGTGATACTCATCATCATCATCATCATCATCATCATCATTATCATCATCATCATCATCATCATTATCATCATCATCATCATTATCATCACCATTATCACCATCATCATCATCATCGTCATCATCATCATCATCATCATCATCATCATCATTATCATCATCATCATCATTATCATCATCATCATCATTATCATCACCATCATCACCATCATCATCATCATCGTCATCATCATCATTATCATCATCATCATCATCACCATCATCACCATCATCACCATCATCATCATCATCATCATCATCATCACCATTATCAATATCACCATTATCTTTGTTGATGTCGTTGTTATTGTTGTTCTTGCTGTTATTCTAGTTTTCGTTCTACATGATTTAAAGCAATATCACTATTTATTTCTAATTACAGTCTAAAGACCAAAAGAAAGGTGTATTTTGGAAGTTGCTGTTTGGTACCGTCACATTTTTGTCCTTCGGTAAGTATTTTTCTATCCGGCATATTTTTGGGATTTCATGAATGTTGCTGAAAAATAGTTGGCTTTCAAAAGTAGCGAGGTACAAAACCTACGTTATTAGTCTGCAAGCAGAGTCTGTAATTTGACACTTTATAAAAATTCCTAAATCCGGGGGCAGAGCCTAGATCTGCCTGTTTCTACTGTGTCAGACAAGCAGCTAAATTACAGAGCCAGTTTCTTTTTGCAGACATTATTACACAACAATTGACAAGGATTTTGTGCCCCCAACTAGACCTAGGTGGCATTTCAAACCAAATATCACATTCGAAAAAAGTCTCCCTAAAAAATGTTTCAAAATATATTACGAAAAACTGCATCCCCAAGATAGGGGAGAGGGTGGAAGGGAAGGAGTAAAATAACGGGAAGGATGAGGAGGAGAAGGAGGAATAGGAAGAGGAAGAGGAGGAGGATGAAGGTAGGGTGGTGACGATTAGGCTCGAGGAGGGCTATATGATGATGAGTAGAGGAAGGAGGGAATGAGCAGAGGAGGAGGAGGAGGAAGATTAGTAGGTGGAGGGGTGGAGAGAAATATCAGGGGGGGGTAGGGGAAGGAAGAGTAGCAAGAGGGGAGAGGTAGAGGAGGAAAACAGGAGGAGAAGAGGGGAGGCAGGAGGCGAAGATGCGTAGGAAGAACAGAACAACTATCAATTAATTGTCTAATATATTCTTCACAGCCTTGCCTGTGTTATCGGATCGATCCGAGATGGCGAAGACAACTTGTCCAGACGGGTTCGGCCTAAATTACACTTTGCCCATGTTCCACAAATGTGAGATGAAGCAACTCCAGGATGGCAGCATGGTGCAGAGCATTCCCAAACGTATACCTGTCCCTTCTGTCGCCGCCGGGTGCAACCGAAGGAAGAGTAAAGAAGGGATCCCGGGAGGGTATAATGTATGCAGAATGCCGGGTAGGTTTCATGCTTTATTTATTTTTTGTTCTCAAATATCAAATTAATTTCTCGGTTTAATCAATAAATCGACATGCAGATAACTTATTTTTTTCAATGGTATTTAAAGTTGATATCTACTCATAATTTTTACTACTACTACTACTACTACTACTACTACTACTACTACTGCTTCTACTACTACTACTGCTTCTATTACTACTACTACTGCTTAGTCTTCTACTACTACTACTACTACTACTACTACTACTACTACTACTACTACTACTATTACTACTGCTTCTACTACTACTACTACTGCTTAGTCTTCTACTACTACTACTACTACTACTGCTTCTACTACTACTACTACTATTCTATTACTAGTGCGGCGACGACTACTTCTACTACTACTACTACTACTACTACTACTACTACTACTACTAGTAGTAGTAGTACTACCACTTTTATTACTACTACGACAACTACTACTACTAATTATAATAATAATTATAAAATGTAATAATAATTGTGATAATAATAAAAGCATCATGATTATATTAATACAAATAATAATTCCAATGACATGTTTAATATAGTATTGATACTTATTATTTTGATAACAATAAACATATATAAAACAAAAACAACATGAATAAAACATCTTTAGAAATATGTATGTCGCGAAATTATTGTCACATTATGACAAAAGGAATATTTCTTTTTCATACATAACAATTTTGTATATGTTCTTCCTGTTTTAACTCAATCGAAGGTCGAAGAGATTTCAGGGTACAAATTTTGTGTTCGACGCATTAACATTGCCATCCTAATTTTTCAAACCTATTTAGATAATGAAAGTGAATCGTTGCATCCGAAAAGTAACATATACTGTTTAATTAGAAAGCTGTTCAAAACAGCGAGGAGACTTGACTATTAATCCATTAAAAGCAAATTCATTGATATTTAATTTCAGGCTACTAGGTGGTAGAGTATGTATTATAGATGGTGCATAATTATATTGGTTGGTATTTCGTTAGATGACGGTGGAATAGCTGACGAGTTTACTACAGCTGCTGCTGTTCATGATAGTACTATTCAGGCGCATACGCAGGGGGGGGGGGGGTGTGTTTTTGGAGTTGAACCACCCTCAATGTTTCTGTCAGCAGCGGTTCCAGGGGGAAAGGGGGCGGGATGCTGAAGGTGGGAGGGGGGGGGGGTGAACATTTTAACGAATTGGGGGAAGAAAAAAAATAAGTATTCTTAATCCCCCTCCCCCTTCCCCCTCCCCTCCCCCCCCCCCCCCCTCCAATGAGCGAAATATCGGTCGGTGCGATTTTTTAATTTGCGGGGCCAAGAAAATTATTAAAAAATGAGCTCACTACCCCTCCCCCCCCCCCATCGCCCACTGACTACTACTACTGCTACTTCTAATTATAATGAACCTACTACTTATACTACTACTCCTACTGCTATTACTATCTCTATTCCCCCCCCCCCCCCCCCTAAGGAAAAAAAATCGTTTCATTTAGGACAAGGCGACCTTTTATGTATCGCGTTTCATTTCATTAGAGTAGCGGCAGGACGCTCTTGATAGGGCAAGGTTAAACGGGTGTTGGTTCAAGCAAAAATTGTTCCACATCAAGTTGTAATTTGAGATCACTAAATCTATATAAATGTCCAATCGATTGTGACGTAGTCAGGGATAACTCTCCTGTTTGTCGTATACATAGACTAACAAATCATTTATTGCCGTTTTTCTCTTAAGGGCCCTCTTCCTTGGGGCACTACTCAAAATATAATTATTACGGATAGCATACTAGCATCGGTCCCCTAAAAAGAATTACTCTCGAACGTCAAACATTTCAGAGAATTTAACACCAATCTAAAAGTCGTCCGGTGCTACGTCACAGTAACATTACCGATTCAGCGAAATCGAAGTGTCGTACGTATAGTAATTACAACTTTAAAAAATCATAACTTTCTTTTTTTGTCCGATTTTATTCAAACTTTCACAAGTCTGCTTTTATGATTTTTTGATGTTGTTTGTTTTAATAAGTAGTCATCTTTAAAGGTTAGATTCGAGCCTAATCCTAACCATAACTCTAACCCTAACCTTAAAGCCAAATGCAACTCTAACCCAAACTATACAACTATGACAACAGCCAGAAACAATGGTCGTGGGAGAAAAACAATTTTAGGTCACCAAGGGCAGTGAAAATCACTAGGCAAAACTGTGAATTTTAGAAGGGGCACTGACACAAATTAAAGGGGTATAAAAAAAACTATGGAGTATGGTTTTCATGTCCTTTGACATATTCAAACCCTGGTAAAAATGCATAAGCATTAGTCTTGCTCAATTTCTAAAAAGCCCCAAAATATAACTCTTCACACCAAATAAACCAAAATGTAATGATAGTTGTTTTGATCAGTTTGGATTTTATCTCGTTTCTTACTTATTTCACAGATTGTGGCAAAAACCTCTGTAAAAACGGCTGGTGCGAGGAGACTATGGTAGGCTACAACTGTCACTGCTCAAGTGGGTTTCAAGGGAGACACTGCGATAAACGTAGGTGTAATATCATAGGCGTATCGGGGGGAGCGGAGGGGTGGCCAATTATTGAACAAAGAGCATGAAGAAACTTTATATAGGGGGTAAACTAAAATTCCGTAGTTGCAAGATAGAAAAGAAGAAGAAGAAAAAAAAAAGAATAAAATACCTCGCGATCCTCTTTCGCAACTTTAAGATAGAAATGGATTCCCACAGGAAAAGTATTTAGCGAATTTGATTTTTTTTCTTCCCCGATTGTTTTTTTTTTTAATGACTAGGCACTCCCAAAGATGTGAACCCCCCCCCCCCCCCACCACCGGGAAAATTATTTCAATGGTAATAATGTTATGCATCGTCATTACATCAGTTATGTTTCTTTTATTTTTAGAGGTGACAGTGTTAACGACCGAAAGGATGGCCAAGCCCACGGCGAGCCATGCGACAATGATACTGAAACGCTTAGACACAACGACTTCCCAAATCACCACTACCTCTAGTATGTATGAGTAATAGAAACATTGAAATGACGCCATGCTTGTGATTACCCAGGGACGTGATAGAGAAGGACTGGAATCAAGCCCCTCTCCTTTGACCCCATGCTCCACGCCACCGAAAAGTTATGCGCTAATATGCAACTGTTGACCAGGTGGTAAGATAAAAGAGCGCATCAAATTTCAGGATTTAGAATTCCTACAACAGAAAATGGTATCACAGCAACTGTTCGCTGCCCCCTTTCAATGATTTCTCATCAATTGTTAAATGTGTAATGAGTCGAACAAGCGAACACAAACTTGTGTAATTTCATCCTTTTTCCAACTTAAAAAATACAGAAAACACGCGAAAACACGCATTTGCCAACTTATAGTTAACGAAGATTGTATATCATGGATTAACTAACGGGACATTAAAACACGCACAAATTAGCGCATCATCCTTAAATATTGAGTTTTTGCCAGGATGTAATTTTTCTTTTACCAACTCTTGCACACAAATTATAGGAAGGACGGAGTTCTAAATTTGAAAATTTGTTTGATGCACTATTCCCAATACAATCCCCAACTTTTTGATTTACACTGACATTTTGCCGGTAATTTAATATTTTGTAATAAATGTAAAACTGGTGCCGGGCCTCCGAAATTCCCCGCAGTGGAAGCGCGGTTCAGAGCATGGAACTTCAAAGCCAAGTGGAATGTTACACATCCCATTGTTAGACTTTAGAACTCACGAATGCGTTGAATAAATTACAAGGGTTTCGCCGGCTTGATTCCAGTCCTTCTCTATCAGGTCCCTGGATTATCTAACCATTATAGCCCCCTCTCTCTCTCTCTCTCTCTCTCTCTTTTGCTCTCTCTCTCTCATTGTTTTGTACGTGTGCTTTAATTTTTCATAACTCTGAACCTTCAATTATATCATGATAATTTAACTCAGATATGTTTGATTAAAAAAAATGTTTCAGAGTTAACAGAATCATTGACTACGGACGCGACGACCAAGCCCACGAAGAGTCCTACGACCACGATGTCAGACACAACGGCATATGAAGAAACCACCACCTCCAGTAAGTAAAATAAACAATGAAATGACGTCATGCATTAATTTATTATGATGTGTCTAGTCACTACTCCTTGCCTCTCTCTCTCTCGCTTTCCCCCTCTCGCTCTCTCTCTCTCCACACCTCCTTTACCAGCAACCCCCTCCTTCTACTTTCTCACTTTCTCTCCCCCTCTCTCTCTCTCTCTCTCTCTCTCTTTCTCTCTCAGTCTTTATCTTACTTTTTTGTTGATCCTTTCCTATTACTGGCGTCGCTAAAAAAAGAAGATTTTTAAAGGGGGATGTACCCGTCTTATTCTTTGCTCACGAGTTTACCAACAGCAAGCACGCCACAGGAACACATTTAGATATTCCCTTCGAATATTGAAAAACAACACCGCTGTTAAACCTACACATTTGCTGGCACAATTCATACTTCATAGAAGAAATAAACTGATCGAATTTGTGTTTTAATAGAGCTAAATTTTCTTCGTTTTGGTCTTCAAACCCTGATCGGTCGTCATTCCTAGTCTCATTGTTTTGTAAGTGTGATTTCGTTTTTCAAAACCCTAGACCCTCAGTTAAATCAGGATTATTTAACTCAGTTATGTTTGTTTTAAAAAAATCAGAGTCAAGAGAATCATCGACTACGATCGCGACGACCAAGCCCACGACGAACCCTACGACCACGATTTCAGACACAACGACATATGAAGAAACCACCACCTCCAGTAAGTATATGGGAAACAATGAAATGACAGCATGCATTTGATCATTATCATAATTATGTCTAGCCACTCCCTCCCCCTCTCCCCCTCTCTCTCTCTCTCCCTATCTCACCCTCCACCCTCCACACTCTCTCTCTCTCTCTCTCTCTCTCTCTCTCTCTCTCTATCTCTCTATTTCTCTATTTCTTTATCCTTTCCTTCCAAGGGCATCGCTAAAAATTTCTTTTGAGAGGGGGGGGGGGAGGAGTACCCGTCTACTTTTTTTAATGCCATGAGTTTAATGAAAACAAACACGATACAGGAACGCATTTATATACATTATTTGGCAAAACGTCCTTTCAACTTTGACAAAGCACCACTAAATCTACAAACATGCTGACTTAGTTTATACCTTACAAAATGAATTAGCTGTTAAAAATTATGTTTTCATGAATTAAATTTTCTTCGTTTTAGTCTTTTAAAATGACTAGGTAACATTGTTGAGGGTTGATGAAAAAACTGCGTGATTTTTGTATGAAATGTTACAATTATATTCATTTTACTGTTCTAACTCTCTTACATGCAAAAAATATTGAAAAAAATTCTCAAACCACAAGTATATTCATGTTGTTTTTTAAGGCGTCACTGTCCAACACCCATTAACAGTAAATTCTCCCTTCCCAATCATTTTTGAATTTTCCCAACCATTTTTCCATGGCAGTAAGACATAAGACAGGCTTTTAAAAATCTTTCACCACTTAAATGTCTGGATGGTATAAATAGCCATTCATTCTCTTGTGACGATTTATACTAACCTAAAATGTAAATAGATTGTAATAATATAGTCGGGAGAATTTAGAAATAATCATTTTCCCCAATTTGTATCAATTAATAATGGTCTGTTGTCACTCAAACTTTAAGATTATTATTAACTATACATCTAGCATTATAGTCACTACCTTAGCGCCATTTTCTCTCATCTGAACAATGTTAACAAGTCCTTTAAATCCTGTTTAGGTGTCATCAAGGGCATCGCTAAAAAAATCTTTTGAAGAGGGGGGGGGGATGTCCGTCCATATTTTTTTTTGCCCATGAGTTTGATGAAAATATATACGCCACAGGAACACATTTACATAAATTATTTGGCAAAAACGTCCTTTCGACTTTGATAAAGCACCATTAATATTATCATTTCTAATCTGATTGCAGGTTACGTGTGCTTTCATTTGTTATAACCCTGCAGTGGCGTACACAGGTTTTTTCAAGGGGGGGGGGGGGTTAAAATGTTTAAATCGGGCCGAAAATTTCCCAACGCCTCAGCCAGCCGCTGAATAAACGGGGGGGGGGGGTAAGAGCACTTTTTTGGTGAATCAGGGGGGTGGTAAGGTCACTTTTGGGGGGTCAACTTTTGGTACAAAATTTTTATTTTTTTAATTTTTTTTAATTACAACAAATAATGAGGGGGTGGGTTTCATCAAAAGTCACACACATACAAAAAGATTGAGAGGGGGTTCAACCTCAACCCCCCCCCCCCCCGCTGTGTAAGCGCCTGTAACCCTGAACCCTAAACTCTATCATGATCATTTAACTCAGTTATGTTTGTTACCAACTTTTCAGAGTCATCAAAATCATTGACTACCGACGCGACGACCAAGCCCACGACGAGCCACACGACCACGATATTAGACACAACGACATCGCAAGAAACCACCATATCCAGTAAGTATGAGAAACAATTAAACGGCTTCTTCTCTCCCCTCCCCCCCCCCCCCCCCCCCACCCTCCCCCTCTCTCCTTTATAATTGAAAGAAATAACATGGACATACCATGAATTTGCCTAAATTAGAGATGGTAGGCAAAATTTCTTTAGACATTGATTATTAAAGCTGTAATATTTGCCATGTCTTTGCATCTATCTTTATAATTTGTCTTCTATTGTCATCATCATCGTTCTTATCATCATCTTTTTTTTCTTTGAACCTTTCACTTTCTACCCCAATATTCAAATTTGTCTACTTCCTTAAAATTAAGAAATGTATATATTCTCTTCATCTTTTTAGCATGTTCTCGGAGTTCTCCGCTGAATTGTAAATTCGGCGGGTCGTTGTACAATTTCAGCACTTCGGAGATGACTCATGCTTCCGCGGTTTCAGCTTGTTCCCAATACGGATCCCATCTGGTCTTCATCGAGTCGCAAGAGGAACAGGACTTCATCGTAAGTTTTGCCAGCGAGGATTCCTGGATTGGGCTGACCGGACCAAGTGACAGCGATGCAAGGTGGCTAGACGGATCAAGTCTTAGCTATAGCAATTTCGAAAGTAGTTCCTTCAATGACAATGGAAATTGTTTTCGAATTACAAAATATCGTGAATATTGTTGGCATGATATGGATTGCTCCAGACAATATAGATTCATTTGCGAGAAAGAAGTGGGAATATAAAAATTGGATTTGTTTCGTTCAATTTTTCATACTACCTGGTTGCACCACTGATTGCATCTGAGCACTTGGATAGGGACAAGGGAATACCCCCACCCCCCCTCCCCCCCCCCAAAAAAAAAAAAAAATAATAATAATAATAATAATAATAAATAAATAAATAAATAAATAAATAAATAAATAAATAAAAAATAAATAAATATTTTTTTTTTTTTTTTTTAAACAGAGTTTCGTTCATTAATCACTTTTATAAAAGTCTATCGAAATTATAAAAATACTCGATTATGGTTTTTTGTCGTTCCATGCACTAATTTTCACATGAAGAGCAATACAAAAATTGTTAAAGAGATGTTAATTTATGATGTTTAAAAGACGGATCACTTTTTATCTTTACATTCAAGCAATTTATTTAAAAATGATAATCATATTGATTATTAGCATTTTTGACGTGATGTTCTTTTTGTGTTTTATGGATCTCATTTGTATTGCAAAGAGACTTATTTCAAACTGCATTGTATAATAATATTTAGTGCTTCACGAAATGATGAAACGTCAAAGATATTCGATTACAACATCAACGTGAAGTTTGTGTAGTAAAGTATTTCATCATCATGCTGTGGCCTTCACAAGAGCACGCCATGCAACTCTTTCACCTGTCATTTGTGTTGCACCTTTAATTCCTTGTCCAGACACTTTCTTGATATCATCAGTCCAAAATATTGGTGGACGACCTCTACCCCGTTTTCCTTCGACTGCTCCTTGCAGTATTTGCTTCTCAACACCTTCAGATCTGCTAACAATGTGCCCAAAATAGTTTAGTTTTCTTTCCATGATTCCCCTTCTTTTCCAGGACCCACACATTTCTCATTTTATCTTTCCATGACACCTGCAACAGCCTCCTGTAGCACCACATTTCAAAAGCATCAACTCTCTTTCTGTCATTCTTTGTTATGGCCCAGGACTCACTTCCGTAAGTATCAATAGAGAAAGAAGTTGCTTGAAGCAGACGAACCTTCAGACGGAGAGATAGGCCTCGGCTCTTCCAGATGTGGGACATATTCTGTACTGTTGATCTCGCCATTGCCATCCTTCTTCTTATCTCTGTGGTGCTTTATAGGGTCTAAACAATTGTATATACACGTATACATATCCTTACCTATACATATGCCTACTACATTAAATATACATATGCATTTAGATATACTATACGTAGACATAGACATAGACATAGAAATATACATTTAACAACTAAATTATTCATACCCTTACCGTGTTGTATATTTTGTTAAGTATATGTGAAAATTAATTTTGTCCAAATTTACATTTCTTAAGAAAGTGACATATTACAGTTTACATCTAAAAGCATTCAACCAAGGCCCTAATTTAACCTGTCCTATTATTATTGATTTAGGAAACACAGTCAAATTTACAAGGGCTATAAGTCATTTAGTTCAATTTGTTGACTGTACATATACAGTGAACAACTAAATTATTAATACCCTTACCAAGTTTTTGTTTAAGTATGTGAACAATTATTTTCCCCGTTTATTTTTTTTTGAGAACGTGACATATTAAAAGCTTACATCTAAAAGTATTCAACACAGGCCCTAAGTCAACTAGTCCTCTTTTTATTCTTGAGTTATGAAACACAGACAAAACCATCAAATTTCCAAGGGGTGTAAATCATTCAAGATTCAAGATTCAAGATTATTTTATTGGTCTATGCATGCAAATATTACATAGAAATTTTGCTTCCAATAGCTTTTTTGAAAGTGAAAATACAAACGATAGACAATACAATATAACATTTACCAATAGAAAACGATGTACCTAAATATGAATAATTATTTATAATGTGCATGTGCCCCTCAATTTCATTTTGTCTATAATTGACATATACAGTAGGCTTGTGGATGCACCATGTGAGAGAGAGGGAGGATTGAGGAGTCCAATTAACATACGTCATAAATTAAAATGTCTCATAATATTTCCCGTCAGCTTCCACCCCCAACCCCACCCCACCCCCCCCCCCCCCCCCATCCGCTAGCTCTCCCTCCACAGTATCCAGCTATTAACTGTATACATATACATGTTAATACACATATAAACACACCCCCACACACATAATATACACACGCATAACATGTAAATACACATATACGTATATATATAATGAATTTGCATATCTGTCTGGGTCTCGAGTAATGAGCTCATGCGTAAGATACGACTAGAACCAGTGTGTAACGAACAAAGAAATACTAATTTCAATGTGTCAAAATACACGATAATTCATGACATTATTTTGCGTTCCAGTGATACATTGGCTACATCATTGTATACACACTTCATTGAGCAACATTGTTTAGAAATGGCATGTCAACATCCTTGTGACAGATTTGGGTTAAAGAGTGGAAACGTTGGTATCAAAGTATCAAACACGAACATGACCGAACATGACTTGAAAGAAATACAAATTTTTAAAGCGAATGAGAAGATTACGTTAATGAGCTTGTTTGATAATGAGGGCAAGAATAATACAATCTTTATTATAAAACAATGCATGGTGGAGATATTGTCGATGTTGAGGGTAAAAGGGTATATTTTAGTTCGTGAATGTGTCTGCAATTGTAATGAACAGTGCTTTTTAGGACTGCCTGAGGTTTTTAAAAGAGCAAGTAGTGGACGTCTTTTTGATGATGGTTTTTATTGATTTTGGGGAATAGACCTATCTGAGGTTGTATGCCCCTGTCATCCCGAAAAGGGTATTCGCCCCTGTTTTTTGCAACTGCTTATTTGAAAATTGCTAATCAGCACGCAATGAAAATATTGGATATTCGTCTTTAAAAGCTTACTTTTTTTCGGATGTGATACGAACGTAGACACTGTTTTACCAATATCACAAATGAATTTTACTTGGCATTTTTAAAACAATGTTACATGTTGAAGCGTGTGTGGATTAGTAAAATCCAAGTATAATAATTAAAAATATTACTTCTACTCTATAGAAAGGAAGAAAACATTTGTATACAGCTCATAGTTCGGACACAATAACCGTTTGTTTTTACTGGGACGAAATTCCAAAGGAAAGGCTGCCATGAATAGTAGCCTCTATTTTTTCTTAAAAATTGTATCATTCGCTATTATTATAAGTTTTATCAATATTATCATCATTGTTTTTATTATTATTATCTGTAGTATATTGTTACAATCATTATTTCTATTATCGTAATACGGATGAAGATTATTGCTATAAATATTATTATCATATTAATCATCATTAGTAGTATCATCATTATTGCTGTTATCATAATTATTAATCATTATTGTTATTGCTATTTTATTATCATTGTTATTATCGCTATTACTTTCCAAATCATTAATGATATGTATCGTTTGTAAAGTTGATGTAAATAGGCAATCTTGCTGCAATGGGTGTCGCCAATATTACAAGATTGTTCATAGAAATAGTAGCAATTAGTGATTAAATAATTATTGTCTGGCGCGTATTACCTTAATTGCAATTACTTCACTGTCAATTGTGTTTCATAAGAAGAAGAAGAGGGACACAAAGCACATTAGAATATGGGGGAAAGAGAAATTGAGATAATTTGTAATGAAAGAGATGTATAATTCAGTAAGAGTAATTAAAAGGGAGAGATAAGGAGTGAGAGGTTTAGAGATAATTGATTTAAAGTGATAGAAATTTGACTTGAAAGAAGGATATGATAGAGGGATAGAATATAAAAGGAGGACTCCGAGAAAGATTGCGAGAATATGAGAAGGTGATAAAGGGAAAGATTTATTTAATGGAAGAGAGATGGAATTTAAAAGAAAAGAGAGAATGTGAGACAACAATAAAAGTAAGACATTTCTTTTAAGATGAGTGGTATAAAAGAGTGAGCTGATTTCAATTGAACAGATAAAGAGTGAGATAATGTAAGAAGATGCTAAAGACAGAATCAATTTAGTTGAAAGAGAGGTATTAAATACAAAATAAAAATTGATCGAGAGAATGCGAGGATATAAAATGAAATCATATAATTTCTTCGAGTTATATACAACCCCACATCGGGAAAAGACGTCATCATCAAATAGCTCATTCTACCATGAACTACTTAACAACTCCGTTTCTCCTCGTAATGCTTAATAATAGTTTTCTCCGCTTTAACTGCATGGGTTTGGATATTCATAAGAAGGCTAATAATAAAATATCGTTTACCATGTGCAATGTTTACCCAATCCGAACAATTTCTAACAACAATTTCTACCCCCTAGGGCAACTACCCTTTAGGACGACTACCTTCCCGGACAACTACCCCAGGACAACTACTCCTAGACACCTACACCCTAGGACAATTTCCCCCGGACAAATACCCCCGGACAACTACCCCCTAGGACAACTACCCTCAAGACAAGTACCACCTACAACAACCATCCTCTAGGACGATTATACCCTAGGATAACTATCCTCGGGGTTGTTGTCTGGGGGTAGTTGTCTGGGGGTAGTTGTCTTAGGGGTTATTTTTCCGGGGGTAGTTGTCTGGAGGTAGCTTTCCTAGGGAGTAGTTGTCTCGGGAAGTTGTCCGGGGGTAGTTGTCCTGGGAGGGTACTCGTCCTAGAGGGTGGTTGCCCTAGGGGGTAGGTGTCCGGATACGGCTTGCGAGCAGTTACGTATTGTTACGAGCTATTTACAGAAAATCAATCCGCGGAGAATCGTAAGAAGATTTTTGACATGTCAACAAGTTTGCCTCTCCTTTCACGGATCCTTTAGTGTCTGCGATTTGTTGCGAGTTGTGTCTACTTATCAATTTGTCTACTTGCATTCATTAGGTCTGATATATTTTGCCCTGCAAATTAGGTGTAACAAAATAGGCAATGGATCAAATGGTAGTTTGTCATTAGGTTAGAGCCTGTAGGCCTACATCATACCGTGTGAATATTCATTTTAAATTTGGTGTATTAAACAAAACGGCTACTCTCTATGTTAAATCTTCTAAGAAACCACACTTTCAAATCGAAAAAACCCGGAATGATAGCATTGACGGCATTTGTTCCTTCTTGAAATAATGCCATGCGCTAGGTGTTTAGAGTAAGGCAATAGAATAAACATTTAGCCTGACGGTAGCTAAGTAAGAGAAATAACTGAAGAGAAGATGACAATACAGGCACTAAAAATATGTGAGATGTCATTGGACATCGTCTGCTTGTGCAAATCATGTTCAACATTTGACGTCACACATCTCAGCAGCGATCGGAAAGCTCTTTAGGTCCTATGCCGGAGCCGTATTTAAGCGTTTTGTAATTTATAATAATCGTTACTTCGAATGTTTCCAAGCATTGAGTTTTGCTAACCTTAATTGTCCAATCAAAGTTTCACCTTTGCAATAATGACAATAAAGTTAGTTTTTAAAATCACTGAACCTTCTCTTTAAGTTGAAATATGTTGATATGATCTTTGTGCATGAATTTTAGAGTGTATTGTGTGTGCGCGTTTGTGTGTATGTGTGTGTGTGAGAGAGAGAGAGAGAAAAAAAAACTCAATGCCATCCATTATCCTACAAAAGCCAGAGAATCCAAGCGTTACGCATGTTTAGAATTCAATTATATATGCATTCATGAAATATTCAGACTTTTTCCGTGCCGGAATTATCCATGAAGGTTAAATTTGGGGGTCGTCTTTTCTCTTGGCAACAAGACAACGCTATACATTGATTTGTAACCTACTACAAAACAATTTTTGTTCTCGCTGTGTCAGGGAGGATGAGGTAACCTTACTTTCACTGTTCTTCACATCAGCAACCTTACATTTTGTATTCATTCATTATAATCTTCTCCCCATCCATGGTAGGGTACCCGTGCTAGGTCATGATCAGTTTCCTCCAAAATCTGTATCAAATATACATATATATATATATATATATTCAATTGTCCAGCCAGTGAAAATTAGATAATTTTTCAAAAACAATAACTGAATGACAAACACATGTAAACCTTTGGTATAATTCAAATATGCAAACAATGATAACTTTATGTCAAAATGTGATTTACATATATGTACATATTATAATAACGAACATAATATTTCTATACAAAATTTTTATGAATAATATTTTAAGTATTATCTTAACTATCTGCAAAAAAAGTGCAGGAGACCGCTTTCATAAGCAACGCTTTACTAAGGATGGCGGCATCAACAATCAAAAATCTTAAGGTGCAATTTAAATGAAAATACGTTCATATGACCTTTTTCTATGTATGTGTGTGTGTGTGTGTGTGTGTATGTGTGTAAAAGAGAGAGAGAGAGAGAGAGTTTCATGTCTCTTAATGCTTGTTTCCATCCTAACGTGCATTTCAACGACAACAAAATAACGGTCGACGCCATCAATTTCTTTTCTCTAATGATGTCCCATAGTTACGATCCACTCATCATGTTTCTAAGGTATTACGTGTGTTCCCCCCCCCCCAAAAAAAAAACAACAACAACAACAAACAAACAACAACCCCTATCTCTCTAAAAAATAAATGGCGCTGATAGATATCCAAATCTCATAATTTCCAAAGGTCTGAAATTTCATTTCCATTAGTCTTCTTCTGAGCATGGTTATCATGTGTATGTTTAATTTTTTAAAAAATTCGGTCGGGACAATAATTATTACGATGAGCCAAATGATGTTCGAAATTACTCATTAATTTTGTTCGGCCGAATTGTCGGACAATTCACCAACTAAACCGAGTTTAGTTCATTTTTTGTCGATGTTTTATCATTCTTTCGAAGATACATAATTCCGAAGGTTCATATTTCCCAGAAAGATACTTTATTACGATCAATCTAATTCTGGGGTTCGTTTTTTCCAAATGCTCGTCATTTCAAAGGTTTATAATGAAAAGTCAGAAGATGAAATAGGGTTCTTTTTTCCGAAAAGAAGAGAGAATTTCTAATTTTCACAATTACCTCGTTCAGAGTTAGTGGTGAGCCCTGTTTAATTTAGAAAAATTCGAATAGTAGAACCTTTGAAGGTACCAACCTTTGATAGAAAACGATGCCATCCATTATTTTATCAGCGCAGGTGCATTAAAGTGTGACACGTTATTGGTATTTGTTTAACCAGAAAAGATAATGTGATAAGGCTCGCTTTAGAATAGTCTGCTTGTCTTGTATCATATTAATTTAATCAGCTTGTTTCTATCGTAACGTGCATTTCGAGAACTCAAATGGTCGATGCTTTAAATATCTATCCTTTAAAACTATTTCATAATTTTCATCCATATGTTGACAACATGTTTCTAAGATAACGTGTTTTTTTCCCCTATACAAGATTATACAACCCCACCACTGTAAAAAAAAATCATTGCGCTGATAGGAATTCCAAATTGTATAATTTCCTAACCACTAAAGCATGTTATTAGCATAAGATGCATTTTAAAAAACAAAACATGTATTTTCTGCTCCTCAATACAAGATCAGTTCATACCTCAAGACTCTCATGATTTAGCTGAATCTTTTAATTCTTTTTTTGTTCAAATAGGGCCAAAGCTAGCTGAGAAAATTCCCACATCTGGTAGACCCTTTCATTCGTTTCTCACACATTCCAACCAAAGTTCATTATTTTTAACTCCAACAGACTGTTCTGAATTAATTAGTATTGTCAATAATTTTAAGAATAAAAAAACTGCAGGTGCTGATGGCATAACTAATTTTCTTTTAAAAAAGGTAATCGGTGTGATTGCCCATCCTCTTGCTCATATTTTAAATTTATCTTTACTAAATGGTATTGTACCTCAAAAAATAAAAATTGCTAAGGTGGTTCTTATATTTAAATCTGGTAGTAAAGATGACTTGAGTAATTATCGCCCAATTTCCTTGCTTTCGTCGTTTTCAAAAATCTTAGAAAAGCTTATATATACTCGTACCTTTCAATTCATAACTAAATTTAATATATTATCGTCATCACAATATGGTTTCCGACGTAAACACTCCACAACTCATGCATTACTCATGTTCATTAATAAGATTGCATGTGCTATTGATAATATGTCCCATACTATTGGTATTTTCCTGGACTTCTCCAAGGCCTTCGACACAGTTAACCACGACATTCTCTTATATAAACTATCCCATTATGGGATCAAAAGGAAGGCCTTGGAGTGGTTCAGGAATTACCTCACAGATAGAATGCAATATGTTAATTTAAATGATCATGACTCATGTCTACGACACATCACTTGTGGTGTCCTGCAAGGATCCCTTCTTGGTCCGCTCTTGTTTCTACTTTACATTAATGATTTCCAATCTTCCTCCACCATTTTGTCATTCATACTTTTTGCCGATGATTCCAATATTTTCTTTACTCATCCAAATCCAAATATTATTGCTGACGTTGTAAACAATGAATTACTTTCTGTTTTGGAGTGGATTAATGCCAATAAATTATCTCTTAATGTGACTAAAACGAACTATATGCTTTTCAGTAACTCCATAACATCACTACCTGGTAACGTTTCCATTAATGACACAAACATTTTATTTGTTGAACACACAAAATTTCTTGGTCTTGTTATAGACTGTAAACTTAATTGGAAAATGCACGTTGGAAATTTATGTAAACTTTTATCACGAAATACTGGCGTCATCAACAGACTTAAACACTTCTTTCCTCTTGATGTCCTGTTAAATCTATACTCCACCTTATTTTTCCCTTATTTAAATTACGGTATTTTAGCCTGTGGCAACTGCTCCAAGACTCAACTGCATAGTTTATTGGTCATTCAAAAAAGAGCCCTGAGAATAACTCACAATGTTGGTTTCCGGTCACATTCTAACATTTTATTTTTCAACAATAACCTTTTACATGTGTCTGATATATTTCTCTATAATTTGGGTATTTTCATGTATCAACTTACAACAAATGATTTGCCTGATTCTATTGCTTCTCTTTTCTTTAAGAACTTGGATATTCATTCATACCCTACCAGGAAAAGGAATGATTTTCACATCCCCCTTTTACGCACTTCATTTTCTCAAAAAACAATTGTGTATACTGGTCCGTCTTTTTGGAACAATCTTCATCCTAATTTACTTCACTCTTCTTCTATTCATCAATTTAAATATAAACTCAAGTTACATTTGTTGAATGCATACAATAATAATGATGACTAGACATTTCGTCCTTGTTTTCACGAAGTGACGGTAGTGAGGAAAATCGTCACGCAAAGTGAATGCATTTTTTTCCACTACCGTCACTTCGTGAAAACAGCGACGATTTTATGTATAATGTTCTTTTTTCTTATAACGTGTACCATTTTACAATTCATTTTACAATTCATTTGCAATTTTAGGCGTTCTTTTGCCTGTGTGACATAAGTTAAATTTTTTCAGGAAAGGAATGAATAATTCATGATTTCTATTGTTCGGTTATTGTAAACGTTCAGGTGGTGCAAACATGTGTGGTAGAGATAGGTGCTTACTCTGCTATTTATTGGCTCGTTACTCCTCTTCGTTTTAATGTATTTCTTTTTCTTTCTTTTTTCTGTATTGTATTGTATTGAACTCGCAAACAATTATTTGTCAAATTACTGCCGTCTTAATTTTAATTGTGTACCTCTCGCTACAGTAAACATTTTCTGTCCCTGTTATTTTTCAAGTCTCCCAGCAACCTATTCTTTACAAGCTCTGCTTTTCTATAGGTTCCTGCACATTTCACAGTTTGTACTTTTGTCTGGGTTTCCTTTAAATGATATTAGTTGTCAAACAAATGTGATGATTACCTTGTCAATTAATATAATCATTTTTTTTTTGTTAATTAAGATACAATATGTATTTTATGTATGTTTTGTTATCTGTATTATTTCTGCATGTGAAATGTGAAATCAATAAAACTCAAAACTCAAACCTGTTTAACACAGCTATCCCCTAAAATTCGATCCTACACTATGGATGTTTCTTAAATAACGTGCATTTTCTTAAACGAAAGCAAAAGCAAATATAAAACAAACAAATATTAGCGGGACTAATACCTTTGTCAAGGAGTTATCCCCTTATTCTATCCAAAGGTATAATTTTTCTGAGAAACCTTGCATTTTCTCAAGCAAAAGCACTCAAAAAGGAGCAAAAAAAACCAATCATTGGCCTTTAAAGCTACCCCGTAACGTTTGTTCACTACACGTTGCTTAAGTAACGGGTACCTTTTCAAACAAAAGTTAAAATAATAATAATAATAGCTAGTTCTTATATAGTGCTTTTCCGGACCGAAGGCCCTATCAAAGCGCTTTACAGATATATATTATTACCCCGGTCATTGGATTCAGGCTTACCCGCACACAATGTATACACATTTTCCACTCCCTGGGGAGCATTCCAGCCAGGCGTCATTTTTACAAGCGCACACTTGCAGAGCTATCCTTTAATATATGCCATAATTTCAATCCACCAATCGTCACCATCTCATAATTTGTATCTACCAGATGGCAGTATTTCCTTTAGAACCTATCTGTTCATATCGATTCCGTTTTCATACGAGCTTGACGTCGGCCGAGCGTAGATATCAAGTCATATGCCTCTCGCGAGTTACATTGATCTCCGTTGATCGACCTCATTAGCTTACAGTTTGAATCTTACGCTTAATAATTCCCGACTTTCTGTAATCAGACAACTGTATTCTTCGTTTCCGACTTTGTTACTTTGTTATCCGAGAAAGACGTAAGGTTTTGATTGTGCTGTTTTATCATTTTGAGAAGCCCTTCAAGATAAGATGGTAAGTATTTTAGCTTTTTTTCTTGATCGTAGTGAAATGGCCACCATGAGTCTAATTTGATTTCATTGCCATTGTACTTGTTGTCAGTTTTAATATAAGCATATACATGACACATTTCGAAACAATACGATGTAATAAATGTGTACAGCAAACAAGAAAAAGAGAATAGAAAACAAATTAAACAGAGGGTCATGCTATAAACAGAAATGTTTGTGTGATAAAAAGGAGAGTGACTCATGACTTAATGAATAATAGCTGTGCGGTTCAAAGTTAAAGAAATGTAATTGTACATGCCACTTCAGCCAAAGAAAGCAAAAGTTTGAGTTAGACTGGAATCTTCGTAATGAAAATTCGATACACACTTTATCATGTGCTAACTACAAACTAGTCCATTGGGCAAATTTCATGCTCCCCTCAACTGTTCATCGTCCTCATTGGATCATAATAAGGCCTAGAAGAAGAAGAAGAAAGAAGAATAAGGATGCAGAAATTGAAAATAAACAGAGAGGAGGAAACGAACAATAGCAACAGAAGAAAACAAGACAATTCAAATTCATGTGTTATGTATGCTTTTCGTCAAGCTTACATACATTTCAAAATGACATGATCACGTAATCCTGCCCTTTATACATTTATGCAATGCAGAATGAATTGAATCATACATTACCTACGAGGCAAATCCCAATGTTGTAATATTTTGTTGAGGTTGACTCCATTTTTGTCGGTGTGAACGTTATAATGCCACCTCCCTGCACAATTTCTAAGTAGACTACCTTGAAAATATGCTGCTTATACTATTGTTGAACTCTTTTGGAGATTACTTTTTAACAGAACCGCATTTTACCATGTTTGTTGTGTCATATGAAAGAAAAAATATTCATACAAGATTATATATCATTCAGCAGGATCAGGAACAATTGGCATTGATTATTATTATAATTTTGAGCACAGAATGTGATTTTTTGTTATCCTTTTTTTTCTCCAAAAAATATGAATCGCCCCAAAATATATATATTTCCATATTCATACAATTATGCCGACTACCTACTTGGTTTTTTTTTAACTGTCCATAAAAGAGTTTAATATTATACTTATGTTTTCAAGTTCATTGCATTTGTAACAAAACAATTATATCATTCAAAAGGTGATCGATATAACTCTCTTAATTCCTGTTGCTACGATGATAATATTCATAGCAACCGATAAAATATGTGTTCTCAGAAACCAAATTTGGCTATCGGTTCAGTAATACATAAGATAAGACCTGATTCTATGTGACAGACATGATTTGAGTCTGAAACATGTGCATAGTTCATACCTACTCCCTCCCTCCTTTGAAATGCCCCCCCCCCCCACCCACCCACCTACTGACATGAAGAGAAATTTTGTGATGGAGGCAATAATGATGCAGGAAATCTTTTGAGTGGTACATAACTAAAATCTGGATCCAGGTGATACTCATGATTTCTAGTCTAAATAGGAAGATAATAATAATACATGAGATTTATATAGCGCCATTATCCATTTTAATTAAATGCTCAAGGCGCTTCAAAATATTAGGGAACACATTACATAATGACAAAGAATCGTGTACATTTACATAAGAAAGAAAATGCAAAAATTTAAGAATGAATGGATGGTAAAATGCATAGTTTACATTCTTTCCCCTTGTGTGACCTCATATCCAGGCAGCAAGTTGCCAAAAATTAACGTCATATCCGACTTTGCCGCTAAGTGCTTGAATACATCTTGTCTTGCGTGTTTTACATGACGAAATAACATGTTTCCATAACAAGGCGTAGATTTGCAGGGTCAAAAACTTGTCAAATTATTTGTTTTTTAAAACAACCTCAACTCGACCTTCTTTTCATATCTCGTAATTTATTCAGCCCTTCTATAGATCTAGGATCAGAAATGACACATTTCTATTTCAACTTGTGTTTATAACTAACAAAATATTTGTTCTTCTTCAAAGTTTTACATATATTTTTATCATCACATACATAATTATATACAGTGAGAAGAAGACTTTATTATACCTGTTTTATCTTACCAAGTATTTCTAAAGTCTTAGAAAGACTGACTTATGATTTTCTAACAATAAATAAACTGTTGTATGAAAATCAATATGGTTTTAAAAAATTTCATTCAACGGAGTTAGCATTGTTACAATTATTTGATAGAGTGCAAATGCCTTAGCTGATCATAAGCATGTTATTGGAGTATTCATGGATCTGAGTAAGGCATTTGACACTCTTGACCATACAATACCTATACGTAAATTGGAATACTATGGATTGAGGGGTGTTGCTATACAATGGTTTAACAATTATTTAACAAATAGAAAACAATATGTATGTTATGATTCAAAAGAATCAGAATTAGTATCTATGAACGTGTGGAGTGCCACAGGGGTCAATCCTCGGCCCTTTGTTATTTTTGATATATGTAAATGATATTTATAATTCATCAAATGCACTACAGTATATTTAATTCGCTGATGACACCAATGCATTTTGTTCCAGTTCAGATTTTCAGATCCTTTTAAGAAATATTAACGCTGAATTACCAAAATTATCAAAATGGTTTAGAAGTAATAAACTATCTCTTAATTTAAAGAAAACAAACTATATATACTTTCAGAACAAAAAAAATAACGGTATTCCTGATATTTAAAATTACTTTGGATAGTGAATTATTGGAAAAAAAAGGATAGCACAAAATTCCTTGGTTTTTTGATCAATGAAAATCTGAGATGGAATAATCATGTAAAATATATTTCTAATACTATTTCACGTAATATTGGTATTCTCTGTAAATTGTAATATTATGTCCCTTCCAATATCTTGTTTATGTTATATAATTCATTAATACTGCCTTATATTTCATATTATAACATTATATGGGCAAATTCGAAAAGCAATGTTGACGCCATTTTACTGTTACAAAAGAAAGCCATGCGTATATGTACTGATTATTCCTATCGCGACCACACCAATCCCTTGTTTTCAAAACTAAAAACTCTAAAAGCTGATGATATAAATATTGTACAAATAGCACTTTTCATGTTTCGCTTACAAAATGGTCTACTACCTGCATACTTTCCCCCATAATTTGAATAAAACCATCCACTCTAACTTACGAGGCAAACTGAAAAAAATCCATTTGAGAAATCCAAAAACCGCATTGGCTCTCAAATCCATTAGACACGCCGGCCCAGACATCTGGAACTCTCTGCCCATTGTAATACGAAACCTTAGGACATTGTATTATTTTAAGAAGGCAGTTAAAACTATGTTATTGTCTAAGTATTGATCCTGTCGTGTGTAATTTTACTGTATTCATGTTCGTGTGCACATTGACTGTATATTCAACAATGATGGGAAATCGTCCATGACCTAGCATCGTCTATCCATTCATGAATGAACCTGCATTCAATCAGCAGATGTATGAGATTTATAGTATTATTACCAACGCTCCTTCTCTCCCCTTTCCTTTTCTTCTCTGCAAGTCACACTCTTTTATATTTTTATTTTGTATTGTTGTATCTAACTAAAAGTAGCCTGCTCTGCGGCCGGGCGGCGAGTTTATTTTCGCCCAGGCACCGAGCGGCGGCCGCCGGGGCACCGCTTGTTTTTAGGGCATCCCTCGGTCGCTGCTGAAGTTTTAGCGCGGAGTTAAAATTCGGGCGGCGCCTGCTCACTTTCACTCGCCGCCCAAAGTATGCTCGGTGCCCGGGCGTTCGTCGTCCGGGCACCGACCTAATCGAGCGTTCGCCGTCGAACGATTTAGGTCAAAAATCGAGGTCAAAGGTTTGCTGAGCGTTCTCCGCCCGGTCGCCGCCCGGTCGCTGGGAGATCAGTCGGTCACTGGGCGGCGAGTTCAAAATCGGTCTAAAGCCATAGCTGGTCACAAATCAGAGCAGCGACCGACCGATTAGTAGCCTGCTCGGTCGCCGCTGGAATTTAGGCATCGCCCAACGATTTTTGTTTTTTGTTTTTTGGAGAAGTCGAGCAGGCTGTAGAACCCCAGCGATGCCTGGGCGATGCCCTGTCGATTTCCCGTCGGTCGCCGGTCAATTTTAGGTCAAAACTGGGCGACATCGGAGAGCTTCTCCGGGCGGCGTCCCGGCAGTGACCGACCGGTGCCTGGGCGAAATTATGACCATAGCATAAATGCCAGCAGCGTCCGAGCAGGTTACTACTCGGTCGGTCGCTGCTCTGATTTGTGACCATAGCTTTAGTTGAGGGCTGCGGTCCGTCAAGCTACTTTGCTTATTTCTGTAGCCCTCCTGCATCTAATGTATGTTAATCATGCATTCAATATATTTGTTTAATTTCGTTTATTATCTGTACAAAAGTATATACACCTAAAATATTTTATCAAACCATATTATGTTCAAGAAAGTGTATGATGAAGAAAAAAAAGATGCAGAAACGAATAATTCAAATCAAATCAAATACAATAACCATTAAAAGCCCATCGACATATTCACTTGATGAAATTCATGGGTAGCAACATAACAAATGCTTAGTGATAGCATGGGCCTACTTCGTAGTAGATCCATGGTTACAGCATCTTTCTGCCGACTTTCATGCGTCTCTTTGTAATGAGCAAGTCTATATACAAAAAAATTTGCGTTCTCGATAGTTTATCACCGAATCGGCATGGTTGTTGCTTAGCAACCAAACGCTCCTCACAAAGCGATAGTGACTTTGATGAAATCCAATAAAGTCGGACGAACACAGCTCAGCAAAGTTTATAACTGAAAAATGAATTATATTATATAATGCTTTAACACAGCATCCTGTCTATTTCTTTAATTTAAGTCTCATATTATTTCAGTGATGTCCTGATAATTGGTTTCTTTCACATGCATGTAGATTAGATCTTGATGTAACATTTATTTATCCGGATTTAAGCCATATATCAGAGGGGAGAGCGGATAATGACGGAGCTTTCCCCGTATCGTTTGATTCTAATTATATTTTGAAGTATTTGTGATTGATTTATCCAATTTAATGTACTTTTAACATTAATAATGCTTTGCACCAGTTTATCTTATTCATTTTGAGAGTGTGTGTGTGCGTGTCTGAGAAGACGGGGGCATTGACATGTCACAGAAGCGGTAGTGGCGTAGGATTGCATTTTATGATGACTTTTACCAATGTCTTTCTCCTAAAAAACAAAATAAACAGGTAGGCGTACAACTTTTCAACCAAAACCGTCCAGTATATACATGCGCATATCGAATATGTCATTTTCTTTCTTTTGGTACGAAAACAATATCTGTAAGTATTGGATTGGCCACAGTTCTTATAATGTAGAGTGTGGAGGGGGCGGGGCGGAAAGAAGGAAAGCACACGTACTTACATATATTTTCACTATAGTCTATTAATTAAGTTTTCCAATGCCGTGTGAAGATTCTTTGATCTCTTTTTCGTTTGCAATTTAATTAATAAATATTGCTTCGCACAAAGTGCTCTATTTTTTTTCGCACGAGGGAGAGGGTCACATAAGGGGAGGGGGGTGCTAATACTGATCTCCACTATCCATTATCTTAATGATTTAGACTAAAACCCATAATTTTCATCTGGTTCCAGATTTTATTTTAATATGTATCACTCATTATATCGCCTACATTTCTAAACACACACAACATATTGCCCACATCCCAAAAATCTCTTGGTTTTAATGAAGGGGGGGGGGCATTACAAAGGAGGCAGGGGTGAAAGTTCAGACCAACACCAAGCACTGTATGTTTTAGACTGCAAATCATGTCTGTCACTTAGAACGATATGATCGTCCGACCAAAGATTCTTTAAGCTCATTGTGAAATGAGGAAAAGGAAAATTCATGAGAAAATTTCACATGAGATCTCCTTCACGATTGTCACCTGCTGCTAAATGACCAGATACCACAATAAAGTTAAGATGAAAGAGACTTGTATCTCATTATCTATGTTTTCATCGAATATTATATAGTATGAATATTTTTGATTTTATCTTGACGTACAAATAATAAATTAATGAAATGATCTGAAACTAATCAGGTCTAATTTTATATATTAGTCTGACCAAAAGCCTAATTTGGTTTCTGGGAACACATTATAATATAATTTATTCGTTGCAAGGTATATTATTTACATATCAGCCGGAACTAAGAGAGATATATCATTAATATAGTATGAAACTGCTTTACATTACATCATACTTTATATCGAAATAGCATTTCCTGTCTGATAGCATCTACTCGCGATATATTTAATTTTTAATTTAAATTCCAAATTTGCTGGAAAACTCCGCAATACGCCAAGAAAACCTATATGAAATACCGCTGACAGATGTGAAAGTCTCAACAATTATGTTACGTTAGTAATACATGAAAGTGCTGTAGAAGTAACGATAATTGCTCTTATACATACCATCGTGATAAGCATCATCACCGTCATCATCATCACCATTATCATTATCAGTATTACCATTATCATCCGTATCAATATCACAATCATTTTTTCTGTTGTTGTTATTGTTCTTGTTCTGGTTCTTGTTGATTTGAAACTACATCAATATGTCTTTCTAAATACAGGCTAAAGACCCAAAGAAAGGTGCATTTTGGAAGCTGCTATTTGGTACCATAACCTGTTTGTCTTTCGGTAGGTATTACAATTGTATTGTGACTTTACATATTCGTTATATTTTTATGATTTCACGAATGTTGCTGAAAAATACTTTGCTTTCAAAATTACCTAAATAAAGCAAGTTAGGAGTGATGTGTAGAACCTACGTTAGACCGCAAGCACAGATTGTTATTTCACAAGTTATCACAATTCTTAAAGCCTTGGGCAGAGCCTAGATCTGCCTGTTTCTGGCTGTGTCAAACAAGCAGCTTATATTTCAAACTATTTTAAGAAACACTGCATCTCCAAGATGGAGGAAAGGGTGGAAGGGAATGAGGAAAAGGACAAGGAGGAGGATGAGAAGGAGAAAGAGGAGGAGGATGAATGGGAAATAGTGGGAAGATCAGGGATTAAACTCGCGGAGGGCTATATGAGGATGAGTAGGAGATGAAGAATGGGAATGAGAGGAAGGAGGGAAGGAGTAGAAGAGGAGAAGGAAGAAGAGGAGTAGGAGGAGAGGGATGTAGGTAGTAGGAGAAGGAGGATGTGGAGAAGGAGGCTCGGGTAGAACAGGCGTAGGAGAATAAGAGGACCACTAGCAATTAATTGTATAATATATTCCTCACAGCCTTGCCTGTGTTATCGGATTGGTCCAAGATGGCTAAGACAACTTGTCCAGACGGGTTCGGCCTAAATTACACTTTGCCCATGTTCCACAAATGTGAGATGAAGCAACTCCAGGATGGCAGCATGGTGCAGAGCATCCCAAAACTTATTCCTTTCCCTTCTGCAATTGGCGGGTGCCACCGAAGGGAGAGTAAAGAAGAGATCACAGGCGGCAATAGAATATGCAGACTCCCGGGTAGGTTTCATTTGTTCTCAAATGTCAAATTCATTTCTTGGTTTAATCAATAAATACCTTGCTGATAACATGTTCTTCAATTATATTTTTAAAGTTTGATATCTACTCCTAACTTCTTCTTCTACTACAACTACTACTACTACTACTACTGCTGCTACTACTACTACTGCTGCTGCCACTTCATAACTGAAGTGGCTACCCTGGGTAAATAAAAGTTATTATTATTTTTATTTATTACTAATATTACTACTTTTGCTGCTACTATACTCCTACTACTACTACTACTACTTCTAATACAAGGCGCGGCGATTCGGGGGAGACGGGGGACAATTTTTGTTTTCAATTTCTCTTAGGGGGGATCGCTCCCCCCCCCCCGGAAAATTTGAAAAAGTGCGGGAAAAAAAGATGTATAGCAAATACTGACTAAAAGACTGCAACACACTGTTAGGCTCTGGAAGGCCCAAGAGAGCAGCGTTTAGACTAATATAAAAACTTTCTAAAATTTATCTACTTAATACTTACAACCGTTCGGACAGCGCACTAATTACCGGCAAGTAAAAGTACAGTGTGACAAAAGGATATTGCTGGATTGTTTAATATAGTTTTGCTAAGGAATGTAATTTGACTCTTACTATATTTTCGTGCAGATTCTGCTAAAAGCACCAAATTTGGCCCAGAGGTGGCTTATACCAAAGTATCTCTTTGCTTTAATATAATACACTATTACGATTTTTGCCGGGCGCCAACAAGGGCGCCCTCTGGGACCGCCATTTTGGGCGAATCCAAAATGGACGCCATCTGAGCTAAAGGTCAAATGTAGTTTCAAAAGGAAAAGTGCTAGTAGGATGAAAGTTGATATATATATGGGGTTTTAAGGGTCAGTATCTGTAGGGTCGTAATTGTTGAGACTTTTACACCTGTCATCAGTATTTTATATAGGTTTTCTTGGCGTATTTCGGAGTTTTCCAGCAAATTTGGTAAAGGGTCATTCAATTTAGTGTAAACAATATTTTTGGTGGAGATTGTCTTCTAATTTAGGGGATGTTGTGAAAGGTCGGTGGGTATCAACGTGTTCAGGGAACCTCCCTGCACAATTACGAAGTGTACTACCTTAACAATATGCTGCTGGAAATAGATACGATAGATACGAAGTCGCGATGCATACGCCCCTAAAAGCAGGCTGCGGATACGAAGTTCGTATCTAGAGAGCTTGACATTTTGTGTGTGAAAGATTATGTCTGTTTAAACGTGTTTTAGACGTGTTTAAACACTGGATGAAGCGTGCGCTTTGAATGATATGGCATGACCTTCAATGCGCAATAATGGCACTACTGCGCATTTTACGAGCAGTAGTTAATCACGAAACGATTAACGATCGCACCGAAATTTCTGTGTGTGAAAGACTCGTGATTAGTTTAAACACGTTTCAAACACGTTTATACTAATCATGTTTATAGAGTTTTAGCTGTGTGTGAAAAGGCTGTTAGTCAACTACTGCGTGCATGCCTATTTTATAGGCTTTCCCACCAGCGCACTTTTACGAGTATTACGGCAAAACTGGCCAGGCTAGCATGTGAACAAAATATTCGCCTCCAGGGGCTGTCATGCTGGTCATATTGGTCAAATCCAAAATGGCTGCCATCTGAGCTAAAGATCAAGTGTAGTTTCAAAAGGAAATGGGCTAGTACGATGAAATTTGATATTGGGTTTTCAGGGTCAGGGGTTCTGATTGTCATGTTCTTTTATGTGAGTTCTCCTTGGGGCTGTCATGCTAGTCATACTGGTCAAATCCAAAATGGCCACCATCTGAGCTAAAAATCAAGTGTATAGTTTCAAAAGGAATTGGGCTAGTATAATAATTTATATGGGGTTTTAAGTGTGTGTGTGTGTGTGTATTTGGTTTTTACAGACGTGTATCAATCAGATATGATTATTTACGTCTGGGGACCGACCTTTAACGTCACCATCCGAAAGACGTGATTCAGTTTCGAACCTGCGTCCTCGGCTGAATCAGTTTGTAACTTCCACTGTTAGCTGGATTACAGGCGCACGCCACAACGCCTAGTTTTAAGAATCAGAGAATCTGATTATTATGTTCTTTACTATGTGATGTCTCCTTGGGCCTGCATGGTGGTCAAATTGGTCAAATCCAAAATGGCCGCCATCTGAGCTAAAGATCAAGTGTAGTTTCAAAAGGATTTGGGCTAGTATGAAGAAAGTTTATATGTATATGGGGATTTCAGAGTCAGGAAATCTGATTAGCATGTTCTTTTACCAATGTGAAGTCTCCTTGGGGCTTTCATGGTGGTCATATTGGTCAAATCCAAAATGGTCGCCATCTGAGCTAAAGATCAAGTGCATCAACCGTAATTGTAGTAAAAGCTACCTCTGGGCCAAATTTGGTGCTTTTAGAAGAATCTGCACCAAACAACCCCTAAATATATATCCCTAACAGCCCCGACTACTACTAATGACTAGTGCGACGACGACTACTACTACCGCTTCTATTACTACTAATACTACGACGACTAATACTACTGATAATAGTAATCATGATAATAATTATGTAATAGTAATAATAAGGATGAAAAAATATGATAATAGCAATGAAGATAATAATTATATTAATACATAGGATTATAATAGTAATAATAATAACGACAACAACAGTAATAATAATTATAACAATTATAACACATCTTTAAAAGATGTAAGCAACGAAATTATTGTCACATTATGACAAAGAAAAATATTTTCTTTCCATAACTATCTTTCTTTTATTTTTTTTCTGTTTTAACTCAATCGAATGTCGAAAATATTTTAGGGTACAACAACTTTTCCCGACGCAATGACATTGCCATCCTATTTATTTAACCTAAAAGTATGAAATCGTTCCAGCCGAAAAGAAACAGCAATCGTTTAATTACAAAGCTGTTCAAAAGAGCGAGAGGACTACTACTGCTGCTGCTACTGCTATTACTTTCTTAATTTCCAAAACAAAAATCATTATATTTAGGACAGGGTCACCTTTTTCTGTATCGCAATTTATTTTATTAGCGTGCAGGCAGGAAATATCTAGATATGACCGGGATGTAAGATTCCTGCTTCTACCGGACATTGCTCCTCGTCAAATTTTACTATACACTAACCGAGTTATTAAAAGGCGATACAATCTTTCTAATAAGTACACTTGTATGAAAGCAGAAAAGATAAGAGAAACCGAATTGCTAAATTTTGAAACAACGCGTATTAATAATAAAGGAGTTATGAAAGATTGAAATTTGAGATCAATAAATCTATATAAATTTTAAATTGATTGTGGCGTAGTCAGGGACAAAAGTACTCTCCCGTTTATTTATTTATATTAATATCCGTTTTTCTCTTAAGTGCCTTCTCCCTTGGGGCATTACAAAAAACGGATAGCATACTATCATCGGTCCTCTAACAAAAGCTCTCTAAGGTCAAACAATTTGAAAAAAAATGCGTGTTGACACAAATTTAAAAGTTGTCTGGCGCCACGTCAAATTGACAGTACCAATTCAGCGAATTCGAAGTGCCCGTATACGCATAGTGATTACAACTTTCAACAATTCAGAACTTTCTTATTTTGGGTCCGATTTTATTCAAACTTTGACGAGTGTCCTTTCTGATGTTTTCCTATTTTTTTTAAAGAAGTGGTTGTCTATAAAGGTTGGATTTTCCTGTAACTAGAAAACGTAATATATACAACCCTAACCCTAAATCCTGACTCTAACTCTAACCCTAACCTAAAAGCCTAACCTCTATCCCAAACTATACATTTATTTATGAAAAAATAAAGCCAGAACCATTTGGTCTTCGCCTGTGATATTTAAGCCCTGGTATAATGCATTAAAATTAGTCTTGCTTGTTAATTTGTCAAAAGCCCGTAAACCTAACTTTTCACACCTAACAAATCACAGTTTAATGATAATTTGTTTATCAGTATTGAGTTTTATCCCGTTTATTACTTATTTCGCAGACTGTGGCAAAAACCTCTGTAAAAACGGCTGGTGTGAGGAGACTATGGTAGACTACAACTGTCACTGCTCAAGCGGGTTTCAAGGGAGACACTGCGATGAACGTAGGTGTATTATAGGTGTATCGGAGGAGGGATGGCCAAGTAATGCACGAAGAGCATGATTAGACTTTTTACAGGGGATAAACAAAATGTCCGTAGTTGTTTTACTTCCACAAAGCTGTTTTTACTTGCACGTAGTTTGCTGTATCTGTTATTAGACATTAAACATACAGTATACACTGAACCTCATCAGTACGACCAGGCGCGGATCCAGGATTTCTTAGGGGGGGGGGGGGGAGGGCCCAAATTTGAAATTATGCGAGCCAAATATTGGTACGTAATGGTGACCAGAAATCGCGTCATGAGCAAAAACGTTTATTTATTTATTTATTTATTTATTTAATTATTTATATTTTTTTTTTGTGGGGGGGGGGGGGTGGACAGATTAAAAAATCCGCATAACCCCACTCTTACATGGAGGCCCCGCTGGTAGTTTTTCAAAGTGGGTGGGGGTAACTATTTACGATCAGGTAGAGTGTAGCGTAAATTGACGGGGGTCAAGGGGCGGAGCCCATGGAATCTCAGGGGGTATAGGCATTTAATTACGGTCAGAAGAGCATATTTTGATACATTATTCATGGTCACTAATTGGCGTGGGTCCAGGGGCCGAGCTCCCTGAAACTCAGGGATTTGAGACATTTTATAACGGTCAGATAAGCATTCAGGGGCCCGCGTTAGGCTCCCTGGTGGGGTCGACGGGGCAGAGCCCCCGGAAGCTCAGGGGTTTTAGGCGTTTAATTACCGTCAGATGAGCACCTAATAGATGGGGTCCAGGGGGCAGAGCCCCCGGAAGCTCAAGGTTTTAGGCAATTAAATACGGTCAGATGTGCATAATTAGATACCTGATTTGTGACACTGGCAGGTCAATAGTTAGCGTGGGGTCCAGGGGTGGAGCCCCCGGAAGCTTAAAGGTTTTAGGGAATAAAATACGGTCAGATGTGCATACAGGCGCCCGCCTTAGGGCCCCTCGTGGGGTCGACGAGGCGAAGCCCCCGGAAGCTCAGGTGTTTTAGGCATTAAATTACCGTCAGATGAGCATCTCGTAGGTTGGGTCCAGTTGGCAGAGCCCCCTCAAACTCAGGGGTTTTAGGCATTTAAATACAGTAAGTTGAACATTTTGATACCTTATATGTGACACTGGCAGGACACTTGGTGTGGGGTCGAGGGGACGAAGCCCCCAGAAGCTCAGGGGTTTTAGGCATTGTATAACGGTCAGATAGGCATTCAGGGACTCGCCTTAAGGGGCCCCTAGTGGGGTCGAGGGGGCGGAGCCCCCTGAAACTCAGGGGTTTTAGGCATTTAATTACAGTCAGATGAACATTTTGATACCTTATTTGTGACACTGGCAGGACAGTACAAGGGGGATCAAGCTTTTTGCCAAGGGGGTGGGGGGCGGTTGACCCAATGACGATGCAGAACATCATCCACGAGCCGCGAAGCGGAGAGGCGATTTTTTTTTTTTTTTTTTTTAGGGGGGGGGGGGTGCTATTTTGAACCCTCGTAAGTAACGTTTTCCTGGCATCTACTAACATGCGGAGCATCGTCTACGAGCCGCGCATAGGCGAGGATATTTTTGTTGTTGCTATTTTGAACCCCCATAAGTGATGTTTTCCTGGCATCTACTAATACTGTGTGGGTCTGGACACATGATGCCGTTTTTCTATGCATATCACATTTTCACTTGTCAGCCCATAGGGGGGGGTTTAACCCCCTAACCCCCCCCCCCCCCCCCCCCCCGTAAATCCGCCCCTGACTAATTGGCATGAGTTCCGCCCCAGAAGCTCAGGGGTTTTAGGCATTTAATCACGATCAGATGAGCATATTTTGATACCTCATTATTATGTGACATTGGCAAGTCACTATATTGTTTTCTTTCTTTCTCTCTTTCTTTCTATTTCTCAAAATTAATCAGGCCAAATGTCAAATATCAAAGAACATTTGTGCGCGCGTGTGTGTGTGTAACTTTGTTTCTGCAATAAGCATATGCAATGCATCTCATTTGATACCTTCAATTCATTCTCTCACTTTAATACTTTTGCGCAAGTCGATTTTTGCACTCTCGCAAACAATGTCTCCTGTTCATCCAAGCATGAACACATACCACACAAAAATGATACCAAACGATTCCGGACATAACACTCTTTCAAAACATGTATGACAACCTCGTTCATAGCTAACTTTTAAAATAAATGACAATTTTCTGAGTGTAAACATTTTTTTGACTCACAAGGTATATCATGATCATTTAACTCAGCAATGTTTGTTAAAATCGTTTCAGACTCAAGAGAATCATCGACTACGAACGCGACGAACAAGCCCATGACGAGCCCTAAGACCACGATGTCAGACACATCCACATCACAAGAAACCACCACCTCCAGTAAGTAACAGAAATGATGAAATGACGTCATGCATTTGATCATTATGAAATGGGTCTAGCCGCTACCCCTCTCCCAACCCCACCCTCTCTCTCTCTCTCTCTCTCTCTCTATCTCTCTTTCATATTATAGGAGATGTGATAGCTCAGTAGTAGAGCAGTGGTCTCGTAACCGGGAAGTCCTGGGTTCGAAGCCAAATCGATACGCTAGTGCCCTTTGATAAGGCATTAATCATCATTACCAAGTCCTTCAGAAAGGACTTAACACCGTCGGTCCCCCCCCCCCCTCTCTCTCTCTCTCTCTCTCTCTTTATCTCTCTTTCATGATTATAGGAGATGCGGTAGCCCGGGGCGATAGCTCAGTAGTAGAGCAGTGGTCTCGTAATCGGGAAGTCCCGGGTTCGAAACCAAATCGATACGCTAGTGCCCTTTGATAAGGCATTAATCATCATTACCAAGTCCTTCGGAAAGGACTTAACACCGTCGGTCCCCTTGTTGCTTAATCACAAGTATGCACGTGTTTTCTTTGCAGTCAGGTTAACCAACATAAAAATAAACAAACAATATTCACAAAAAAGAAACCTGTCAAAAAAGTGTGAATGAACCTAAATTTACGATGGTAAGCTGAAATTTATTTAGATTTCTATTTGTCTTTGCATTTAAAATAACAATAAAACCAATTATTATTATTATTATTATCATTATTATTATTATTGATTCATTATCATTTGTATGATCATTAGGAGTATTAGTATTATCATCAACATCATTATTAACCTTTGTATTATTTGTATGAGTATTATTATCATCATCATTATTATCGTTTTTGTTGTCGTCATCATTATCGTCATTATTTCAGTTTTTACCCAAAACTATTTTGTCTACTTATTTAAAATTGAATAATTTACATATTACTCTCATCTTTTTAGAATGCT